>NC_136072.1:1189153833-1189686333 GCF_964261635.1 Lissotriton helveticus | reverse complement strand
ACTATATATGGTCTATAACCTATGGTTTTTTCTGTGAATTTCATTGGTTTTTTAACAGCTAATATCTGTAGCTGTAAAATGTATTCTTCTTTAAATCCAAAAATATATTTTATATGTTTATGAATAATTTTTTTTTTTAATATTTTTTTTTCTTCGTTCCCGCTTCGCGAATCGGGAAGCTTCCCGTTAGCTGACCTTGATGCTGCGAAATAGACCGCGAGCCGGTAAACGTTTCTTTACCGCAAGTGCCGCGTTAGAAAACAACATCGTGACGCCTCCCGTCCGCATGACGTTTCACGTTGTCGCGTGATACGTCATATGACGTGCTACGTTAGCGAACTGGTACGCGAAGCGAGTCGCAAAGCGCAGGTTTCTGGAAGCAAACCGGGAGGCCCTGCAAAGCGCTTAACGTAAACACAGCAAGTCATGTGACTTGGTAATAACACTTTTCATTGGTTCATTTCACTTTTGGTTTCCTAATGATGTAAGACTAGGTCATATAATCTAAAATGAACACTTTTGATTGGTTGAGAACTCTTGTTTTTCCCAAATGATGAAAATCCCTCCTTCTTTCCTCACTCTGACTTTCATCATTGTGAGAGAAAGACCCTTTGTGATCACTGAGCAATGGCTTCTTTAGTAGCTTCAGCTGGTGCTTCCCCACCACCTCCACCACATCCAAGGAAGAGTGGACCACCTGCTCAAGTTATAATTCAACAAGAAGAGGAAGAAGAGGAACAGGACGACGAGCACGAAGAGAGGCAGTTTTTGCCTGAGCAGCCCAGGACGTCTCACCGGAAAGAAAACTTCATTTGGCAATTTTTTAAAATTCCCAAAGGTCAGAAAAAAGTAAATGCAAGATACGTAACTTGCCTTATATGTCAAGATAGACTGTCCAGAGGAACCGAGAAAAAATACAGTTTCGGAAACTACACAATGCATCGCCATATGACTAGGTGGCATCCTAACAACTACAGTGCTGCACAGTTTCGGAACGACCTAGATAATCTCCCTATTATGGCCAGAAGATCTGTTGTACCGGAAGTAACGGGACCAGAGGGCAGGGAGATGGTGCCAAATATACAAATGAAATTTGGTGAAGTAAAACACATCTGCGTATTTTGCGATGGATTCATTTCCTACGGAGAAAAAAGAATCACTCTGATCAACAGAGCTATTGACTATCATATGCAAGTTTGTACGAAACGCCCAAAATAATAAATACTTCTTTTTTTGTTTTGTTGCTCCTGTTGAGCCCTTTACAATGAATCGTTTTCATTGCCCCCTCCAAGAAAAACCCAAAAAAATATAAAACTGTTCAGAAAAATTCAAAAAAAGTAAAAAAATGTTCCGAAAAATAATAAAAAAAATATAAAACAACAAAAACAATTAAAAAAAAAGTTCTTTTCAGAACTACCTCCCCGTTATTAAAAAATTGGTACAATATTTGGAACTGTGCCAACCTCTATTTCTCTTAGTTCGCTTCCCAGTTCGCTCGCCGGTACGCGAACCAGAAGCGAACCAAAAACAGTAAGTATAAGGGAAGGAAACAGACACTTATGTTAAAAGAAAGACAGCTATAGGGGAGTAAACTAGAGATACTATTACCCGTAATCCACTGCTGATGATGTCACATATTACATCATTCATGACATGCTCAGTGACATCATCAGCAGAGGATTGCGGGTTTTTTGGCAACGTGCCTTATCCACGGTTTAATAACGCTGCCTTTTGCTTTATATACGTTTTCAAATTGTATGAAATATATACCAATAGGTCGTTATGAACCTTTAGGTAGTGCTTTTCTTCATGAGGTCTGGTCGCTTCCATACACATACAGATGTTTCAAAGATGATCAAGAAGTTTATCTGAATGGAGAGGAATGCACTGAGACGCCAGATCATTCACTAATGTGTAGGCACATACAGTTACACGGTTCATGCAACAAACACCGACCAAATATGGCTTGCGTGTTGCAAGGCACGCCAGTTCCTGCTATCATCCCCACGTTCAAGTTGTTGGAAAATGGTAGTTATTTGATGCTCAATAATGAAGATTGTTCTGAGTTAATTAAAAGTATTCCTTTTATCGTAACAGTAAGTGAACGGGTTATTTGCTGCAGAAATGTTCTATTTCCTCCCACACATGAACATAGGGAGTTTTCAATCTGGCCACAAATACCAACCTTGGGACAGATTTCAACGGCATGGCAAGAATAAGAGCTCTTTTGTCTCAGAGAGAGGTGGCCTTGAGTTCGGCCCGTGAAACTTTCGTGCTTCACATAGCGAACACCCGTACAGAGGTGCAGACCCTTTTCAATTCAGATTTGCCTTTCAATTTCAGCAAGATGGTTCCGACTATCTTTAACGCATCCTCCACAAAGACCCAGGCGCACTTTTTTAAAGTTGTTACCAGTGGTCTCGTGACTTCATTTGAGAAAATCTTTGGAGTCATCCCTGCTTCCTTTCATTCTATTTTCTCCACTCTGGTTCGTGGATTGGCATTTTTACTTGCATTACCAGCGGACGCTCTTGTGCTTTTTTACTTTTTTAAATATGGACGTCCCTCCTATGCAACCTCCCACCCTGCAGCTGCTGACACTGTTCCGCAATCGCATGCTAGAATATTATGGCACAATGCCGTTGGCGATATTAAGCACGGCATATGGATTATCTTTTCGATTCTCCTACTTCACCTGTGTCCAGCCTGTATTTCACTGCCTGACCTGTGATTTCGATTGGGCCATTGATTTGTGTCTCTGCGGACCGGTTTCTCCTGACGTCGACTTTAATCAGCTGATGACTCCTATCATTACTCACGAGTTGGTTTGTCCTGGCGAAAGGATTATGGCTGTGGCATTGATGCATGGACTACTTGGTCCCTGGAATTTACTGGCGGCAGCACAGTCTTTCTTGGAACAGAGCTTTCTTGAAAACCCACCGAGCTGTCCTCTGATGGTGATAGAGGATCCGGTGCTGGGAGAGCACGTATGTTCTTTTCCGCTTTTAAATTGGATGGCTGAACTGTTTTCGGATGAAGACGGTGACTTCCTATTGGAGGCTGTTGCAGCTTATTTTGCATACACAGTTATGTCATAGACCTTTTTCATGTTTGATATGCTGAGTACTAGCATTTCATTGACAATTCATTGACTTATTTGTCAAGTTTTTATTATTTACCTTGCCTATTGGCTTAAGACTCGATAAAGTACTTGGCTGTTTTATTTTTCTTTAGCATTAAATTTTCCTAGTTTTTAATGCTTTACCTTGCGGACCGTCCACATATAAACTTGCAATCTGCTCTCATGAGATGGCACTTCTATTATCTTATTCAGTTCGTTTCCGGATCATGGGGAGGTGTCATCTAGGTCCTGGATATCTTTACACCGTGTTAAGTTAGCATGGGCTCATTACCGGTTTAAACGCCATTTTTCCTTTTTTGCAACTTCTGCACACGACACTTAGTTGTTGCTTTAGCTTTCCACCTAGTAGTTCATCGTGGTTTACATGAGAATAATATGTTATTGCTCTACTATCTGCTTTGCTTGTTAAACTATATCTGTACAGCGAGTGCTAAAGTTTCAAGAACAACACGATACAGAATTGTTATGAGGTCTGATCTCCACGACTTCATACTCATAACATAAGTGCAACTTCTGCCAATTCTGGGCATGAGGCGGGTTTTATATTGCTTTGCCGAACACACATACACAACAGTTGATGCGGTTCACATGAAGAGAGAGCTGGTGTATGCTGATGTGATTCCTTCAAATCTAAGACACTAAAGTATGGGCACGCCCTAAACCAACACAAAGAGACCTTCTTAGCAAATAATATAATATGTGTATTAGGGAGGGTGAGATATAAGCAGCCGCGGGCCGTGGAGGGAGTTACGGTGAGGCAGGGAGGCGGGGAGGGGGAGAAGCAGGGTGGAGCCCTCTCTACCTTGCCCCTCCCCCTCCCCGCCTCCCTGCCCCACCGTAACTCCCTCCACGGCCCGCGGCTGCTTATAAGTGTTGCTACCTCTTATTCATTTACAGCATGTTAACATACTGTCACCATTCGCTTTTTATGTACTAGTAACTATGCTGGTAATTTTGCTACTGATAATATGTGTACTTGTATTCTCCACCCTGCTTCTCCCCCTCCCCGCCTCCCTGCCTCACCGTAACTCCCTCCACGGCCCGTGGCTGCTTATAAGTGTTGCTAACTCTTATTCATTTACAGCATGTTAACATACTATCACCATTCGCTTTTTATGTACTAGTAACTATGCTGGTAATTTTGCTACTGATAATATGTGTACTTGTATTATCTAAGATACTACGCCTGAGAAGACGGCATTAGTAAATAAACATTTCAAATACACATGTGTTCTTCTTAACTCCATGTTCTGGTTTCTAAGAAATATATAACGACCGACTGTTCATGAGTTCCACGTATCCTGAGGTACTATAAGTTCATATTCTGGATTGTCTAAACATTGAGAGTTTGTTATATCCAATGTGACACTGTACCTAGCTTGCTAAGGAGTTTTTGATTACTAACGTGAGTTTTGGGACACCCTAATTCGCCGAGGTTCCAATCCTCTGTCCACAGTTCTGTGTGAGAACAGAAACCCTGCGACAGGGGCACCCCCGACCCTTGCTGGAGCTTCATCACACTTGCGATACAACTCCAGCAATGCGCCACCTTTACGGCACAGATACATCACGCATCTGTGCTGTTTTTGCCCCATGATGCGCCGCATTGTAAATGCAGCACACCATAGGTGACGGAACAGCGGCACAGAATGACTAACACATCCCTGGTGATGCGCCAGTCATCATAAATGTATCCCTATGCTTCTTATCTTGTTAGAGATGAACCGCCATATGTATCATCAAAGTTTTTTGCATTTCCTAAATAGCGAACTTTAAGGAATAAATAGCGATTCTTTACCATTCCTAGTTTGCAATTAGCTATTTGCTAATTACAAATTACCCATTCATTTCCTTCATTTCCATAGGGCGGTTGGACTCACTTTTAGCTCGAACGGCTGAATGGATTTCCACGAAATTTGGCAAAATTGTAGGGACTGGTAGCCCGATGTGCCTTTGCTATGTCTCAAGATATATGCTCCAGTGGTTTTTACGAAAATTAACTTTGAAAAATATATATTGGGCTACATTGGCGTATATATATGTTGGAGCCCAAATGTAGCCCAATGTAGCCCAATGAAGCCCAATGTAGCCCAATGTAGCCCAAAGATGGCCGCCAGACACACAAAAAAACAAATGTAGCCCAAATATCAGCCAGATGTAGCCCAACTATAGCCCAGTGACAGAATGACCAATCAGCTTCGCAAACCTCCGTTACGCGAAGCGGAGCGCTGTTACAGATATATATCTTTTTTTGAACGTTAATTTCTCAAAATCCACTGGAGCACATATATTGAGACCTAGCAAAGGCACATCGGGCTACCAGTCCCTAATATTTTGCCAAGTTTCGTGCAAATCCATTCAGCCGTTCGATTATTATTATTATTATTTTTTTTTGCCCCGCGGGGCCCTTTTAAAACCTCCACATCAAACCTAGGGGGTCAGCGAGGATCTACTATGCCCCCTTATAGTTATTTCCCCCTTTGTTTTGACCTCCTCTTGTCTCTCGATCCTACCGAGAGACAAGATGGCGGCCGCTACGGACTTTTTGGAATGTTGACAGACGCCGGAGAACCAATCAGCTTCGCTTCACAAAGCTCCGTTGCGCGTAAAGTACGCGTCCTGGGACGCTGCCAGGTCCGCTGTTACAGATATATATCTTTTTTTAAACGTTAATTTCTCAAAATCCACTGGAGCACATATATTGAGACCTACAAAAGGCACATCGGGCTACCAGTCCCTACAATTTTGCCAAGTTTCGTGCAAATCCATTCAGCCGTTCGGGCTAAAAGTAAGGCCAACCGCCCTATGGAAAACTCAATGTTAAAAACACGTTTTGGGACCCCCCTTTTTTCTCGGCCCCCCCTTGACAAACCCCCCCCAAATTTTCAAGGGCTGCTCAGAAACAAAATGTGCCATTTTCCTGAAAATTTCAGCCAATTCCGTCCACAAACGCCAAAGTTATTAGACATAGAATTTTCAAAAATCCCATAGAGAAAAAATCCTAACTATATATACCTACTGGCGACCGCCAGTAGGTAATATATACATATATATTACAACAATTTCTCCCCAGAAAGAGAGAATGAGCCGCAACTCCTTCCGGTTTTTAAAACAAGTTTTATTCTACAATCGGCATATGTCTTACTGTCTTATGCATTTCGGTCATTTCTATGACCTTCCTCAGAGACGACACTCCTGCAGCTCACAGTGAAAGGCAGCCACACTACACCTCGACCGTAGCTTGTTTCCCCCTGGTGGGCGCCGCGTCAGGCAGTTGGTCCAATGCATGCTGGTCTGTGTAGTGCGTAGTCCCCTCTCCATTTGCCGCAATGATTTTGTTGCCATGCCGGAAGCCACAGGTAAAGTCCTTTTGAAGGTTGCTTCAAAATGAATACTAAAGAAAGCAAGTAAGTGAAGGAAGGAAAGCTTAGATTAATACCAGGCACTGCTATTTATTCCAGCTGTGTCCAAGCCTATCTTTCTTTTGCCCACCATCCCACCTTCGACACGAACCTTCCAGATGCAAATCAGCCTTGGTCCTGCTCCAATGGGAACAGCCCATCCCAGACTGCCAGGACTGGTCTCTTCTGAGGGAGAACACAGGAAACCCCAGGCTGGTTTTGGCCTCTTTGGACCTCTTCAGAAAGGTGCAGCTTGGTTCCAGCAGAAGGGTGAGCACAAGACCCACATGTGGGCATAGCCATCATCAATCAATCAATCAATCAATCATAGCATTTGTATAGCGCGCTACTCACCCGGAGGGGTCTCAAGGCGATGCTTAATATGCCACACTGAAGAGAGCAAACAATGGAATGGTAAAAAGCTTGAATTAATTAGGGCTGGGCAGAACGGGCAGAGTTTCACTCCACAGATTTCTGAGGAGCTACATGAAAACTCATCAGACGCCCACAAATGGGCAGAATTAGGCATGTCACGCTTCTCATGCTGATCTTTAGGGCCATAAGCTCGTTCTGCGCCTGGCAAGCACAAAAAGCACCAGATTACGTCACCAATATTTGATCATTAAAAATCAAATTTCAATGTACCGAACACAATTAACTTGAACATCACTATCATCAGATTCAGAAACAGATGAATCATCTTCATATTGAACATAAGTCACTTTTTTCTTAGAAAACTTCTTATTTTTCCGGTTGCAAACCCTTGAGAAATGACCCACCAATCCGCACTCTATACACTTTGCATGCTTAGCAGGGCACTTCTCAAAAGTAGCGGCATGTGAATAACTCCCACATCTAAAACACACCACATCACTAAATTTCTTTCCTTCATTTCTTTCCCACTCCTTCCTATCACGAAAATTACCATTTCCTCTCTCCAACTTATCTTTATACCCTGCTTTCTTCTCAACTACCTTGGCCACTAATTCTTTCTCTACCTTGTTATCCTGCGACAAAGTGACTTTTGCACATCGGTCAGACAGTTCCGCTTTTTTAACCAAAGCCACTATTTCTTTAAGACACTTGTCTCCCTCTACCCACAATTTATCCTGTAATACCTTATTCTTAGTATACATCACTACCTGGTCACGTATAAAGTCATCATGTAACTGAGCAAACTCACACTTCCTTGCCAACTTTTTCAAGGCTGAAACAAATTCTTCTACCGTCTCATTTTTCTCTTGCTTCCTGTGGAAAAATGAATGCCTAGTCACAGCAATCGATACTGAGGGAGAGAAATGATCATCCAAATCCATCAAAGCACATTCAAAAACATCAGAATTACCTTCCACTCTTTTATGTGAGTGCATATCCTGAAATATACGCAAACCCTCCGGACCAAGCGAATATAACAACATCCTCTTCTTCCTTTCCGGTGAGAACGTACCATTTACGTCTTCTAAATTCGCTATATAGTTAAAAAAATATGCCTTCCAATCCAACCAAGTAATCAACGGTTCTCCAGGAATAGCTAGAAATTCTTTGGGGGAATTGATTTGTAAATTTGAAGTTAAACGTACACCTGACGAACCCTCGTCCCCAGTACCTGAATTCCCGGCTTCCAAAGACATAATCAAATCAAACACTCAACTAACCACTACGTGAAAGATAAGTTAGTGAATAAAACCACTTTGTGAACGATGAACCAGCAAATATAACCACTTCGTGAATGAAACGTCAGTAAATAAACTAATCCCTCTTGAAATTAAAACACCTCATGAAATTAAGATACTCAAATAACCCCCACGTGAATGATGAGTTTGTAAATAAACTAACACTTCAAGAATTTCCTAAACTTCATGAAACTTCTGCTGCATGTATACCCCCTCCCTTTCCATGTAACACCTCATGAGCTTCATGAAATTTCTTTTGCTAGCATGTCTCTT
Organism: Lissotriton helveticus; assembly: GCF_964261635.1. Lineage (NCBI taxonomy): Eukaryota > Metazoa > Chordata > Amphibia > Caudata > Salamandridae > Lissotriton > Lissotriton helveticus. The sequence goes on along the minus strand of NC_136072.1, from coordinate 1,189,677,844 downwards.
GTACAATTAAAGAAAATGAAATTACGACCACATAAATGAGTAATTGGTATCCCCTTGTTATTCTGTTAATACTGTCAAGTTATTAAAGATAAATATATTTCCTTGGACATTAACTTTCAGCATACCAACACATCAGCACTACCAGTGAAAATTGTAACTTGAATGCTGTGCGCACCAGCGGTGAGCACTTTCCTGCTTGAAGGTGCAGCTTCAGTGGTCGGTGAGGGGGGACGGATATCGGAAGTGGTACTTTCCGGCAGCTCTAGTGCGGGACGATGCCTCGTGTAAGGAACTAAGGAAAGCCATTAGGGAGTTCTTGACGCTCAATCCGAGCTGGGACACCTCTGTATTTAACACTTGGGATGCATGTAAGGGTTCTCTTAGGGGCACTTGCATAGGACTTAACGCGGCTCTTAACCGAGTGCGTAGGGTGGAAAGGGAGACTTTGGAGGCTGAGCTTGAGAGGTTGGAGCGGGCCCACAAACTGAACCCCTCTCGCGCGACGCTTCGTCCTCTGACGGCTGTTAGAGGGAAGCTGAAGGCGCATTACAACAACTGCTCTGAGCTAACTCTCCTACGACTTCGTCGAGGGTCGTACGCTCAGGGGAACAAAGTCGGCCGTCATCTGGCTCGCCAGCTTCGTGAGAAGAGAGAAAAGGAATATATTGGGGGGATCCGGGACTCGGGAGGCTCGATTCATCATCGGGACGGGGACAAGGCGGATGTCTTTGGGCGATTCTACGAGACGCTTTATAAGGGTGATCCGCTCGATTCGGGAGCGCAAGAGGCCTTTCTGTCGGGCCTCTCACTTCCGCAGGTCTCTGTGGATAGCAATGAACAGCTATCGGCCCCCTTTACTAGGGAAGAGGTGCTAGAGGCGATCAAGGCTTTGAAACCCAATAAAGCCCCGGGTCCGGACGGGTACACGGCCTATTTCTACCAGTCGTTTGCCTCCGAGCTTGTCGATTGCCTAGTCTCCCTTTTCAATGGCATGGCTGCCGTTGGGGAGACCTCTGGCACTATGGCCGAGGCCCTGATCACGGTGATCCCCAAGCAGGGGAAGGATCCCTCCTGTTGCACCTCATACCGTCCTATAGCCTTGTTGAATGTAGATGCCAAGCTGTACTCCTCTATCATCGCCCGCCGGTTGCAGGATCTGATGCCGGCCATTGTACACCCGGACCAATCCGGTTTCATTAAGGGGCGGCAGATTCATGACAACTTGCGGAGAGTAATACACCTAAAAGAGAAAGCTTCCAGATTCCGCATCCCAGCGGTGCTGGTGGGTCTGGATGCGGAAAAGGCCTTCGATCGAGTCGATTGGGGATTCTTGTTTCGCACCCTCTCCGCCTTTGGATTTTCGCGCCAATTCATCACGATGATCCAGGCGAATTTTAATCGGCCAACCTCGAGGGTGTTGATTAACGGTCATCGGTCGGCTGCGTTTCCTCACTCTAGGGGTACGAGACAGGGGTGCCCCCTTTCCCCGCTCCTCTTTGCCTTGAGTATCGAACCCTTGGCGCTGGCGATCTGGGAGAATGTGCATATCAAGGGCATACCCTTCACAGGGGAACAGCACAAAATATCCCTCTTCGCGGACGACGTCCTGTTATCCTTAGGAGATCCCGCTCAATCCCTGCCGCCTGTTCACGAGGAACTCTCTCGGTTTGAGGCGGTGGCGGGCTTCCGGGTCAACTTCGACAAGTCGCATGTCCTGAATCTGACCCTGTCCACTGCAGACGTGGACCGGATGCGCGTGATGACGACCCTGTCGTGGACGTCCACCTCCCTAATGTACCTGGGGGTGTGCCTCACACCTACTGTGGGCTCCCTCTTTACGGCTAATTTTCCCCCCTTGCTGGCCTCGGTACGCAGCGATCTGGAACGGTGGAAGCCGAAATTCCTCTCGTGGCTTGGCCGGATACATGCTGTTCAAATGGTCCTCCTCCCTAAATTTCTTTATCTTTTCCAAGCCCTCCCTATTCCTGTAGACATGGATTTTTTCCGCCGCCTAAAGACGATGATGTTGAAGTTTGTTTGGCAGGGTGGCCGGGCTCGGATACCCTTTATAACACTTCGTCGGCCAAGGGGGGAGGGAGGGGTCGGGCTTCCAGACATGCTCCTGTACTACAAAGCTGCTCAGTTGCGGGTGGTAGTGGAATGGTCCCAACAGCTTTCAGAGAAACACTGGCTACATATGGACCGGGCGGTGGCGGGGAGGTCGATTTGGGACTTGCTTTGGAAGCCCAAACTAGACCGACCAAAGAATGCTTACATCAGCACCCCCACTAGCACGGTTCTGAAGGTGTGGGATACGGTCACTTGTGACGATCGCTGAACCACTTTTCCGTCCCCCTTCACTCCCATCCACTTCAATCCGGCTTTTCCGCCTGCCGTACAGGAGGGCCCATATCGCCAATGGCGCGAGGGTGGATGCCGAGCACTTACGCACTTGTTTCATGGGAACGACCCCCTCACCTTCCACAATTGCATGCGCGATTATGGCCTTCCGACCACAGAGCGCTATCACCACGCCCAGCTCCTTCATTGGGCGACTTCGGCGGGAGTCCGCGAGGCAGCTACTCGTCCGCTCTCCCCCTTCGAGTCCTTCCTGCTTCGCACTTCTGCGATGCGGGGGGAAATCTCCTTCTTATATGGACTGCTTCTGCACACCGCGATCGCCCCGCGCCCTCGATATATGGAGCGGTGGGAGGCTCTCCTGGATCGAGATATTTCTGATACAGAATGGAAGCACCTTTGGAAGGATATAGCGGCGCACAACCACTCCGTGAGTCTTAGGGAAGCCCATCTGAAAACCATGTATGATTGGTATCTGTATCCGTCCAGACTACATCGCATTTTCCCTACGTCTTCGGATAGATGCTGGAGGGGATGTGGCCTTCTGGGCGACTTCCACCACATTTGGTGGGATTGCCCAATCATTCGACCCTTCTGGACGGAGATACTTTCTCACATCAAGGAGATATTGGGATACCCGATCTCGGGCTCAGTGGCTCATGTACTACTGGGTCTCCGAGATCCTCTGTTGGAGCATCAGACTAAGGCAGACAAGCGTATTCAGTGGCTATGCCTGGGGGCGGCTAAGCTCACACTGGCGGCGGCATGGAAGAAACCACATGCCCCAGCTGTTTCACTGTGGCACTCGAGGCTATGGGGTCTTTTGAGCGTGGAGAGAATGTCGGACATCTTTCTGGGAGACTTTAAGACTTTCCTCTTTCGATGGGGACCACTAGTCCGATTTTTGTCATCTGGCTTGCCGTCTGCGGTATGCCCGCCCACACTACGTGCACTACACTTGTTTCAAGTATGAAATGATTGTATGTCTTCCCTCCTGGATATGGAGGGAGAATGGCTATGTTGTCACCATTGGGGGAGGGTGGGGATGGGGGGGAAACTGGTTGGGGTTTTGTTTCTGTCCACTGTTGCGACTCTGCTTAGCCTGGGGACTCAGGATTGCTATAGCTTCAGGCACCCTTCTTCTACCGCTATCGGACAGTTTCTTGCGACCATTGGAGAAGGCACGGGCACCAAGACTGATGGAGCCTCTATCGTTACGGGTTGCTCACTGTACTTAATTTCACTGCATTTTATACTCCCCTGTGTGGGTTTTGTGGCGGAGCTGTCACCTATTTCTTTTTCTTTGTCCCCTTTCTTCCCTACCTACTATACTTTGCCTTAAAACAATAAAAACATGTTTTACACAAAAAAAAAAGCACCAGATGGCACACCAGAGGGCGCTGCTTGTCGAGTTGACTTTGCTGCCGCTGGAGTAAATTTTCTACTCGAGCTGCAGCTTTCTAACCGTGAACGCCTGCGACCGCCCCAGTTAGCTAAATCTCACCGGGTGCCCCCCAAGCAACCGAAAATTGCACTAGGGGATGCCAAATCTTGCTCGCGCTTAACAACTAACTGTTGGTGACTCGCACGCAAGATAAAACTCCACTACTCAGCGGTTGGCGGAATTTGCCCGGGACTCGACCAAAACTTCACCAACTCTGCCGGCGGAGCGGAATTTATTGACCACCCCAAGAATGAATCTTAGACACTGGCAGTTACTCACTGCCGCATCCCAGCACATTGTTGTTTTGTCCACCAAGTCAAGCAGTAACCACCCATCAGCAAATCAGTCATGGCTCTGCACAGACAGGAACAGTCCAGCCCCAAGTCCAGCCCTCTGAACAGGAACACCACAGGAAACATCGTTTACAACGCAGGGATTACAACGCGATGCTGTTACATCGCGGTTTTCACAACGCAAGTCGTTACACCGACTTGCACTGGATGGCGCTCTAGGACAAGGAATAGTGTAATTTACTATCCAACACCTTCCCTACTGTATGTAGACTGGAGTTGGAATAGTAAATTATACTACTCCTAAGTCCAGCTCCCTCCAACGCAAGTCGTTGTAATGACTTGCGTTGTAAAAACCGCGATGTAATGTACCGCAATGTAAATGTATGCGTTGTAACATCATACATCCAACACCACCAATCCAGGAGCGGTATTCCTATTTCTGCCTTGTTCATAAGCCTTTAGCGGATAAACATCAGGGCTGCAGGGGCCGTGCAATCAATCCTGCTGGCCTTCGATTCAGCTTATGCAAACCTGGTTCAAAAACAGCTCCATCTTCTTCTTTGATGACCTGATGCCACCTGGACACAAAATAATACACAAAACAAGCATTAGCAAACCCAATATGTCTCGCCTTTGGGACCAAGGTTTTGCCAATGACTTTGGGTGATGCCGTCCAGCATTGTCAAGGTGCTGTGCAACATGGTCAAAAGCAAATAAAGCGAAACAAAGAGGTGATGGCGAGGCCGCAGCAGCCACGTCATTCTTTATGCGCATGCATATCCAAAGAAATAATCTGTACACTTTTTTTTACACAATTAGCATGAAAGCAGTTTTTAACCCCTTGCCCGCGGCCGGAATTCCGCTCCTGTGCTGGACATTCCGATCGCGGGCGTGGTCATGACGGCTCCCGGCCGTCATCAGCACAGGAGCACTGTAATGCATGACGGATGGGAGCCGTCATCAGCAAGCAAGGGGTTAAAGTAGAGGGGCCAATACCAAATTGCTGCCGGGGCCTAACAATAAAATAAGAATAGAAAATAACATTGTTGAACAAAAAAAGACTGCAGCAACAACACAGGAGTGGGAGGTGGGAAAGCAATGCGGAGGGGGCAAGGGGATGACAAAAACATCACACAAGAGAACATCACAGGGAGCAGGGTCGAAGCACACAGATGAGAGAGCAGAAAGAAGTCCAGGGAGATTGAGTTTGGCAGTAGGTGAAGCACAAGAGAAAGAGCATTGTGACACACGAGAGACAGCAACACAGACAGTGAGAGGGAATATTTTGTGGAAATAACACAAAGGAGAGGACTGGAAAACAATGCACTCATATTTAAAGCTTAAGTTAAAAAAAAACATTGTTTCCTAGCAGTGAGCAGTGGAAGGATACAAGTCAACCAAGGTAAATACAGGTAAAGAGGCAATGCTCCAGGGGAGGGACAAACACAAGATGGAACCAGACGGGCAATGAAAGTCATCAAATAAGAAACAAGGAATTGAGAGTGACACTGAAGGGTAAACATCCATCACAACGCGGTCAAAACACCGCGGTGCTATTACGATGCATCTTTTACAACGCAAGTCGTTACCATGACTTGCGCTGGAGGGCGCTCTAGACTAAGGAATAGTAGATTTACTATTCCAACACCTTCCCTACTGTACGTAGGCTGGAGTTGGAATAGTAAATCATACCATTCCTAAGTCCAGCACCCTACAGCGCAAGGCGTGGTAACGACTTGCGTTGTAAAAGATGCATTGTGATGTACCGCGATCATTTTGATCGCGTTGTAACATCATACTACCCACTGAAGCCTTCCAGTGGTAATCAATGGACGAACTGTAACCACACTGCAAGCCCTTGGTAAGTTAACAATAAATATTTCCTAACCAAACAGCTCGTGCTAACCTGCAGGCAGGACCTAAACCTAGAAGTGAAGAGTAGGGAAGGAGTGGAGGTGCAGGGTGGTGCAGGGTGGTGCAGGGTGTTGCAGGGTGGTGCAAGGAGGTGCAGGGTGGTGCAGGGTGGTGCAGGGTGGTGCAGGGAGGTGCAGGGTGGTGCAGGGTGGTGCAGGGTGGTGCAGGGAAGTGCAGGGTGGTGCAGGGTGGTGCAGGGTGGTGCAGGGTGGTGCAGGGAGGTGCAGGGTGGTGCAGGGAGGTGCAGGGTGGTGCAGGGTGGTGCAGGGAGGTGCAGGGTGGTGCAGGGTGGTGCAGGGTGGTGCAGGGTGTTGCAGGGTGGTGCAGGGTGTTGCAGGGTGTTGCAGGGTGGTGCAGGGTGGTGCAGGGAGGTGCAGGGTGGTGCAGGGTGGTGCAGGGTGGTGCAGCCCTGCTCTGCACAGAAGACCCTGACCTGAGTATCATCTCCTTTAAATGTAGAACCATGCGCTGCGTGGTTAGTTCGAATTGCTTGTTTACATCAATCATTATCTGTTATCTACTGAGCAACAACCGTGTATCCCTGGGTGAAATACTTGAACTGGCTTTATATGTACAATCTACTGCCTCAAAACACATTACTATGGGAGACTTGAACTCCTGGGCAGGCGCCCACTCTCTCAACTGACTGAACACATGAACGCCGTGAGCTTGACGCTGGTGGCGACTGGTCCCACTTATGTGGCGTGCCACACCCTGCACTTGGTGTTTGAAACAAACCATTCACTCTGCAGCCATATATATGCTTGGCCCATTCCTTCACCTCTCTACTCCCTTCCAATCACAAACATCAGCCATGTCACAGGGACGTAGGGAAGCTTTGAGTGATGTGCCTCAGAGAGCAGTGAGTGAAGGGCATCACCAAATGCGATGCAGTGCGCGCAACGAAATTCGTTTTATTTAGTTACATGTTTACTTACCTGTTAAAGTCCGTAATCCACACATTACTACCCCCCACCCCGCCCCTCCCCCTCTCCACGTCACCGCCCTGCAGTTACACCTACTACCGGCCGTGGCTGCTCAACACCACAGGCAATGCCTGGCTCTATTCGCCAGGAATATTTCGATGCTGCTGTTTATAAATTGGCAATTCATATGACTCAGAAAAACTGCAAGTCCCAGAGTTCAACGCTCTACTGGCTGAAAGGAGCTGCCTGGGTGTGTTCTGCATGGCAGGTGGGACATGGCAACTGAACACAAGGCTCGGGGAGGAAAAAGAAGACTTTGGGGCATATTACCAACAACTAGCGATAATTATCGCTATGTTGGTTTAGCGGCGATATTTTTATCACCGAGCTGCAGTGATTTTTATCGCTTAGGAACCTTGTTATTATCAAGGTATATCTCCTAAGCGATAAAAATCGGCCGAAATGCATGAATATCGCTGAAAAGTCAGCGATATTCATGCATTACCGAGCTAATGCTCCTAGCCATGTTATCCACCTCCCATTGGATAACATGGCTAAGAACTGCTCAGGGGCAGGTGTTAGCTTCTGGAGATATTCGCGCTTAGCGCGAATATCTCCAAACATTGGTAATAGGAGATAATGATGTTAGCGACTGTTTCCAGTCGCTAACATCTTGGCACGCCCACTTTGCATGTCATTAGTGATAAATTTCACTGACATGCAAAGCGGGGCCCAAGATGGTCGCTATCTCCTACTAGCTGTCGCTAACTGGTGTTAGCGACAGCTAGGTAATAGGGAGATAATTTTATCTCCGCTTTCTTGTCTTTTAAAGCCAAAAAAGCGGAGATAAACCCCCTTGATAATATGCCCCTTTGTCTCTTCCAAAAGGTCACCCCTTTTCCTTAAAGAAGGTTCCTGCAAATCATTTCCCCGAAGTATTGAATCTTTAAATGACTTTTTATTGTTATTTAGAGAATAACATTGTTTTTTTTAATTAATGCAAATGAGATACATAACTGGTAACCGACAGTTCTTGTTATAAACCGGAAGTCCAAAGGCCAATTTGTTTCAAAATTACTCCAGAACCCCAGAATGGCTTTGTTTACCATCGAATATATTACACATAATTTATTTTTTATAGTACATATTTATTTTGGTGCAGTGAGTTTGCTAAAGCACATTTTGATACAGGAAGTCGAAGCACAATTACTGGCGCATCCCTGCATATCGGCAGGGATGCGCCAGTAATTGTGCGTCGCAGCTCCGCCACGCTGGATGCGCCGCATTTACAATGTGGCACACCATGGGGCAAAAACGGCACAGATGCGTCACGCATCTGTGCCGTAAAAGCGGCTCATTGCTGGAGTTGCGTCACAAGCGCGACACAGCTCCAGCAAGGCTCGGGGGGCTCTATCTTCACAATGCTGCGTCAATCCTTACGCCTGCTTCAAGCAGGCGCAGGGTTTTGACGCAGCATGGGCCCCAAAGTGACTGAGTGAAATCTTGTAGATTTCACTCAGCCACTTTTGGGAGGCGTTCCTGCGCCGAAACGCCCCGCCACCCCCCTGCGCAGGAACGCCTCCTTCTGGCACAGGGCTTTACAACGTGACGCATCTGGGAGATGCGTCACGTTGTAAATACCCTGCACCATGATGCATCATTTGCGCTGCCGCTGCGTCACAAAAGTGACGCAACGGCGGCGTAAAAGAGGCGCAAGGGGCTTGTAAATCTGCCCCACAGCAATTGTTGTTGGGATGACGACATTGTTGTACTCTGCCTGATTATCCGCATTCGCAGTGTCAAATGATGTTTTAAAAGTGCCGTTTTTTTTTATATCTAGCAGATGCTGCTCTCTATCTCCTCTGAAGTCTCCTCATTTTATTTTTATTTTTTTCTCCTATCCTATTGTGGCACTGACGTTCATACGAGATTGCTGTTTTTATTGTCTTTTATTTGTTTGTTTTTATCTGGTTATTTGCTGTACTGTGTTTTATGGATCTTTGTATCCGAAATAAACCTTTTATACAATACGACAAGAAAAAAGCCACACGTTGTTATTTATTTTTCGTGAAATAACATGTTTTTTGCTGGACTTTTCACTGATATTCAAGCACACAACAATGCCTTTCCCCATCAGCAGTGTGCATATTTAAAATACCTTTAGCCTTTTTTTCAATAGAATCATTCAAAGACGAGAGCCAGACATGGAATATGAACAGTATTTGTCTCAGTGTGCCAAACGAGGACAAGTCTGCTAAATAGTGGTATGTGTGTGACTCCAGCAGCATCTGAGGGTCTCCAGGGTGCCCTGTACCAGCAGGCCTGTGAGTTTACAGCTTGGATTACAACCAAGGGACAGATTGGCACAGTTTAATGCAGAGAGCCTGGCATCAAGGCCTCTGATTGGCACAGTTTAATGCAGAGAGCCTGGCATCAAGGCCTCTGATTGGCACAGTTTAATGCAGAGAGGCTGGCATCAAGGTCTCTGATTGGCACAGTTTAATGCAGAGAGCCTGGCATCAAGGCCTCTGATTGGCACAGTTTAATGCGGAGAGCCTGGCATCAAGGCCTCTGATTGGCACAGTTTAATGCAGAGAGCCTGGCATCAAGGCCTCTGATTGGCACAGTTTAATGCAGAGAGCCTGGCATCAAGGCCTCTGATTGGCACAGTTTAATGCAGAGAGCCTGGCATCAAGGCCTCTGATTGGCACACTTTAATTCAGAGAGCCTGGCATCAAGGCCTCTGATTGGCACAGTTTAATGCAGAGAGCCTGGCATCAAGGCCTCTGATTGGCACAGTTTAATGCAGAGAGGCTGGCATCAAGGCCTCTGATTGGCACAGTTTAATGCAGAGAGCCTGGCATCAAGGCCTCTGATTGGCACAGTTTAATGCAGAGAGGCTGGCATCAAGGTCTCTGATTGGCACAGTTTAATGCAGAGAGCCTGGCATCAAGGCCTCTGATTGGCACAGTTTAATGCGGAGAGCCTGGCATCAAGGCCTCTGATTGGCACAGTTTAATGCAGAGAGCCTGGCATCAAGGCCTCTGATTGGCACAGTTTAATGCAGAGAGGCTGGCATCAAGGTCTCTGATTGGCACAGTTTAATGCAGAGAGCCTGGCATCAAGGCCTCTGATTGGCACAGTTTAATGCGGAGAGCCTGGCATCAAGGCCTCTGATTGGCACAGTTTAATGCAGAGAGCCTGGCATCAAGGCCTCTGATTGGCACAGTTTAATGCAGAGAGCCTGGCATCAAGGCCTCTGATTGGCACAGTTTAATGCAGAGAGCCTGGCATCAAGGCCTCTGATTGGCACACTTTAATTCAGAGAGCCTGGCATCAAGGCCTCTGATTGGCACAGTTTAATGCAGAGAGCCTGGCATCAAGGCCTCTGATTGGCACAGTTTAATGCAGAGAGGCTGGCATCAAGGCCTCTGATTGGCACAGTTTAATGCAGAGAGCCTGGCATTAAGGCCTCTGATTGGCACAGTTTGATGCAGAGAGCCTGGCATCAAGGTCTCTGATTGGCACAGTTTAATGCAGAGAGCCTGGCATTAAGGCCTCTGATTGGCACAGTTTAATGCAGAGAGCCTGGCATCAAGGCCTCTGATTGGCACAGTTTAATGCAGAGAGCCTGGCATCAAGGCCTCTGATTGGCACAGTTTAATGCAGAGAGCCTGGCATCAAGGCCTCTGATTGGCACAGTTTAATGCAGAGAGCCTGGCATCAAGGCCTCTGATTGGCACAGCTTAATGCAGAGAGCCTGGCATCAAGGCCTCTGATTGGCACAGTTTAATGCAGAGAGCCTGGCATCAAGGCCTCTGATTGGCACAGTTTAATGCAGAGAGCCTGGCATCAAGGCCTCTGATTGGCACACTTTAATTCAGAGAGCCTGGCATCAAGGCCTCTGATTGGCACAGTTTAATGCAGAGAGCCTGGCATCAAGGCCTCTGATTGGCACAGTTTAATGCAGAGAGGCTGGCATCAAGGCCTCTGATTGGCACAGTTTAATGCAGAGAGCCTGGCATTAAGGCCTCTGATTGGCACAGTTTGATGCAGAGAGCCTGGCATCAAGGTCTCTGATTGGCACAGTTTAATGCAGAGAGCCTGGCATCAAGGCCTCTGATTGGCACAGTTTAATGCAGAGAGCCTGGCATTAAGGCCTCTGATTGGCACAGTTTAATGCAGAGAGCCTGGCATCAAGGCCTCTGATTGGCACAGTTTAATGCAGAGAGCCTGGCATCAAGGCCTCTGATTGGCACAGTTTAATGCAGAGAGCCTGGCATCAAGGCCTCTGATTGGCACACTTTAATTCAGAGAGCCTGGCATCAAGGCCTCTGATTGGCACAGTTTAATGCAGAGAGCCTGGCATCAAGGCCTCTGATTGGCACAGTGTAATGCAGCGAGCCTGGCATTAAGGCCTCTGATTGGCACAGTGTAATGCAGAGAGCCTGGCATTAAGGCCTCTGATTGGCACAGTTTAATGCAGAGAGCCTGGCATTAAGGCCTCTGATTGGCACAGTTTAATGCAGAGAGCCTGGCATCAAGGCCTCTGATTGGCACAGTGTAATGCAGAGAGCCTGGCATCAATGCCTCTGATTGGCACAGTTTAATGCAGAGAGCCTGGCATCAAGGCCTCTGATTGGCACACTTTAATTCAGAGAGCCTGGCATCAAGGCCTCTGATTGGCACAGTTTAATGCAGAGAGCCTGGCATTAAGGCCTCTGATTGGCACAGTTTAATGCATAGTGGCTGGCATCAAGGCCTCTGATTGGCACACTTTAATTCAGAGAGCCTGGCATCAAGGCCTCTGATTGGCACAGTTTAATGCAGAGAGCCTGGCATCAAGGCCTCTGATTGGCACAGTTTAATGCAGAGAGCATGGCATCAAGGCCTCTGATTGGCACAGTTTAATGCAGAGAGCCTGGCATCAAGGCCTCTGATTGGCACAGTTTAATGCAGAGAGCCTGGCATCAAGGCCTCTGATTGGCACAGTTTAATGCAGAGAGCCTGGCATTAAGGCCTCTGATTGGCACAGTTTAATGCCGAGTGGCTGGCATCAAGGCCTCTGATTGGCACACTTTAATTCAGAGAGCCTGGCATCAAGGCCTCTGATTGGCACAGTTTAATGCAGAGAGCCTGGCATTAAGGCCTCTGATTGGCACATTTTAATGCAGAGAGCCTGGCATCAAGGCCTCTGATTGGCACAGTTTAATGCAGAGAGCCTGGCATCAAGGCCTCTGATTGGAACAGTTCAATGCAGAGAGACTGGCATCAAGGCCTCTGATTGGCACAGTTTAATTCAGAGAGCCTGGCATTGATGTCTCTGATTGGTACAGTTTAATGCAGAGAGCCTGGCATCGAGGCCTCTGATTGGCACAGTTTAATGCAGAGAGGCTGGCTTCAAGGCCTCTGATTGGCACAGTTTAATTCAGAGAGGCTGGCAGTCAGGCCTCATTATTTTCTGTTATTTTTATTTTCCACACTGATGAATATAGGACCTAAGGGGTGCCAGGCACACCTTTAGAAAGGTGCGCCGTGGGGAAAACTTGCACAGTGTTCCCTGTGCATAATATGTGCCATGTACAAGCTGTTGTACCACCTCAGGTACTGGTTCAGCAAGGCTGCCAAGGATCCGAGTGCAAAGAAAACAAGGACTGAGTGCTGCTTTGGTAGTAAAATACAGCAAACCCAAGGAGATGATGGACGGAGCGCTGAAACCTTTCAGACACTCACCTCCAGCCACTATTAGATCTGGGTTGAATCCATCATCGTTCCCCCGAAACCGGTCCCAGTATGGTTGTTTCCGGTCCAGAAAAGACCTGGCTTGGCAGTTCGGGCTGGATTGTTCCCATGAGGCACAGGGTCAAGACTGATTTGCATATGGCTGGGTCCAAACTGAGGAGGCTTGGTGAGCAAAAGAATGATAAGGGATTCAACCCAGATCTGTGACTGGGGGTGAGTGTCAGAAAGGTTTCAGCGCTCTGTCCATCTTCTCCTTGTGTTTGCTTTGTTTGCCCTAAGTTGGCAGGGTATGCCCAGACGTGAGTCCCTTGCACACTTGGCCACTGGATTCAAGTTAGCCTGGCTGATGAGAGGTGATACCCAGAATCCGGTCTCAGGATGCTTGTTTCTGTTCCAGGGAAGGCATGGCTTGGCAGTTCGGGCTGGACTGTTCTGGACTAGGAACAGAGTCAAGACTGATTTGCATATAGCTGGGACTGAACTGGGTTGGTGAAGTGAGCTAAATAATGATCATATTGACTGGGGGTGAGGGCCTGAATAGTTTCATTAAGGTTCAAAGGACCCACAGAATCCAGGCCCTGGGTGCTACTGCACCAACTACCCCATTAACAGCTATGTCCCTGGCTAGAGGAATGGCAAACTTTCTGGAAATGTCCCCATATTTTCAATTTTTTGCCTGGTCACTGGCTGATTTTCAAAACCGGCCCCTCCCACCTGTAAGAAAAACACAAGCCATAGCCAATGATTAGTAACTCCACCCTTGGCCTCTGGCTCCTTTTATAACTCCTCCCTCACAATGTCAGTATTGGAGCTGACAATGACTGCAATCCCGAAAGCAGAACACTGAGTGTGGCAGATTTTTATTGGTGGATGTCCCGTTAGTGCCCGCCTCTTAATCAGGTCCTAAGTGTGTGAACATTCCATAGAACCCGTGTGCACCTGGATGCATAAGTGCTCTGCTGTGCTGGCTCATCTATAGCCTCCTGTGGTGGGGCACAACTCACCTGACTATGCTGGGATACAGCAACATAAATGGGAAAAAACACTCAAAAACTTAAGACATGTTAGGAAAACACCCACAAGTGTTTGTGTGCTTTCAAATGTTGAAATGCTTGGTTGCATTACATAACAGTAAAAGTAAGAGACATTGTCAAACCCATTCAATCCCCCGTTTTGGCTTTGTCAATGCAGGCCTACTGGCTTTGACAATGTTCTTTCCTGATTCTGCTCAGCACTGGGAAAAATAAATCAAACAAAGGCATGATGCAATATACACGTGCGTGTGTGGTGAAGCATGCGCTCGCGTGCGTCATGACGCTTAAGGAAGCGCATGCATGCACACACACTCCTCATGGCATGGCAGACACGTTCTTATGTTTTTAGTTTACCCTTCCAAGATGGTGGGAACCAATCTTGGAATGCTAAATCAATAACATATGTGTGAAAATGAAAGAAGAAAGGAGAGATTGGAAGAAAACTTCAGCTGCCGTTCTCTCTCTCTCCAAAAAAAAAGATAAACTTGACCAGTAACAGTTGTGGAGCAACGGACAAAGGGGTGGGGTTAGAAGGTGGAACCACTGAGTAATGGAGTCTTGTAAACTTTATTGACTGTATATATAATTTTTTTTTTATTTAAAGATCTTAGGGTCATTGATACGGTTTTCAGCGACCACAAATTACTCCTCTCTACCATGAACATAACTCCTCAGAGACCTGATCAATGGTCTGTAAATAGTGATCATGTAAGTTTTGAAGTAAAATCAGGAAGGTGTCATTGGAACCCTCAAGCTGAACTAAATCTGGAGAGTGTCCTTGATACTGCAATTGATGATCTCGCCAATTGGCAGGGTTCAGAAATGACGTGCTTCCAAGATTTTATGAGGTTAATAACTTCACTTACTAAAAAAACGAATAGGAATAGGCGCTCTGCAACTACCTCTTGGCCCTTACGAGCCATTAATATAGAAATAAATAAACTTGTAAGGAAACAATATCTGAATAGAACTACCGAAAGAGCTAGTGAAGTAACCTTATTAAAAAGAAGGAGGAAAAGGTTGAAGGAAAAACTACGGAAGGATGAGGAGGATGAAATTTGGATCAAATTAAGAGAGGCTACTTTTAAAGGGGATATGAGAAAATTCTGGTCACGTATAGGTGATGGGTGTGGATCAAGAACTCGCCCACTCCCTATTCCCATAGATGAGCTTGTATGGGTGGAGTATGTCACATCCCTCTATGCAATAAACGGATTGTTATCACCTAATGTAGCAGTTAATGATAAGGATCAGCCTTTGATTCCCCTATCGGAAAAAGATATTAGAACAGCTATAAGGGAAATGCGTCATCTGGCGCAATGGGGCCAGACGAATTACCTATTTCGGTTATAAAACATAATAGTGAAAAATGGAGCAAGTTGTTATGCCCAGTGTTTAATGCTTGTCTTTGTAGCGGAAAGATAGTTTCCTCATGGAAAGGTAGTATTTTAGTACCCCTTTTTAAAAAGGGTGATCGATTAGTCCCCCAAAATTATCGCCAAATAGCTCTGCTTGACGCTATTGGCAAGGTTTTCGCTAGATGCCTCCTGAAACAAGTTAATGACTGGGTAGTCCAGGCAAATATTCTCCCTCTAGAACAAACGGGATTCCGTAGAAATCATGGCACCCTGGACAATTTAACCGCTCTCCAGGTAATAATGGATAAATACGTCAAGGTTAGAGGTGGGGGAGTCTATGCGGCTTTCATAGACTTCTCCACGGCCTTTGACAGAGTTGATCGCCCACTATTGTGGAGGAAATTATTTGCTCTGGGTATGCCAGTCAAGCTTTTGCATCTAGTTCGGGAACTTCACTCTGAGACTTGGTGTAGAGTGTTGTTGGGGGGGGAAAGAGGCCTCTCCCAAGTAATTCCGACAGCCAATGGTCTTAAACAGGGCTGTTTATTGGCACCCTTGCTATTTTCCCTTTATGTTTCCGATCTCCCACAGATCCTTTCCTTGAGTGAAGGAATTGCCCCCTCTTTAGGAGACAAACAGGTAGCATGTTTAATGTATGCAGACGACATACTTCTTCTTGATCTTACGCCTAAGGGCCTTAATAGTCGCCTGCACGCTTTGCATTTATTTTCGAAAGATCATCATTTGAAAATTAACATGTCTAAAAGCAAAGTACTGTGTTTCACGGGGAAGAAAAACCTAAATTATGCATTTTCTGTTGGCTCTTAGGGAATGAAAAGTTGGAGGTTGTAAAGAGTTATGTTTTCCTGGGAAAAATAGTGTGTGGCAATTTAAGTGACAAAGCACATATAGATGGTAACTCCAGGAAAGCCATGTCCCAGGGGAAGGGACTGGGCGCTCTTTATAAATCCACCGGTAGAAGACACTTTGCAATTCTCTTGGAGGCTTTTCGAGCGAAAATGCCTGCTTCCCTGCTCTATGGCACTGAACTGATAGATCTAAGTCAATGGGGGTTTTTGGATACCATTGAGGGTTGACTTTTACGTTGTTTATTGTCACTCAACAATGCGTGCACAGTTGAAACCCTTAGACTTGAATTAGGCCTACGAAGCAGTTGGGTTCAGGCGCTGGCAGGAGTAATACGTTGTGTTTTTCATTTAGCCAAGTGCAACCCCGACACATTAAGATGCCTAATCAAAAAAGAACTATTGGGCCCTATGAATGAATATTCTTTACTTATAAAGAATTTTAGAAGGGCAGTTACGTTATTAAAATTGGAGGAATCATCGCTCTTTTTATTATCTTTGCATCAGCTAAAGCTGACTTTAAAACGGGCAACATGGGAGTTAAGTTTTAAGAGGGACAGAGATATTTTTTGTACAAAGAAAGGTGTTACTAAGGTTGTTAATTCTTACATATTTAAAAAGTCACAACCCTACGCATCTTGGTCCCTCCCCCACGGCTTACGCCGCTTTTGGTTTCTTTTAAGATATGACCTTCTCCCTTTAAACAAATTATTAGCCAGATGGCACGGTTGTTCCGATAAATGTAATTTATGTAGCGTTGATTCCTCAATCCAGGATATCACTCATATCCTTTTTATATGTCCGGCCCTAAGGGCTCAGCGTCGAAAGTGGTTGAGACCAATATGTTTAAAGTTATGCATTTCTTCCTCTAAATCCCTATTGGACGCTATGTGTAATCCGCCTAATGAAATGTTTTGTCACAGAATTTTTAACTTTTTCAAATGTTTTTTGGCTTTATATTAATTGTAATGATTGTATGGAAAAAAAAATTTGCTGTAATTGTATGTTTTTATCTTTGTAAATATGTGGATCTCTGTTGAGTTCCAAATCATATGCAAATAAATTGAATTGAAATTGCGGCCTTGATGCCCATTGGGCTAAGTCCGCGCATTATAAGATCCCTTTTATTATTATTATATAATTAAAATCTTTACAGTAAAAACAATCAGTATATAAAAGTTAAAAACAGTGATTTCAAACTTCTGTTCTGGGTGAAATTTAGCGCCCCTCCCCGAGTCCAGCGTTATCAGCCTTTCCCTGGCATTTGTGGGCGTGATCTTTAAGGCCCCGTTTTGTGCCCTGCAGTTGATCTACCTTACAGAGCTCTTGAACTGCCCTCTGTGGCGCTCTAAGTGTCTCTTTGGAAAAAATGCTCTCTAGGGGGCGTGCAAGAGGGGCACAGTCCTTGGTGCATCGTTGAGTGGTCCCATCAGCATTCGACCGCAGAGTTTACCATGCATTTCCCCTAGATTGTGCTGCTTTCGTAGGCAGCTTTTAAAGCTAGGGAAAATCAAAAAGGGGGGAGTGAAGAGGTGGTGCTGGGTGGCACCAAGGTGGGAACGTCCTCCTCTTTTCTGAAGTAAAAATAATCAATAAAGTTCACCTCACGTAGAGTTAGTGTGTATCCTGTTGTTAGTGAAATACACCATGCATGTTAAAATACCCCTCACACACCAAAAGGGCCCTTGGTGTCATGCTTCATCATCGGGGTCTTCGCGCCCCGCTGCGGGACGGGGCAGTGCTGCGACAAGCAACTACGCTGGAGCACCTTTAGATGAGGGTGCTATGTGAGTGAAATGGAGTGAGTGTCAGTGGGGTCAGGAGTGATATACAAAGGTGATGTTAAAAAATACCTGGCCTAGTGATAGAAAAAACTTTTTAATAGGCACTGGCTGGTATTGTTAAAAAATGTGATTCAGAGAGATAAAGCTGGTTAATGGGCTTACTCTCCTGTGTGGGTCAACATGTTTCGGGGCGCAGTGCCCCTTCGTCAGGACCGGGGGCAGATCCCCCTGTCACTCACTAGTGTCACACCACAGTAAAAGATATACTAAGGTGTATGTACAAATAAATGTGAAGTTGATGTCTTATCAATGTGTGTGGATATATATTTTATATTTACACACTTCCTACTACTGTCAGAATTTCTGATGTAGTATGCTTTTTGGAGGGTGGAGTCAGTGCCCCATGAGCCAGCTCTAGACAGAAGGGTATTTGGGGTCCAATCAACTCCCAGCACGTCGGTGCTTCCTCCTTCGTCTGCGGCTTCCGTGTTAGTCAAACACTAACAACAGGATACACACTAACTCTACGTGAGGTGGACCTTATTGATTATTTGTAGCTTTTAAAGCTATCCTGATTTGATGGATACATTAAATGAGAAAAATCCTGACTTTAAGACTTTTGGTATTCCTGTACAAGGCATTTCGGAGTCCTAAAGTTAGGAGTCCTAACTTTACAACTCCTGAACTGTGAAAAATCCTAACTTTAAGACTTTCGGTATTCACAGAAGGCATTTAGGAGTCCTAAAGTTAGGACTCCTAACTTCTGTGAATACCGAAATGAGTAAGTGCCTTCTGTGATTACCAAAATGAGTAAGTGCCTTCTGTGAATACCAAAATGGTAGTATGTTTAGGATTTTGTCTTAAGGTAGTTCTGTGAATCAGGCCCAATATGTTATTGACAACAAACAGCTACAGATGTCTGTAGGCGGCCCGAAACACCTGTTATCCGCCCCAATGAACTAGCTCGTGTGCTAAATGAAGAATTTACAAAATAGTGTTACCTATTGTATACATTATTTTTTTTTTTAAAAGAACATTGTTCGGGGGTAAAATGTTAAATTGTAAACTAGGGGGACAAACTAGTAAAATAAACAAGCTTTCAAGCAGTGCGAGAAGTAGACACATAACATGATATTAACTTTCCGTTATTATGATTTTATGTTTGTGCTGCATTGTGGGTGGGGTGGGCTGCTCTGCTCTCGGAGCTGGGCAAGGGAGGGGTGGTTTGCCCACTCCTAAGTGAGCAATGATTGTTTGAACGGCCCTCTCGGACCGCCCAAACCAGTCATGCGCACTTTGCCCATTCTCCATGCACACTGCATTACAGCCTGAGTGGAGAACAAGCTCAGGGCCCCATTCCCTGGTTGAGAGTCAAACTAGGACGTTCAAAATCGATTGGTCATTGGGGCCTGGCTGTGCTTCCTGTTCCTTAAGGAGAGCAGTAGCAGAGTCTCGGGAACCGGTGGGAAGCTAAGTTCTATATTTTATATTATGCACACCATCCCGCAATCGCACCTCAACCCCCCCCCCCCCCCCCGCAATCCACGGCCAGCACTATTCACCGGTGTCAAGGATTTGCATGTCAACATCTGGGATCACTCGCAGGCTTTACGGGCAGAGGAGGGTGTATTTGATGCCCAACTCTCTGAGGCATTGTTTAACCACTAGAGATGAGCTCCTCTGCCTCTGCACCCTCGTGGCGTAGTCAGGGAAGAAAATAACTGTGGCGTTATCTACTTTCACCTCCCTCAGCTTGCGTACCTCTCCCTCTGGATAGCATCACGATCCCAGTAGGAGGCAGAAGAGAAGATGTCTAGCACCTGTAGAACTGGCTTTTGGAGACCCCTCCCCACTAGGAGAGTCAAAGCCAGCGGTGCAGGGGACACCTTAAAATCTACGGGTTCTTCTTGCATAAATCATACATTACCAAAGAGACCAGGACTACCAGCCGTGGAGGGAAGCAAGTTATTTATTAGCTCGAGCTAAGGACAGGGTCACAGAATGGTACAAAGACAATTCTACAGAGACTGCTGCTTCAATCCGCAGTGCACACATTATTATAGTACTAGCCACGCCCATTTGCACAATCCAAGATCCTTACTTCGATCAGTTCCTTAGCTGACAAGTTCTTTGTTAGTCTTCTGTGGTGCAATCGTGGCCAGGGGACATCTGTCTCTGATTGCACAATGCACATAGCCTCGTGCTTCCTTGTCCACATGGTGCGGTCACAGGGCAGTTGGTCGTGGGCCACGTGCTTCCTTGCCCACATGGTGTGGTCACGGGTCAGTTGGTCATGACAGGCTGAGTTACCAACAATGGACAGGATGTGGCTTAGTCTTTGGCACAACTGGGGGGGGGTGAGGCACACAGGCAGCTTCTCGGAATCGGCTCCACCACAAGGAGCGGGGAGGGTTGTGCAAGACTCAGCAGGGACGTGGAAAGCAATTCTTCATCAGGTTGCCGAGGGCATGGCTACACAAAATGGAGTTGTGTGGGTCATTTTAAAAAAAAGTTCAACAGTCCTGCCCCCCGCAGCGGCCGACTCGCCGGCACCAGATGGGCCCGCTTCACAACGAAGAATAGGGAGAGTGCACCTTCTGGCAGTAGGTCACACAACCATGTCTTAGTATATGTCACTGCATCAGACCCTTCTGGCAGACCCAACACCCTCAGGTTGTTTCACTGGGAGTGGCTCTCCGCATTCTCCACTGTTTTTCCTAGTGACACCACATGTGCCATTAGCTGTTAAACACCCAAAACTGCGCTCAGAGTATTCGGCCAGTTCTTGCTCAATGTTGTGTACCTTGTAAGTCAGCTTGTGATGATCTGTGCGCTCCAGGGTTGACTGTGATTTTGTCTCTGCGGCGCTCACAGGAAGTACCCGTTTGTTTGAGGGAGGTAACTGCTGCGAATACAGAGTCTAGTTTGGAGTCCAGGCTGTCCACTGTCACTTGCCCCGGTGGCTAGCGATCCCCCACCACTCGGTTCACTGACACGGAGGAGCTGCCAAATGTCGACGCCGCCCCTGTCTGCAGGTGGGCCATTATTGCGGCAGACAACCAAGCACTATGTATGACATGTGATGCAGTGCAGTGTGCCCATCCGGCCCCTCTCCTCCAGTCAGGTGCAATGCTAGCCGAGAATCTTCATTCGGAGGCACTGATGGAAATCCCCTGTACACCCAGGAGCTCACTACCAGGGGGTGAGGAAAGGCAGCACCACGCAGTTACCTCCTCCGATATAACAGTGGCAACCAGATTCCGTGTTTCCCAGTGAGTGACGGCAAATCAAGAGGCGCACCCAGGGCCTGGACCTGAACCAAACCCTGTGCCCCTGGCACCCGCCGCCACCAGCAGCCGATATCAGCGACCAGAGCTAGTTAGTGGAGACCCCCACCAGTATTTTGTTGTGCCCTCAGTGATATTGGTCAGCTGCAGCGCAGAGATTGCTCAGGGCATGGTGTGCGCTACCCACTGGCACTAGGCCTGGGCTTGACTTGACCCCGCTCTGTGTCCCACCTTCTCCTCACCTGGACATCTACACAGGGGCTCAATCAACCGTGCTCTCTTCAAATCTGTCACTCAGCCAGTAGGAGCTTCAGCCAGATGGGATTTCACAAGTCTGGGTACAGCAGTTACCTCCAAGTCCACTGGGAAACCTCCCGATGCTGGTGATTCAACAGGGCCCCCTGAGGCGTGAAGCTACAGCATTCCCGCCACACAAATTCAGCGCAGCTCAGGGACCCCAGCCTCCACAGCGTAGGGACAGCGCCACATCCTCCGGCCTGTGATGCAGAGAGTCGAGGCCCAACATTGGCAACCCGGTGTAGTGGTGGCACGCGTTATGCAATGCAGACCTACTTATGTCGGTGCGCAGCAGCACCTCTACCGATCTCAGCTCCAAGGGGCGCCATGCGGTCTTCTCACACAGGTCAGCAACTAGTCTCCATGCGCCCTGCCAGACTCCGCCATGAGGTAAGGATGATTGCTGATGCCTCAATGGCACCACCATGACCCACAGGCTTGGGCCCGACATGGCCCGCCTCCACTGTCAGGCTGCAGCGACTCCACTGAAGTAATCAGGGTTCCCAAGGCCTACATGCACTGAAGATAACCCACTTACACTCAAGAACTGTTGGCACGGAAACTGTAAAAGGCAAAGAACAAGTTTATTAAGACCCCATGGGGTGGTGGTACACTCAAACAGCACCCTTCGGTAATGCAAGAGGTATCACACCGAACACCGGTGTGACCCCGATTTATATACAGTTTTGGGGCAATAAAAGGTAGGCGGCACAAGTTAGGACACATTTATATACATATATGGTCATGTTTTGGAACACTGCCAGCTCATTGGAGGGGGCACAACTCCGCTGGTCAGTTTGGCGCACATTCCTGAAGGCTTACTGGTCAGTTGGGACTGCGCATGTGCAAGCTTGACCAGTACTAAAAATAGCCTGTTGCTGGGCAGACTGAAGTGGTCAGTGGAACGGACAACGGACTAAAGGGCACGCCGGCCACGAGGCCGCTTATGGTCTAAGATGGCCGCCGCAACATTCAAAATGGCGTTTTCATACATAGCCAAGTTAAGGAGGACAGCGTGTAGTTTCAGCTAATCGCTAACGCGGCCATGCCAATTACGACAGACGACCCTTTTAGCGTTTAGCTGAATCTACCTCATAGTGAACATAATCAGGATGTTCGTCCTCGATGTCTATTAACATTATTTGTGTTACTTCCTTATGAAGCATCATTTTGTCATGAGCAAGAGCTCGTCTTGATGGTATGCAAGCTGATAGACACATAGAACATAAGGCTGGGCCACATTGAATACATAGGCATATGAAAAACATTGCTCCCACGATTATACATAGAATCGTCAACAGTTTCCAGCCCCAGGTAGCAAGCATGGACCAGAACCATCCTGAAAGTGTCCAAGTTCCATTGTCCGGATGTATCTCAGCTGCGATCTTGTGGAGCTTGGATATGGCATCATAAACAGATGGAGAATTGTCCGGAATGTATACACAGCAGCTGCTTCCGATGATTCTACATGCCCCCCCACGATCAGCCAGAACTACATCCAACACCATCCTGTTTTGGAGCGTAACAATTCTAGAAATCTGTAGTTCCTCAGTGATGTTTCCCAAGGCAATGGCAGTGTCATTCGCTACAGCCTCAACAACACGTGTCAGTCATCTTATTTTCTGGCTGTTCAGTGCAGCCCCCACGAAGGAAAATAGTCCCAAATTGAAGTCCACATACTGTTGCAAAGCAGTATTGGTTTGGTCTATGTCATCCAAAACAACAGTCCGTTTAACCCTATTCAGGACGAAATCATGATACAAAGTATAATCATTGTGATACATTGGTGGGGCAATGAATACAGGAGGTAGCACAAACGATACATAGCAAGTGCCCAACCATCCCAATGGAAGCTGATGGTAACCCTTCGTTCCACAAATGAAGTACGTGTTTCGTGATGCTACAAATGAGATGCCATTCGGACTATCAAAAGTAAGGGTAGTGTTACATTCGCTTTTCCCCACTGCAATCGAACCCTTATTCCTAATACACAAATCGGCTTTAGTGGCAATAACATTAATAACATGTGCGCTGGATACATTTACATTTCTCTGGTTGCTGTACACACGTGGGGCAGACATATTATCAGGCCTGTACTCCTCCCATTCAAATCGAGTACCCTCAGCCCGCGGAAACCCATCCTTGTCATGGGTGCATACTTTGTTCAAACGGAAAAGCACCCCCCCTTTGGTTGGCCATCTCAAGGTAAAGAGGAGGGTGTACCAGGCGTTACATGATCCATTGTGCGAAAACGGGAGTGGAATGAGTGGGGTGCCCCCTCTTTTCTGGTGCCCTGGCAACATCCCACACACCCAGCAATTTGAGGTATTGGTCATATTATGTGTGCGATGAAGAATCTGAATAAAACTGTTATTCAGATAGGTTTGCCGATATCGTTCTTCGTGATAGGGTAATGTAAAGTGAAAATGTTCAGATGGAGCCGGGGTAGTCGGCAGCAAATGTTCACGTACAGGCACCACAAGTTCAACTACCCAGGCTATTACAGCTATCACCACAATAGTCAGAACAAAGAGAAAGGCACCCAATATTCGTTTATCTCGTGATGCCGTTGATTCCATAGTTCAGGAATACTCGTGCAAAAGTCTCAAATAGCACAAATTGTTCACAGAGTCTCAGATACACGTACGTGTATACCTAAAAAAAAAGAAAAATGCGGTGCTGAACTCCGAGGTAGCCGTTGTTTTCTTCTCCGGGCCAAGACGGGTGTCGCTAAACTGGCAGAACTGATCCCCCCCCCTTGGAATTCCCGGTTTCCGTTTCACAAACCTGGAGCGGTAACCAACCAGTTATTAAAAATACAAAAAAAATCTTCTTATCGAGGACGCAAGTTGTAGCGCTCTCGTCCGGCAACAGCGTGGTCCGGGAAGGCTCCCTCAACTTCGGCCGACGTCACAGCTGGGCTCTTTTCTTTCTCCAAAATCTCCTTGTAGTCGGTCAGCACAGCAGGGGTCACCAGATCCGGAGAGACACGGCGGCAATGTGTCGAATGCACCCACCGCTTCCTGTTGGTCACTCGTACAGCTGTTCGGGTTGCAAGGAGGACCTGTTCGGGGCCTTTCCACCTGGGCTCCAAACTGCTTGCTCTCTCAAACGACCGAATCATGACGTGATCCCCAGGACGGAGATCATGGCCCTCTCCAGTAGAGTTGTCAGGGAGCGCTTCTCGAACCTGTTGATGAATAGAAAGTAAATCATTTGTTAATCGTGCCAAATAGTCGTTCATCATAACACAAGGCACATCATGTATTAATCGCGGCTTAGGCACCCCCCAGATATTCATGGGGCGCCCAAACACCACCTCATAGGGGGTAAGGCCAGTTCGTGAATGGGGTACTGATCTAAGAGAGAGCAGTGCTAGCGGCAAAGCGTCTGGCCACTTCAACGATGTAGACGCCACAATTTTGGCCAGCTTAAGTTTCAACGTAGCATTGTACCGCTCAACCAGACCTGCCGACTGCGGGTGGAATACAGCGTGGAACTTCTGCTGAATCCCTAACCCCTTCAGTACATACTCCACAATCTTTCCGACAAAATGAGGCCCATTATCGCTCCACAGAAATTTGCAAACTCCAAAGCGAGGAAAGAATTCCTTAAGCAACACCTTGGCTGTTGTCAAAGCCGTATTGTCTTTCGTGGGGAAGGCCTCAACCCATTTACTAAAGGCACATACCACCACTAGGACATACTTCAGGTTGTTGCAGCGCTCGAGTTGGATGTAATCCATTTGGAGTACCTCAAATGGTGCAGAAGGTGGAACGAACCCTCCTTTCGGAGTATGGGTCCCCTTTCCGGGATTGTGTTGTAAACAAACCAGGCAGGTCTGCACTACTCTCTTCGCAGTATTAGCGATCTCAGGATGTTCCCAAGCTCGTGTTAACAGCCGAGTAATTGCAAGAGCTCCGACATGCGCCAGTCCATGTGTCATCTGGACCATCGCCTGCAAGTAAGCCGCAGGCAATTTCCATTTCTCCATGTCTTTGCTTCTCCAACAACCCTCGTCATCTAGTACCCCATCTGCTGCCCATGCCGCAAGTTCAGATTCAGTAGCTGATTTTTGAATGTCCAATATTTCTGCTCTAGCATCACTCCATCGCTCAGCCTGCGATTGTATCACATACATGGGGGAGCTAGTTCGGGACATAGCCGTTTGTCTAGCTATGCTGTCTGCAAAGGCATTTCCTTGGCCCACTTTATCCGTGATCTTTTTATGAGCACTGCATTTTACTATCGCTACTTTCTTTGGGCCAAGCAACGCATTTAGGAGATCACGCACTAGCTCTCCGTGCATAATGTGTTCTCCATGAGATGTCAGAAACCCACGCTCCCTCCAGAGTAGCCCGAAGTCATGTGCTACTCCGAAGGCGTACCGGCTGTCTGTGTATATGTTTACACATAGGCCAGCACTCAATTCGCAGGCTCTTGTCAAAGCTATCAGCTCTGCTGCCTGAGCCGATTTCTGTGGTATCCTAGCTGTTTCTACCACTGTCTTAAGTGTCGTGATCGCATAAGCTGCGGAAGTCGTGCCATCTGGCAGCCTTAAACACGATCCATCAACCCACAGTTCCCCATCCACATCTGGAAGTGGCGCATCCTGTAAGTCAACACGACCCTTTGTCTGTTCCTCGGTCAGGAAAACACAATCATGATGTTTTTCTTCCTGACCCTCCTCGGCCGGATAGGGCAATAAAGTGGCAGGGTTCAGGGTAGCGCATCTTTTTAGTGTAATATGTGGCGCCAAAAGTGTCAGCTCGTATCCCGTTAGCCGTGCACTCGTGAGGTATTGGGTCTTTGTTTGGTTTAGCAGAGCATCTACTGCGTGAGGAACTAACACCAGCAGTTTATGCGATAACACTATTCCCTCACTCTGTCGTATGGCCACTGCCGTTGCTGCTACCGCTCGAAAACACCCAGGCAACCCACATGCTACAGGATCCAAAATGGCAGAGAAGTATGCACATGGTCTCTGCTTATCCCCGTGTAGTTGCACTAACACTGACAACGCGCACCCATCATTCTCGTGCACATACAATGTGAAAAGTTTCGTGTAGTCTGGTGTGCCTAACACGGGTGCAGAACAAAGGGCCTGTCTCAACTGTTCAAAAGCCTTCTGACAATCATCTGTCCATTCTAGAGGCATTGGTGTAGCTTTGGACAATAATGCTAGCAAGGGTTTTATGATGTGTGAAAAACCCATAATCCACTGTCTACAAAAAGACGTCAATCCTATGAAGGCACGTACATCTCTCTGCGTGCGGGGGACTGGTGTATCTAAAATTGCTTGAATTCGATCAGATGTTAATGCACGCCCCTCCTTAGACAACAGATGACCGAGGTAGGTCACCTGAGGTCTACAGTACTGGAGTTTCTTTTTCGAAACCTTATGATTGTTTTGTGCCAAAAAGGAAAGCAACGCAAGTGTACTTTCCTCACATTGTGCATAAGTGTCAGCAGCAAGCAGAAGGTCATCCACGTACTGGATGAGAGCAACGCCAGACTGCAATTTAAACGAATCTAGCTGCCTTTTCAAAGCCTGGCTGTAGATGCTAGGGCTTTCAGTATAACCTTGGGGAACACGACAAAATCTATACGATTTATTATTTAACGTGAAGCCAAACAAGTATCTGCTATCAGAATGAACAGGAATGGAAAAGAACGCATTCTTTAAATCAATTACGCTAAACGTGGTGGCCGTGGGTGGGACCAGCGTAAGCAGAGTCATAATATCGGACACCACCGGGTATTGGGGAATGACAATTTTATTGATCTCTCGCAAGTCAATAATAAAGCGATAGACTTTGTCGTCAGTATCTCGTTTAAGGATCGGAAGAATAGGACTGTTGCAAACATTATAAGGGACCTCCTCCACAACCCCTGCAGAAATCAAATCCTGAACAATATGTGTCAATGCAAGTTCACCTTCTCTCGAGATCTTATACTGTGGTACTGGTGGTAGAGGGGCCCCCTCCTTAACAGTAATGTGTATTGGTGGAATACGCATCTCTCCCACATCCGTATCTGAGGTCGCCCATAACGTATGCGGCAGAGAGGCCAAGGCTGGAATATCTGAGATGGCGTAAAACCTGTCGGGGTCAGGATAATTGTCATTCAGGATAACCCTCACTCCCTCAGGAGCGCAACGTATCGTTGCTCGAAAATATTTAAGCAAATCAATACCCAGGATATTATCTGGTGTATGGGGTGATAACAAAAATTGACCAAAACTAAAGTATTTGTCAAGACATAGTGCAAGGGGCTTGGACAATGGGCTGGGGGAGGGTGTGCCATCAAACCCTACACATGTAATCATTTCGCCAGACAGGGGAGCCCTCGGAACCAAGTTTTTCGACAAAGCGCTACGTGTAGCTCCTGTGTCAACTAGAAATTGATCAGTAGAACCCAGAATACCCGCTGTTACATATGGACCCTGCTGATCTACCGGCACTTCAACTGATTCCTTACCCCATCCTACGCAGTCCTATGCATGCACATAATCCTGATGCTCCACATTCTCACCCTCCGAAATCTGATATTGATTCCGCCTATCAAACGTGTTTCGTTCATCCTGGCCACGGCCCCTCTCCTCAACCCTTCCACGATCACTTCCGCCACCTCTCGCTCCCGCATAACCTCCTCTCGACCTTCCGCCTCCTCGACCACGCTGACTACGCTGTTCACGAAGTACCGGACAATCTTCGGCCCAATGCCCAAACTCCTTACAATAAGCGCACTGATCCTCCGCTATGTCCGTACGACCATACGACGTATTTCCTCCACCTCGTCTACCTCTATCATTCCCTCTACCCTGTGTTCCCCGAACCTGCGCCAACATCACCTTCGTTTTCAATTCCTTCGCCTTTTTCTCTACACTTTCTTTAGCCTCCAATTCCTGCCGCTCATAGTACTGAGCCATAGTTAACAAAGACGCTGGGGTCGCCGTGGCCCAGGAACTTTCACTCGACTTCAATCGTTTTGCAATCTCCGGTAGGAGATTAGCCACATACTTATCTACAAACAGATGCCGACCCGTATCGTCTGTTAAAGATTGACCACTGTAATCATGGAATGCCTCCTCAAAACGTGTAAAGAAATCTGAAACCGTTTCATCGGGTTTCTGTTTACACGACGTTAGCATAGTCCAATCGATCTTTTTAGAGGGAACAAGCGTCTTTAATTTAATCAAAATAGCTACCGGAAGATCTAGAATTAACTGACAAGGCTTACATGCCGGTTCCCTATCTAAATCGGCAGCATTTATTTCTTTCCATGTGCCCCCCAATATTGTTTCATCATTATTTTTACGAATCTGCCTCCACATATCAGGTGGTAAAATTAACCCAAAGAACAAATCTATATCCACAAGAGTCATCACACAAGACGAAATAGCCCCTTCCACCCCTTCATAAAATGCCGCCGGATTTTTTCGAAGATCAGGTAGAGAATTTTTCAATGCCATAACATCTGCTCTATTCCAAGGCGTGTATACCCAGTTATATACAAAATACCCTTTCGCATCCTTTGACGATTTATCATCATCTGTACCTTCCCCTTTAGGTGGAACATACAAGGGCGCGGCTTCACGCATAGGCATAACATGCAACGCAGAACTCTTATCTGAACCCCGGAGAGAACACTCCTTAATCTGCTCATCAGGCGCCGATTCGGCCTCCTTTTGCCTCCTTTTCCGCTCCTCCCGCAATCTGGTCGTTTCATCTCGCAATTGGATCAGTTGCTTGAATAGGCCATCGACATCTGCAAGATCAAATAAACCTTTATCCAAATTCTCACGATGCACTGACAAAGCTTTAGGTTCTAACGTATCTGAAAGATCACGATACGCGGCAACAACTTCATCCGCCAAACTAGACAAAAAGTACATTAATTCAAGTTCCGACCATTTACCCCTCTCTGCAATCACCTCAGACTGAGAAACACAGTTCTTATTCACTTTACGAGCCCAACTACGTAAATGTGCGGACCTCTCCGCAGTAAACCTGAGAGTGGATACACCTTTCTTTTCCGACTTATCCTGCCCATCATCTCCCGGATCTTCAGCTGGAGCCGTCGGCGAAACGTACGGAGGCGGTGACCGATCTAGCAATGAAAAATCATCAAATTCATTATTAAGGACAGGATAAAGCGGTCGGCGAATAGGAAATTGACCAGTCGTTTGCAATTTACGTTCCCGTTCCTCCCTCTCTTTCTTCTCCTGAGCCTCCTTTTCCTCAAGCTGTAAAGCCTTATCCCGAGCAGCCTTGCGCTGCTCTTTGTCCGCCAAGGCAACTTCACGCTTCATACGCTCACGCACCGCTTTCTCCCACATTCGCACACAATCAAACATGTTTTGTCTAGACCTGCGTTGAAACAAACATTGCTCTACAAACTGTACTTTACGTAAATCGAATGACCCATGTAGAGGCCATTGCAATTCAGGATCGGCCTTTGTGTACTTATGCCATAATTTACTGTACATAATAGGGGGAAGGCCAAGTTTGATGTACATCTCGCGATTTGGTGTTCCCTCTGGGGGAGCCGGCTGTGCTTCCGCTAACCTAATTGTGGTACCCTCTCCAAGACAGCACATCCCTCGGAGTGTGCTAAAAACAGGCATGTTCAAAAAGTATCACGAAAGCGTGACACCGTACAAAATGGCACTTACAGTACTTCACACAACTGTGCCGCTCAGAGGAAAAAAACAAAGTTAGAGAAACATCTCTACATGCCTGCCTATGTGAAGTGCACTACACATATAAGTTCAAAGATCACAAATTCACAAACGTTAGCTAACTCAAGTCAAATCACAGATCGTAGGACTTCGGCAAGCGCCCGAGGACTACCTTACCGAACACAAATCATAGAACTTCAGTAAGCGTCCGAAGACTACCTTACCGAACACAACTCTTACCCAAATTCTCAAATGTCCAGATTCCAACTGCCAAGGTCTTGTGATCAAATCAGCCAAACGGCACTTTCCCGGCAACACAGACGATCGAAAACTCAGTCGGGGACCGGCGCCACCTGGAAGGTCAGATCGGAAGGAAAGGAAGAAACACCGTGGGAGCCAAGACTCGGGTCACTCGTGGCAGCGCGCGTCCATGGCGAGTTTCCAAGCCTTCGTCACGACCTCTCCTTCGGGCATCCGAGTCACCGATGAGTCACTTCGTGGTCGCCAATTTGAAGTAATCAGGGTTCCCAAGGCCTACATGCACCGAAGATAACCCACTTACACTCAAGAACTGTTGGCACGGAAACTGTAAAAGGCAAAGAACAAGTTTATTAAGACCCCATGGGGTGGTGGTACACTCAAACAGCACCCTTCTGTAATGCAAGAGGTATCACACCGAACACCGGTGTGACCCCGATTTATATACAGTTTTGGGGCAATAAAAGGTAGGCGGCACAAGTTAGGACACATTTATATACATATATGGTCATGTTTTGGAACACTGCCAGCTCATTGGAGGGGGCACAACTCCGCTGGTCAGTTTGGCGCACATTCCTGAAGGCTTACTGGTCAGTTGGGACTGCGCATGTGCAAGCTTGACCAGTACTAAAAATAGCCTGTTGCTGGGCAGACTGAAGTGGTCAGTGGAACGGACAACGGACTAAAGGGCACGCCGGCCACGAGGCCGCTTATGGTCTAAGATGGCCGCCGCAACATTCAAAATGGCGTTTTCATACATAGCCAAGTTAAGGAGGACAGCGTGTAGTTTCAGCTAATCGCTAACGCGGCCATGCCAATTACGACACCACTGCTCCACTGCCTCCCACTCCGGGTCTCAGACGCCGGCCCAGCGAGGCCTCCGGGCCCCAGGGACTGACCGCGCTTCCAGGCATCGGCTGCCATGATGTTGCAAGGATGGCACTATCAAAAGTGCTGCATCGCTGGTTTTCTCCAGCCAAGATCCACTTTTCATAAATGAGTAGGCCTGGGCGGTGAACTTCGCTCCATTCGTGGAGTTTTTTCCTCGTTCGCGATCGCAAACGGTAAGTTTGTGATCGCGAAAGGCAAGTTCACGAGCGGGAACTTCCGCTAGAGGCAGGAATACCAGCACAAACTGCAGTTCGCACTGCACTCCGCCACTTGCGGAACTTCGCAGAGTTTTTTTGTAACTTTGCGGAGTTCCACGTAGCAAAACTCTGCGAACTAAGCCCAGGCCTATAAATGAGGCCCTCATTCTGCATTTCCTCTTCCCCAGGGACTCTGGTTAGGCATCCTGGGTGTTGGTGGTTTGGGGGGGTTGTTGACCTGTGCTGAACTTGACCCTGGCTGCTCCATTCTGCATTTCATTGTTCTTATTTTATTTTTTCCATTAGAGGTGTATTTATAGGCTATGTTTGCCTCTAGAGGCTGAAAAGGGATGTTGGGTTGACAAACGTGCAGTTTTTTTTGCAGCTAATTGTCCTTTTGTCATTTTTCTCTTGCTAACATCACATTTTTATCGCCTTGATTCTAGTGTTTGCAGAAGTTTTTGCTGCGGCTAGCTGATACTATCACCATTTAGCGACATATTGTAGATATGTCGATAACCAGGCGGTAGTTTTCGGCAATAGACAGCGTTAAGAAAATTGCTGCTAACTACACTAAAGCTGGTTAGTGGCAATTCTTGTAAATATACCCCTTAATCTCCCCGTGCCTAACAAAATATTAACGTGCCCGTCTGTAACGCAACTGATGCTCTTTAAAAGTGCTCTGATACCTTTAGGTCATGTTTGCGCAATATAAAACTTCGGGAAATAAAAAAATCACTATTTCAATTCTCCGGCGTTTATATGCAGATCAGTGTCATCAGGCGCTGAGGCTTTGAAAATCCGAGGACTGTAGACAGAGCTCATCAGGGCATGTGAGGGCCACTTGCCAGCTCTACCTTTCCTGGATCCTTGGCTGCCAGCCACGTCTAGTAAATTTTGCATTGTCCAAATGTTCTTTCCTGGATGTACGACAGTACAATGCGTGGTATTACCACACTTACCGTTACAACGCGTTTTTTACAACGCAAGTCGTTACCACGACTTGCGCTGTAGGGGTGCTGGACTTAGAATAGTTAAATGTAATATTCCAACACCAGCCTACGTACAGTAGGGAAGGTGTTGGAATAGTATATCTACTATTCCTTGTCCTTGAGCGCCCTCCAGCGCAAGTCGTGGTTACGACTTGCGTTGTAAAAGACGCGTCGTAACGGTAGTGCGGGGTAACATCCGCGTTGTAAAGGATGTTCCCCTCTTTCCTGGATCAAAGGCTATCTGCACTAACATTCTGGGCTGCCTGGCATGCAGCTTAGCTTCCCATCCTCATACTACATTCCTGGTGCCAAAGTGCCCACTGTACCTTCCAAACACACACTGTCCCATAACCTGCCCTTCATTGGGCCACTCCAGGGGGCAGAGTCGCAGTTCATTGGTTGATCACCCGCCATGAGCATGGCAAGTCCTGCCCAGGGAGAGTGGATTACTCCCAGATTCAGTGGCATAACAAAGGTCCCCGCAGCATGAGGGGCCACCGAGCTCCAGGTGGACCCTTCAGTGAAGTAACCTGGCCTGAGAGCTCTTAAGTAAGTCCAGAAGGGGGCCCCTCCATGTACTTTGCAGGGGGCCCCCTCAAGTTTCGGTATGCCACTGCCCAGATTATGCTGATCTCCATACAGTAGCACCAGGAGTGGCAGCCGCATGGCAATGGGCAACATTATCAGCCCTGACTCCCTCGGTACACTCCTCTCTCCTGCTGCAGGTATGGGACTCTCCTGGTGTCCTTCGTCAGGACGCATCAGAACCTTCAGCTTTTGACACTGAGTCTCAAAGACTCTGGTAGGACCACTGATCTGCCTCACCCTCCATCAGTGCCCCTTTCCAAGAACACCGTAAGATTCACTTGGACCCCTGGGCAAAGCTAATAGATCTGGGGCAGTAAAAGTAGGGTCTAAGGATGAGTAGAGTCAACCAACACAGGCTCTCATACAGCAATGGTTAAGAATGACAGCAGTACTACACCGCCTCGTGTGGATGGAGCACCACAGTAGAGTCCTGGGGCACGTACATAGATGCTCCGTCCATAACCGCCCCCTTTTGTACCGCTTTGTTCGCCATAAGTTGGCAGGGTATGCTCAGACATGAGTCCCTTGCTCACTTTGCCACTGGATTCAAGCAAGCCGGGCTGAAGACGGCTGGAATGCCAGAAACCAGTCCTCGGAAGCTTGTTTCCGGTCCAGGGAAGGCATGGCTTGGCAGTTCGGGCTGGACTGTTCCCATGAGGCGCAGGGTCAGACTGATTTGCATATGGCCGTGTCTGAACTGGGGTGGCAGAGAGGGCTAAAGAACGGTGATGGATTAAACCCAGATCTGTTGACTGGGTGTGAGTGTTTTATTGGTTCAGATGCTCCATCCATCACCACCCCCTTTTTTACCCCTTCGGGGCAATGGCTGAAAACGTGCCTCAGTTGAATTCACTACCATCCATCTAACACAAAAGTTTGAAGAATTAGAAGAACCCCCAGCTGCCATTTAATAACCTTAGTGTGGCGGCCATTTTGAAAAAGCAATCCTTGTGGTGGGACGTCTTCAGATTATATTATCAGTTATGTCTGGTACTTCACAAAAGATTCTTAGAAACCAACAAAAGATACATGATAGCTTTTGCAATGTTTCAATAATTAAAAATATGCTGTAATTACTTTATATCATCAGTTCTTAACAGAATGTTCATGTTTTTATTAAAATTCTTGCAAATTAATTTTAAACTGTGAGTAATTTTTAGCTGTATTTAGCTTTTATTGCAACGGATATACAACTTTACGATTCAAAGATGATTTTGGCGTTCTTTACACCTATGACACTCTAGGGTTCTTTAGTGTACTGTTGAAACAACAAAAATGCACTAATGAAAAATGCTATGACAGATAAAACAAGCATTGGTAAAAGCATTTGGTTTCCTCCATGTGATTAATAAGCTGATTTTTGTTGTAAGTTGTAGCTTGCTGAGCAGTTGTACAATATAAGTTATAATAAGTCTGTTAAAGTGTTATGACTTATTTATGTACAAAATGGCCATGTATTGTGGTGTTACTGGCGGTATAGTGCGGGTAAGTAATAACAACATTTTAATTAATAAAAAAAGATTGAAATAATGGAATTAATTGATGTGATAGTAATATTATGTGTTTAGAGAAGTTCTGACAACGTTTGAGCCCGGTGCCACTGCTCTTTCTGCAACGTTCAAATCACAACCCTGGTGCCTGCAAGATAACTGCATTTGTGACTGCCTGTTTAGTTGTAAAATCTATCAATATTTGATGTTTAGAGGGGAACCTAGAGCTTTGGGCCCAGGTGCCGCTGCACCTGATGCACCATTGAAATCATGACCCTAGTGCCTGTAAGGTAACTGCACTTGAGACTGCTTAATCAAGAGCCAAATATGGCGATATTTGGTATTTAGAGGAGTTCTGATAACTTTTGGTCCCGGTTAACCCTGGGCATAGTTTGAGTAGTAGCGCTACGCGTAGCTACGTGAAGTGCACTTCACACTACGCACGTTACGCGTAGCTATGCGAACTGCATATTGCAGTAGGGAAATGCTGTTCGCACTTATTGCACAGTGCCGGATACTTGTCCGCACTGTGCAATCATTGCAAACAGCATCTTGCACAGGGCAAGCTGTCGTTTTCTGTGGCTCAAGTAGATTTGTAGTCGAGCTGCAGCTTTCTCAACGCGAACTGGTGGTTTCTCATCGTGAGAGGTCGTGAGCATACCCGACCACTCGCAATGAGGAACCTAACCTCCCCAAACTGAGAATCTCGCCGGGAGGTTTATTTTCCACACTCACGATCGGCAACTTGATATTGTTGATCGCGAACGAGGAAAAAGTCTCACCGGGATGTTGATTTTGCTTGCTCGCGGTCGCCAACTTGACATTGAGGACCACGAGCAAGCAAAAAAGGCCAGCTACGTGCTTTTGCACTGTGTTCTTCGTGCAATTTGCGTAGTGCGTAGTAGTGCAAACTACACATGCTCCGCGAGTATAGCGTAGTACTATGCAGCACCATTGAAATCATGGTCCTAGTGCCTGTTAGATAACTGCACTTGTGATTGCCTGTTTAGTAGGCAAATTTAGCAATATTCTGCGTTTAGCGGTGACCCTAGAACTTTTGGCCCTGGTGACACTGCACCTGCTGCAACATTTAAATCAAAGCCCTTATAAACGTCAAGATAACTGCAATTGTGCACTGCCCCTGCTGCACCATTCAAATCATGACCCTGTTGTCTGCAAGGTAACTGCACTTGTGGTTGCCTGTTTAGTAGTAAAATATAGCATAGCTCTTGCATATTATCTTTATTTTTAATGTGCAATGTTTATTACGGGAAACATCCTTTACAACGCAACTTTTACAACGCACTATCATTACGATGCAACTTTTACAACGCAAGTCATTACAACGAATTGAGCTGGAGGGCGCTCTAGGATAGGGAATAGTTTAATTACTATCCAACACCTTCCCTACTATCCACGGGGACTGGAGTTGGAATAGTAAATTAAACTATTCACTATCCAGCGCCCCCCAACGCAAGTCGTTGTAATGACTTGCGTTGTAAAACCTGCGTCGTAATGGCATGCGTTGTAAAAGCATGCATTGTAACGTCATACATCCTTTATTACAACATTTAGAATTTAATCATAATTATCCAAATAGATTCAATTGAAAAAATCAGTCCGATAATGCCTAAAAAGTGCAAAGAAAGGTGCTGAAGCATGAATAGGAAATGGCACAAACGCTCTAAGGCTAAAGCATATGCTTTTCACAACTAAGTCACAAAAAGCAAGCATTCCAGCATACTGTTAGAAGCTGTCTGCTTTTTCAGTGAGTGTCTGCACCTGCCTGGAAGAGGGTATTAGGGGAATCCAAGGGACCATTTTTCTCCCATTTTTCTCCCTTTGCAGAGGCAACCCTAAGATGACGCTCCGACTATGCGCCCTCTCTTTGGGATGCAGTAACTGCACCTCCTAATGAACCCTTTGCTTCTGTACAGTGCTAGAGCAGTGACAAAGTGTTTCTCAATAGCATGGGGCCACACCCCCCCATACAGATGAGGGAACTCCACCTAACGACCTCACTGAGCTATATGTGTACAGGCGTGATCTGTACTGCAGACGTGGGCAAGCAAGTTCCCGCAGCCCCTTCTATAATACCAAGTGTCGGGGCGGGGAGGGTGCAGAAAGCACATGCACATACCTGTTGCACCCCTAGGCCCCTTATGTAGTACAGACCCAAGAGCCATATTTATGACCCGTTTGCAATGCGTTTGCACCACGCAACGTGGTAAATGTGCAATGCAAACCTTAAGGGAGATTTATGAAGCAATGAAATGTCACTTTGCTTGGCCCTCAGTGGCTCCATAAATCTGACGTAAGCGACGCAGCGCAAACCCCTGCGTTGCCTCACTCTGCGCAAAGGATGCGTTGCATGGGTGTTCCAACCCAAACTCTCATGGTTTTGATGCATATCTAGATTTACCAGAACTGGTAAACCTGAGAGTAAGCCAAAAAGATACGCCTCCCCAGGAGGGGCGTAACACGGAAAAATATCTTTATTTCTCCTTGTTACCTCCTCTTTCTATGTGCGCTGCCATAGAAAATGGAGAATGCCTCTCAGGACTGTTTTCGTGCAGGAAGGTGCCCCTTCCTGAAAAAAAGCAATCATGCATGCAATGCAGGCACCCTTGCACCATGTGCAAGGATGCCTGCGTAGGCACTCGTCTGCCAAAACGGCACCAGCGCAGGGGAAAAGGCAGGAATGCGCTCCATTTCTTTAACACAATCGGTGCGGAGCATTTTCCCGCTGTGCGCTGAAGCTCGTCATGAGCGTACGAGAGGTGTACCTCATGACGAACTGAGCTCGTCATGAGCGTCGAAGGGGTTAAATACGGTGCATTCCTTCCCTTTCGCTGTCACACAGCGCAGCAAGTTAGCGTGCTAGGCTGAACTGCGTGACAAGTTCATGAATCTACCTCCTTCTGTTTATTTGGGGGTGTGATTTACCTGCACAGCTGCTGCCCAGCACATGTCTGTGTGGTACATGTTAGGGGAATCTCCTCAGGGAAGCCCACCCTAGTCTCTGCCCATGCTCCTTACATGGTTGTGCATCTGAGGCGCTTGCTAGCAGCTGGCCCGCTATCCCCGCGAGGCTCCACATTTCAACCCTACAAGGAGGGCTCCGCCGTAGCTGCGAGGAGAGTCACTCGGCTGCTGTTTGCGCCTCATTACAAGTCTCACTTGTGCAATATTTCAGATTAACTTCTTTTCAGCGGGCGAAGTTGCTGCAGTGAGCTGCTTTTAATGGCCTTTTGGCAGCGCCAGCCTCTCTGGGGGATGTGGAAAGATAATCGGAGGGCCCTGCCGCCTGGCCCCACGTCCATATGCTAATTCTGTCGATGATTCTGTTTTACGTCTTTGATTCTGCGCCGCCTGGACATTTCGCGGCTCATTTTTCGTCGCCAGGTTTCATGGGAATAGAAACAAAAAGCGGCCGCGGCGGAAAAGCCGCTCAAAGTGATCTGTGGAGCGTTCGCTCCATAAACTGGGATTTTAAAACGATTAAAATGTAAATAGCCCGGGCCCCTCGCGTTGCGTGGCTGGCATTCATGCCATGTGGCGAGTCTCGGCTGGAGGAACAAGGGCTGGTCTATTCGAGAGTTTAAGCTATTAGTATTGTAAATGACAATGCCTTTTATTTATGTTTTGAAACCCAAAACATAAATAAAAGCAGTGGCGGTGCCTCCATAGGGGCGCAGAGGCATTGCCACACCAATGCCACAGCCCGATTCAATTTCTTTGTTCTACTTCTCCGACACTATTAATCCCAATCAGTGGGAGTGATGCATAACAGAGGGAGAAAACTCGAACGTGCAATGGTCAGGAAAAGGCACAGTCTAGAAGTGAATTAAAGAGACCGACGTTTGATTGCACCAGTCGCGGAGTCTGACCAGGAGTTTCAGGCACCGGCGTACTTTCATTTACAAATTGTAATGGAGGGTGGACCACATAACCATAGTGAAGTAACCAACACCAAGTGACCCATTGTACAGCCCTTGTGAGGGAGGGGATGATGTCAGCACAAAGTCACATGATCTCAGAATTTCTACGAAAGGTGCTTGGCTTAGTCCTGTACAAGGTGAGATGGAGGTTAGACGACATGTCGCACAAGATGACGCCACACCACTTATTAGCCTGGTCGCCACCAGGCTGCAGGCAGCCCTGCTCTTCTCACCCCTGGTCGTCTGGTCCCCAGTCAGACGCTCTACTCCTCACAGCCCTGATCGCCCCTCGGCGCTAACTGCCCCACTGCAGCTGGCTTCCCCTCCTCTGGGACTATGGTATATTATCAAGGACCGGTGTTAAAATTATCGCCGTTTTATCGGTAGGAAACTGCCGATAAAACGGCGATAATGGGCTTGATAATACGCCCTTGTTAATTATCATAGAAGCCCATGTTAACACCAGAACAAGGGCTTATATGGGAATTAACAAGGGCGTATTATCAAGCCCATTACCGCGGTTTTACCATCAGTTTCCTGCCGATAAAACAGCGATAATTTTAACACCGGTCCTTGATAATATGCCCCTTGGTTCCTGTCATCGGCACTTTATATTTCTGGTTCGCTTATCTCACCCTCTAATTACAGTGGGTACCGAGAGGTACTCAAAGAGGGAGTTTGGCGCCAATCAGATCTCACCATTTTAACAGTACTAACAGTAATTCCATCTAACGTTTTCGGGTACTTTACAAAGCTACCCGTAAAGGCCTTCTAGGAGCTACAAACATCTGCGTTATTCTTCCTGCAACCTGGCCCCCTGCATCACCAATCCAAGAAGTCTATATGCCAACATAAAGTCAGCATAAGGTGACGAGACATGGCTCCAGTATAGTGCCTTGTGCTGCCCAGCTTCAGTCAAGCAGGTCCTATAAGAAAGCACCTGCAATAAAAAGGGACGTACAAATTGCGATGGTTTTCGCCCAATGTACAACATTTTAATACTTGGTTTTCTCTTAAACAATTATTACTTGACCAAGCTGCACCCCAAAACTATAATCCCTATCACCAGATAGAACCTGACACTAGGGTTGTAACAACCCAACAACAAATGGAAGGCAGCCATTTTGGTGTCTCCCGCGACTGCAAATAACTGAATGGATGTCCTGGGACACGCTTTATGTGACGCTGGGGTTGACTCCCTCGATGTATGTGGCACCTTGATGTTACTGGAAAGATAGAAATTAAGGTGACTTTCTTGAAACAAAGCATACAGTTGTGCAGAAGGACTTCTTATACAAACAGCTGCAGATTTCTATTGTTACACACCATGTCAACAAGGAGTAATTCGTATAGTCCAGCACAGTATTTGATGGACAGTCTAATTCAAAAGCATATCAGATGGTGTGAATATAGGTTAACAATAATACTTACATTGTATGTAGTTTCCTTTATTAAAAGTGAATACAGAGTAGAGTCAACGGCTGTCTTTTATAGAACAATATATGCCAGCCTTGGGTACACTGTAAAGTTCGAAGTTGTATGGTCAAGATCAGTGCTTAATTTGAGCCAGTGGTTGCCGGGGGGGGGGGAGGCATCGGCATTCATTTTTAGAGACCAATGCTCTTGTTTTCTTCTCACAGACATTTTCCGAGAGCAAGAGAGGGAAACACACAGAAGAGGAGGATGAGGAAGACGGAGAGACCGTCACAAAAGGAAAATGCAGGTTCCTATAGGAGTGCTATAAAGGGGAAGGTGGTATCTGATAGTCGCTTAAAGAGGCCCGAGGTGGATTGAAGCCTGCGCAGCCTTGGTATTGGGCACTCAGGGCCCGATTCACAGAACTAACTTAAGACAAAATCCTAAACTTACTACTTTTGGTATTCACAGAAGTTAGGATTTTGACATAAGTTTGTCTTAAGACAGACTTAAGTAAGGAATCTGTCTTAAGTCTGTCTTAAGTTTGTCATAAGACAAACTTAAGAAAAAATCCTAACTTCTGTGAATACCAAAAGTAGTAAGTTTAGGATTTTGTCTTAAATTAGTTCTGTGAATCGGCCCCACAGATATTTAATAGCTCAGCCGCGGGATTTAGAGTAGAGTTGTGGGCACCGCCCCTCATTATTTTACAAATTAAGCACTGACGCTGGGTATAGCAGTTCGTTAATAGTGAGAATGCGGCTACACCATGTAGAAGGTGTGAGGCAATTCTCCTTCGGGCTGAGGAATGTGAAATCGGGTGAATGAAAGTTAACATGAAATAATCCAGACTTTTCACTGAAGAGCACCTTTGGAATAGTGGGCTTGATTTTTGTTCTTGGCTGCAGCTGTGGTCCAGCCCCATTTGCCCCCTGGATCCTATAACCCCCCCTTCTTTCTCAGGAGATGTAAGGCGAGTGCTGCCGGTGTTTTTCAGGCATTGATGCTACGCGGTGGCGAGGCTGGTAATTGCAGAGAGGTAGCGAGGTGAGGGAGGTAAGTGAGCTCGCCGAGGAAGAACAGCGTGTTTGAAAATCATCAGTGAGAACGGGCACTTCGACGAATAATCTCTGCATTACTGCCCCTTGCTTTCTCTGACAGTTTAAGGTAACAATGAGGGCCTCGCCGTCTCTTCTTCTTCGCAGCGAGGCGCTACAATTGGCTGCACTTATGTATTGTGCGGGCCAAGAGCCAGAACAGACGGTAGGGGGGCGCTAGCAAGCACGGGGCAGCGGGAGGGTGCCTCTCGTGCCCCCCGCTTCTCTAAGGATGGTGGCCCCCCAGTTGAGCTTTTGTGCCTTACTTGTTAGAAGCCATCGTCTCCAGAGGTAAAGCTGACAGATGAAGGAGCGCTTTACAATCGGTTCCTGCACCACATCGTGCCCTGGGGGGCACCTTCAGTTTCAAGAGGAACACAATGTTAGCTGCAAACTCTGAGCCGAGGTGCAAAAGGTGGTTCAATAGCACTGGCGCACTTTTACTGGAGAGGAACGTGGCGCATTAAAAGAGACCAGAGAGTGTATATTCTGCAACGCATTCACATGTCTATGTGAGTTCCAATGTAACAAGCTAGGAGCACCTCCCCCCTACGTCACGCCAAACAAAGATGTGTCGGCCTGTCCAGATAGGCCGTCCTAAAAGTGGACAGGGCGGTAACCAGAAAGCCCGATTTACAATAACGCGCCATAGTTTAATATAAACGATGATGTGTGCCAATTGAAAACAAGGGCGGTCCTAAAGTCCCTTCTGAAACTGTATTGATTCCAAAAGCCCCTCACCTGGCGTTAGCAGCGCATGCGCGCTGCTAACGCCAGGGGAAACCTAAAGAGACAGTCAAGTCATAATTAAGTATGGGCCAAAAATCCGTTCCGCTCGCGAAATTTGTGGATTTTTAGCAATTTCTTGATCTGAGAATCTTGTGAAATTGCCGCAAAATTCCCAAATTCGCTCACGGGCGTATTTTTCTTTTTTTTTATGGCCAGCTCACTCAAGCGACCAAAGTTACAGGCACACACAGTCACTGGAGGCAAATCTTCTGGCCCTTTACGCAGCTGCAGTGTAGGAAAAGCACTATACATTTACACAACGAGGTAGCACTTACTGATTAGATAGTAGAAAGTACTCCGTTGAGTAGAGGTATTGCACAAAACGGTGGCATCTTTGTGGATAACTATGCAGGGCAGGATTCATTCTGGCACGAGGCTCCTGTCACAAAAATTAAATGTCAACAGGAAGCACTTACAGATATAGCAGGTGCCCGAGTTGAAGCTCAAATTCAGTAACGTTTTAATCAGCCCAAAACATTAGTGAGCACGGTCGAGGCTGGGCAAGTGTGCTTTAACCCCATATCTGCCGTCGAAAATTAGCTGTAATACTCAAGGGAGGTCTTTGAATCCATGAGTTTCTCGAGCGCAATCCCCGTGTAGTTCTTGTGACCAGGAGGCTGCTTTCTTTTGACCTGCTGCCCTGCTCCCTCTCTGACCCTTTATACACAAGAGGCATGTTGACATGCATAGAAGCCTGGCCCCTTTGGCCCCGCGTCTCACACTAGCGGTATCAAAAGTCTTCCCGCCCTTTCCCAACTATGATGGACAGCTCACTCAAGGGACCTCGGAGCCTCTTGGCGCGGTGGCAAAGTTACAGGCACACATGGTCAGTGGAGACAAATCATCTGGACCTTTAAGCAGCTGCAGTGTAGGAAAAGCACTATACATTTACCCAACGAGGTAGCACTTACTAGATTAGCCAGTAGAAAGTACTCCAGTGCAAATCGCAAAAAAATCCGCGAGTTTGCGGGAAAATCTGTGAATTCACTGATTTTTTTGCGATTTGCGGACGGCAGATGAGCAAAATTGGCCCATACTTAGTCTTAATTCTAAAGCCAGGCTCGTTCCACCACCCACTGACGGGGCACCCAGCTTTACAAAAGTGATGTAACACAAAATGATGGGGCTCCCTGCAGGGTGCAAAGAGGGGTCCCTGAGGTTCTTATACCTCACAGATATTCATTGACCTTGGGTTGAAATGAGCCCCACTGAACAGCAGATTGTCCCGGCTGAAAGGCAAGGGGATGCCTTTACCACAAAATTGTGTGGTAAAGGCATGTGTGGTAAAAAAATGGGTCGTTTAGACTCATTCATGTTTACGACGGCATTGTAGAGGCACATGTGGGTCAGTCATGCATGCCTCTGTGATATAATCCTCTGCAGTGCTCCATTTTTGAAATAATACCCACATGACAACAGTGGTGTGGTTCTGGGCAAACACCCTGTGCAGTCTTTACACTTTGATGTGTAGCCTCCAACCGGGTATGGTGCTTCACATGCAGGTGGAGGTTGAGGCATAGTACAGGTGGCTCACTGCATTCCTTCCACACTTTACTCTGGTTCTCGCCGCTGGGTTCTACACACAGAGTCATTGAGCCTTTGGCTTGGCTGGGGCTTTTGGTGTAGATTCTAACGCTGGCTCCAGGAACTGCTGATTGCTTCATCTTGGCTTGTGTCACTTTGGGGGTTTGTCACGTGGCTCTCATTTTGGTCACTATGCCTAGTCTGGTCATTCTCTGGTCACTGGCTACCAACCCTTCCCTCTTCGGGATATATCCTC
This sequence comes from Lissotriton helveticus, assembly GCF_964261635.1. Taxonomy (NCBI): domain Eukaryota; kingdom Metazoa; phylum Chordata; class Amphibia; order Caudata; family Salamandridae; genus Lissotriton; species Lissotriton helveticus. Next base: position 1,189,634,419 of record NC_136072.1, on the reverse strand, counting down.
TTCTTCTCTGGCCCCTTCATCACTCTTCCCGCCTCCTTCCAGGACATCCACCTTCTTGTACTATGACATATTTTGGGTCAACATTTCCACCCCTTGGTGTTTAGTTCCCATGGTGCCTTCCACTGTTGTTATGTCTCACACTCCAGGCTCATTTGGTGTCCAGAACTTCCACCCCAGTCAGCGTTCCTTGAGAAGCACGTGGTCCCCAGGTTCCAGCTGGAGGTGATTTGCTCTCCTCTTCAGGCTGGCCTTCATGTTATTCATTTCTCGCATAGTCTGTGTACCCTCGAGGTCATATTCAGGGAGGCACCACCTATGAAATACTGGGATCATATCACTCCGGTACCTTTGTAATATGAGAGACCAAGGAGAACATTGAGTTGTGCAATGTGGGGTTCCTCGATACTCCTGTAGGAATCGGTGTAGGCTGAGTTATGGGTTTTCACCTTCATGCACTGCAATCCTCATCGCCTTTTTCAACGTGTGCATAAAACGGCAAACATTGCCATTGGCTTGCGGCCATTGCAGGGTAATGTGTCGATGCTGAATACCCAGGGGTTGGAGGAGTGCCTGATATTCGAGGCTTGGAAACGACTGGCCATTATCGGTCCTGATTATTGTTCACGAGGCCAAACAAAGCCAGTGCCTTCTCCAGGGCTGGGCCCAAACTGTGGAATGCCGTTGAGTCAACGACTTCCACAAGAGGGTATTTGGAATGACTATCCACTAACACCATGGTAGGCCTTTCATCTGGGAATCTGCAACAGTCCAGGCTGAATTTCTTCCATGGCGTATTACATAGCTCCTCTGTGAGTACCGGGGCTAGGCTTTGCACACTCCGGTGACTTGACATGCATCATCCACCATGGTTTTAAGTCCAGGGAACCATACTTTATATCTTAGCTGGCCTCTGAACTTGGCCGTCCCTTGGTGCCCTGTGGCCAGAGTTCTGCCACTAGCCGCGTCAGCTCCGCAAGGATGACAATGTAGTGCCCTCGCTGTACCAGCTCATCAGGAGTAGAACTCAGCTCATGCCTAACTCGCCAGAGTTGTGTCAGCTGTTCTTTCTTGGGGCCACCTCTCTGGCTGGTGTCCTGCAGGAACATGTTCCAGGCCCCCTCAGTGAATTGTGCAAGTACCCCGTCATCAGCAGTCACCTGGCTGATCTCTTGTAGAATCTCAGGTATGCACTTCGGCTAACCATTTGGATATAGTCCTCCGCCTGTCCGCCATCGAGTCTTGGTCTGTGTCCTGCTTGCAGTGGGCGTCGGGACAGAAAAACGACCGGGTTTCTGGAGCCTTGACAGTACACCACCTAGAACTGATAGTGTTACAGCTGAATCGCCTAGCGATCAGTTCTCAGTGGAGGATGTGGCACCATGCCCTTGAACAGTGGGACCAGCGGCCGATGGTCTGTGATAACTCCGAATGACCGTCCACACAGATACAGGTGAAAAATGTCCAAAGGACCACTTAATGGCCTGGGCCTCCAGCTCTATCTCGGCATATCTGGCTTCCGTGGGGGAGAGGGCCCTGCTAGCAAAGGGTGCCCATCGCCCTTGGTCAACTTCTTGTTTAAGCACGTTCCCCACCCCACTGGACTGGCATTGACTATTAGCTCCGTTATTTGGTTGGGGTCAAAGTAGGCCATGATGGTGTTGCTAAGGAGCGCCGACTTGACATTCTGGAATGCATCTTTTTCTCTACGGCCTCACGACCATCTGGTAGGTTGACGATGAACCGGCTGCAGTAGGGGGCCATCCCCAGAAACCTGCAGAATTTGGTGGTATTGCATGACACTGGGACATGTTGGGTTGCTGGCTATTTCTATGGGTCAACCCGAATGCCACCTTTGGTAAAAACATATCTAAATAATGTAATGCTCTGCTCGAAGAAGGAGCACTTCTCCCAGTGGAGCGTGAAGCCATAGTCACAAAGCCTCTTCAGTATGGTCCTTCCTTATCCATTGGTGGTGTTCCTCAGCTGTGGCAGAGTAGATCAAGATGGCATCACTGACATTCATCACCCCCTGGAGGCCTGAGAACACTTCCTGATGGCATTTTGGAAGACTTCAGCTGCTGAAATATCCTAAAGCTCAGCCACTTGTACCTCCGCTGGCCAAGGTGTGTAGAAAGAGTGGTAATGTACCTGCTGCTCTTCTCCAGCTGCAGCTGATGGTATTCCGTATTGAGGTCAAGTTTGGATACCACCGGATCTGTTGAGATCTGCGAATATGTCGTCTATCATGGGTGGTGATGTGTTTTTTGCATTTGATGGCTTTATTCGGTTGGCACGAGTCAATGCTCAGTTGTATTTTGCCCGGCTGCTTAGATTTTACAGCAGTAACCATGGGGGACACCCCTGGGGTGGGCCCAGAGACCTTCTCAATGGCACGCAACCTTCCTAGTTTTTCCCACTCCTCCTCGACTAGCAGTCGCAGGTGAAAGAGAAAAGGCCAGTGTCACAGCGCTACAGAATTGACGCATTGTCTATATGTAGCTGTCGCGGGGAGCTCAAAGGCACCCTGCCCCTGGAAATGGCTGGGAAATTGGCTTAATAGTTCCCAGACTTGGAAACTTTGAACTTTCATGGCGAATGATACCAGCCCCTGGTCCTCTGCTGTATGACACCCAATAAGCGTTTCAAGCTTCCGCTTCAATATTAGGGAGTTTTTCAGGCGTATCATAATCATTGGATCATTTTTGTACACGTATAGCTCCTTTCAACAGCAGCGGTTTCTGCCCTCTAAATGTGTAGATCTTGATTGCCAGTGGCAAAAAGGACTGGGTATTGATTGAAGCACATCACATTGATGGATAAGTGCTGTGACACTGCTTGTTTTTTATGCCTAGGTGGGTGTAGTTCTCCAATCGTCATTTTCCTTTAACCCGTTATGTGCTTATGACAAGCTCAGCTCGTCATGAGGCACGGTTGAGCTGCACTCATGACAAGCTCAGCTCGTCACGGCCGTTGGAACGTTCGCACGCGGGGATAATTTCCCCGCTGTGCTGAACGTTCCAAAACGGGTGTGGTCGTGACTCGTCACGAGTGCAGATCCACTGTGCCTCATGACGAGCTGAGCTCGTCATTAGCACAGCGGCGCCGCGCGCAGTCCCCCTCCCCCCGCATGGGGGGGAACACCCCGCAGCGAAGGGGTTAAACCAATGTTGAAATAGAATGTTTTACCATCTAGTCAAGAAAAGCAGTCTTGCCTCCAAGTGTAACCCATGCATCCATGAATGTTCTACCATTTCTTGTAGTTAACATTGCTGTTGTGGGTGGCTGCTCCCTGCTGGTTGGTATAGTTCTCAACTACTTAACACATGCAGTTGTTCATAGTCTTACTAAATCCTATGGTAGACTCCCAGGTGGTGTCCATCTACCGCCCCATTTAAACCTCCCATGTATAAGCAAACTCTTGAAAGACGGTGACCAAACAGCTGCGAGAGTATGCAGAACTGACCCTCCTCTGGATTATTGCTGGTCTGGGTTCAGCCTGCAGCCCAGCACCAGCATCCTCAAACATTAGATACGACCTTCTCGTCCTCATTGGGTGAAATCGGGAAGTCCCCATTATCTTCTTTGCTAGGCTCCATGGTTGTCCGAGGGTGTCAGGGACAGCCTTTAAATAAATTCCCCCACCGCCGTCCCTCCTTTTCCACAGTGTCAACAAATTTTAGGACTAGGTCTGCATCAGTTAAAATTCCACATGTTCATGGATGATACATATGTTCAGAGGACTTTGCAAAGAATAAGGAAATCAAAAGGGGGGAGTGAAGAGGTGGTGCCGATGGGCACCGAGGTGGGCACGTCCTCCTCTTATCAGGGATATAGGTTAATCAAACAGGGCCACCTCACATTGGGTGGATGTGTATCCAGATGTCATTGGAATACACCATCTTTGTTAAAATACCCCTCACACACCAAAAGGGCCCTTGGTGTCATGCTTCATCATCGGGGTCTTCCCGTCCCGCTGCGGGGCGGGGCAGTGCTGCGACAAGCGGATACGCTGGAGCACCTTTAGATGGAGGTGCTATGTGTTGGGAGTGAGTGTCAGTGGGGTCAGGAGTGATATAAGTGTGGGTTGTTAAAAAATACCTGGCCTAGTGGAAAAAAGAATTTTATTAAACACTGGCTGGTATTATTAAAAGAAAAGTGAAGCGGAGAGATGGAGCAGGTTAATGGGCTCTCTCTCCTAAGTGGGTCAACATGTTTCGAGGCGCGGGGCCTCTTCGTCAGGACCTAGGGGAGATCCCCCTGTCACTCACTAGTGTTTCTCCACAGAGGTAGAAAAAGTGTATATACAAAAAGTGAAAAAAAGAGACTATGTGAGTAACTACAATTAATAATTACAACACATATGCTACCACACTAATAATGTAGTATGCCTGCAAGGTAAGAACAATAGATTAAAAATGCGCCGATCCCAAAGTGCGCTTAACTCTAATTCACCTGTAATGGAAAACGAGAAACACAGAGATATATACCAGATTGGGGTGTAGGATCATGCGTAAACAGTGAAGAATATTGAAGCATTTCTTCAGAACACACACAGTCACACACAGAATAAGTAACACATAGGGGATGAGAATAGCCAAGGGTGGAGGTATTCAAATGCATACTTATCAGTGGGGGGGTCAATGCCTCATGAGCCAGCTTAAGACAGAAGGGTATGGTGGGGTCTCAACTGCAGAGAGGGAGAAGAGGGAGTATATTGTAATTCTGTCCCATAAGTTGTATATTTAAGCACTACCAGGTAAGGCTAGGATACAGGATTCATCCTAGTGGAGACGGCTATGCCGTACTTACTGTGCCCCTAGCACGTTCGTGCTTCCTCCTTGGTCCGCGGCTTCCGTGGATGTGAGGGAGGCTGAGGGCGGCGAGTTTATATACAGAATAGTAATTGGATAATTGTTCAATTAAGCGCGGAAAAGCCCGCCGAATATACAAGGGCCAGAAAGGAAAATATAGCGGGCGGCCATGTTTGAGTGTTAGGTAGCACCTATAGATGCAGTCATGGTCTTCGGTTCTTAGATCGGGTGCCCGCTTCATACCAGGTTTAGACACATTACTTATGTCTGTGGCAGCTCCTTGCTTTGTAGACTAACGGACTGGTGAGATCAGCCCGTAACCGTGCAGAGTGCAATCTACTGTGGAATTGCGCATGCGCCGGTTTTTTCGTTCTGCGCGCATGCGTGTAGAACTGACACTGAGGTCGGTGCGCATGCGCACAACTACCCTGGTATAGTGTATCTTGCAGACACACGCGACTTAGGATTTGGGAACTAGCACTACTCCTGAGTTAGGTCATATATGGCTGGAGAGAAGCTGAGGAAGTCGATAGCTGAACCAACTCCATACTGATGTTACTATATACAAAAATAAAACTGCATTATCAGTTGTTAGAGGACTGGGAGGGTTAGAACCTTGGGGGGCTGTGATATTAAGATACAGTATGCCACTTGCTTGCTGATATGTTCATATATATATATATACACAATACAGTTCCGGGAGGACTGGAAGGGGTGGAAACTACGGAAAACGTATGCTGTAATGCATTATGCTTGAATAACCATTCTTTCCACAGGACATTTCTATTTGAAACAAAGGTGTCTGTAGTTGTATTGCACATGGCGAGCCCTAGGTATTCAGTTGGGCCCACGGAATGTCATCATTCAGGCCAGTGCGGTGTGTCCCCAAGCGGAACACCCAGCGTTGTTCTTTCGATAGAAGGTCTCTATCATTGGAAAAGGCCTCGATGACTGTCCACTGCAGGTCGTGGACACTGTGTCCTACGGTAGCGAAGTGTGCTGACATTTTTGTAGTTGTCCTATTGCAGCGTACATTGCTGCGGTGTTCACCCATTCGAATTTTCACGGGTCTGCTGGTCATGCCCACATACTCCTTGTTGCAGGGACATGTGATTAGGTACACCACATTGCGACTATTGCAATTGGTGAAGGCTCGCTGTTCCCATGTAGACTGGTTAGAAAATGTGATACGTCTGCTCTTCTTTGTGTATTGGCAAGATACACAGGTCCCACATGGGTGGTGTCCACTGACCCCCATGACTCTAGAAGGTTCAATTACACCTGTTGCTTTTGGTCTGGTATGGACCAGAAGATCCTTTAGGTTCATTCCTCTTCTATGTGCAAACATAGGTTTGGGAAAATCCAGTTTGCCACATGATAACACCCTCCAATGTTTGTTCACGATCTTAGTGATCTGGTTGGAGTTGGTGTTGTAAGTGGTTACGCAGATGGGGCGTAGATCAGGTTCTTTCGCTTCTGTGTCGTCCAGAAGGGCTTCTCTGTTGTTATTACGTGCACGCTTGAGGCCTTTACGAACAATGTTCGCAGGGTACTGTCTGTTCAGGAGTTTGCACTCCAAGTCTGCTGCTTGTGTCTTAAAGTCATCAATGTTGCTACAGTTACGCCGTAGGCGGAGAAATTGTCCGTACGGAAGGTTCTCACGCAAGTGGCGCGGATGGAAGCTACTGTACAGAAGCAGACTGTTCTTGGCTGTGGGTTTGAAGTGAGTGCTAGTTGCAAGTTTACCTTCTTTGGGGAAGATGTTTAGATCTAGAAACACCAGATTTTCGTTGGAAGCAGTGTGAGTAAATTTTAGGAACTGATCTTGTTGGTTCAGCCAGTTCATGAAACGGGTAACGGAGTCTAGGTCGCCCCTCCAGATGACAAATATGTCATCTATGTACCTTTTCCATGTAAGTACATGATGCCTGTGGGGATTGCTCTGATCCAGAATTTTAGTGGATTCCAGGTGGTGCACGTATAGACCTGCCAGACTGGGGGCACAGGTGCTCCCCATGCTGGTTCCGTGTCTTTGGAGGTAGTAAGTGTCCTCATATTGAAAGAAGTTCTTTGTAAGGGACAAAGAGATGCATTCCAGGACCACTTGTCTGGGGGTGTGGTAATCCCATGGTGTGGAGAATAGTACTTCCTCTATTATCTCCAAGGTTTCTCTATGTGGAAGACTTGTATAAAGGCTCTCCACGTCAAGTCCCACAAGAAGATCATGTTCCGGGTCAAAGGAAACATCTTTGATCACTTGGAGGACTGCCTTGGTATCCCTCAGATAGGTATCGGTGGTTTGAACAATTGGCCGGAGGAATGCGTCCGCAAACTTAGATAGTGGTTCCAAGATAGAGTTTATGCCAGACACTATAGGACGCCCAGGTGGATAAGGGGCGTCCTTGTGAATCTTGGGTATAGTGTAAAAGTACGGTACTTTTGGTTTGTCTTGGATTAGAAATTCACTCTCTTTTCTAGTCAGCCAATCGTGAGCTCTGGCTTCCTCGATCATTATCAGGATCGAGATCCTCACTTCCTCAGTTGGATCTTCTCTTAGCACCTGGTAGTTACGCCCATCGCTCAACAGTTTCCTGCATTCCCTGTCATAGTTACTGTAGGCCTGTACAACTGTGGCCCCACCCTTGTCGGCTGGTTTGATCACAATGGTTTGGTTATTCGCAAGTTCCTGCAATGCAGCCTGTTATTGTCTAGAAGTGTTCCGAAAGGAGATCTTGTCACCGGTGGGTAACTTCTCAAGATCTTCCATTACTGCTTTCTCGAAGGTTAACAGTTCTACAGGAATGGTGGAGTCTAGCGGGGTGAAAGTCGACTTTTTCTTTAACCCTGTATCTGACTGCTCGGTACCCTCGTTGGTCGAGTCCTGAAAGAAAGCTCGGAGTTTGAGTTTCCGCATGAACTCTTTCATCTCTTGGCAGATTTTAAACTTGTCCATTTTGTTCGTGGGGACATAGCCTAGACCTTTTGACAGAACCTTCTCTTGGTCCTCTGCTAGCTCTTGATCCGACAGGTTCACTACTAGGTTCCCCGGCTGGTGGAGGCTGTTTGGCTCTGGGTTGATACACCTGGTGCGGTCTCCGGTGGTTGGTTCCAGTGAACCTGATTACCTTTTCGATTTCTTCCCCTTCTGGGGCCTCGGCGCTGGCCTAAAAAAGGCTGCTGCCCATAGTAGTTAAACTGGGGAGCCTGTGGGTCCCAAGGTTGGAAGGGGTGACCCATGGTGCTGGTTGGTATTGCATGTACCCTGGGGGGGCCTGGTATGGTATCCACCCTCTTCCGCCCCTTGGGAATTGCCCTCTGAAAGAGGGTTTTCCTCTGTTTGCGCCTTGATTGCTATTTCTGCTCGAGTTAGAGCTATTCGAGCTAGTATCAGAAAGGTTGGTGTCTTGATCACTGTTTTGACTTTTTGACACATAGTCTTTCTTGATATACGGGTAAATCCGCCCATGTGTGAACTCCTCTGTATCTTTTTTATGTTTTTTACTTTTACTTTTTTTCAGAGTGAGTTCGAACTCGGTCATTTCTTGGTTTAGTTCCTCGAGTCGTTTTTTCAGGGCAGTAGGGGATAAGTAACTCTTGATTTTTACTTCCAGTTTTGAAATTTCAATTTTAAGTTCTTGGGTCAGCTTTGTCGCTGTCTTTACAATGAGAACCAACCAATCTCTGGTGCATCGCCAGCTAATCAAGGACCAGTCTCGTTTAAATTCGAGGTCGTGGGTAAAGATGAAAGGTTCATTTTTAACTATTAACCCTGACGGGGCTGTCTTGGACTTCAGATATTCCGACATGAATAGACCGTTTAGGGCCGTTTTGATCTGTGTTCTCCTTAGCACAGCCAATTCGTCCCAGTCACTATCGTTCATGCATGGTTCGGTGTTACTTAGCCCTTCAAAAGGGCGAAGCGTGGCTAGGATTCTATCGACTTCCTCATCGTCAAAGGTGAGGCCTCCCGCATCCTCCATGATGGATGGCTACTTAGAATGAGTGTGTGGTGACTATGTGTAAGTGTTTAGCTGTGATGTGCGTGAAAAATAAACACAAGGCAGCCTAATGGGGTGCTATGTGTAGGTCCAGAACTACTGGTGTCTCGATTAACTCGATTAAGTGCTTAAATATACAACTTATGGGACAGAATTACAATATACTCCCTCTTCTCCCTCTCTGCAGTTGAGACCCCACCATACCCTTCTGTCTTAAGCTGGCTCATGAGGCATTGACCCCCCCACTGATAAGTATGCATTTGAATACCTCCACCCTTGGCTATTCTCATCCCCTATGTGTTACTTATTCTGTGTGTGACTGTGTGTGTTCTGAAGAAATGCTTCAATATTCTTCACTGTTTACGCATGATCCTACACCCCAATCTGGTATATATCTCTGTGTTTCTCGTTTTCCATTACAGGTGAATTAGAGTTAAGCGCACTTTGGGATCGGCACATTTTTAATCTATTGTTCTTACCTTGCAGGCATACTACATTATTAGTGTGGTAGCATATGTGTTGTAATTATTAATTGTAGTTACTCACATAGTCTCTTTTTTTCACTTTTTGTATATACACTTTTTCTACCTCTGTGGAGAAACACTAGTGAGTGACAGGGGGATCTCCCCTAGGTCCTGACGAAGAGGCCCCGCGCCTCGAAACATGTTGACCCACTTAGGAGAGAGAGCCCATTAACCTGCTCCATCTCTCCGCTTCACTTTTCTTTTAATAATACCAGCCAGTGTTTAATAAAATTCTTTTTTCCACTTGGCCAGGTATTTTTTAACAACCCACACTTATATCACTCCTGACCCCACTGACACTCACTCCCAACACATAGCACCTCCATCTAAAGGTGCTCCAGCGTATCCGCTTGTTGCAGCACTGCCCCGCCCCGCAGCGGGACGGGAAGACCCCGATGATGAAGCATGACACCAAGGGCCCTTTTGGTGTGTGAGGGGTATTTTAACAAAGATGGTGTATTCCAATGACATCTGGATACACATCCACCCAATGTGAGGTGGCCCTGTTTGACTTTGCAAAGAAGCATTACTATGTGCCCCTATCATGCTTACTTTTGGATGATGGGCAGAGGCCTGGTGATAATTTGCAACTCGGACCTGCTATACAAGTTGAAAAGTATGTATTATGCACAAAGCACCCTCTGAGTTTCTGGTGCACCACGGCTCTCCACTTAGGAATCTGTTAATGTCTTACATCCAGATTCATCAAACCTAAATTTGCTCGCAAAGGGCCAGATTCTGATAATCTGACCATTTGCGAGCAGTATTTTTGCATTTGGGATGCATCATCCCAAATGCAAAAATCGCAATTCCAGAAATCGCTACATTGCGATTATTTGCATTTAAGGAATCTCAATTTGAGATTCCTTAAATGCAATGCATGAACCATTTCAAAATTGTGAATTCGCATTCTGGGGTCACTATTTACCGCGAAGTCTAACTACGTGGTAAATAGCAAAAACTTAGAAAAATGCACTTAAGTGCATTTTTCTAAGTTGTATGTTACACACACACATGTCCTTGGGACATGTGTGTGCGCAACACCAGTGTAAATTACCATTTCAGGGGTGCAACAGGGTGTCCTTTGGCACCCTTGAAATTGCTTCCTTATTTGCGAATCGCTAATTGCTAATCGCAAATAAGGAAAGACTCCCCATTCATTCCTATGGGCCTTTAGGCCCATAGGAATGAATGGGAAAGCCATTCCTTATTTGCGATTAGCAATTAGCGAATCGCTAATAAGGAATCAGTAGAAATCGCTAAAAATATTGCGATTTCTACATGCATCCCGTTTTGCGAGTCTTTAATAGCGAATCCTTAAAATTCGCTATTAAGGACTCGCAAAACATGACTTTGAAGAATCTGGGGGTTACTCAATTCATTTCAAACAACTTTATTTCGATTCCAGGCAGGAGTCATAAAAGTATACATGCATAATAAAAAATTTAAACAACATTCACAGTTGATATCTACAGTTAAAACAAGATATAATGGGGGTTACTCCTTTAGCCCTTGTAAAATCTTGCATTTGATTGGTCCCTTTGTCTTTGTCCCGCCTTTTGGTTCTTTGATTCCGCCCTGTCGCCTGACCCAGTTACATGGATCACTTGTGACCACTTGTGCACTTTTGGCACACTACTTTTTGTTTTGCCTCGGCTCAAGCGCCCTCCCTGCACCACCACCCGCCCGCCCGATGCTGAATTTAATGCCCCAAACGGACCCCAATCACACAAGCCGTAGTGTGGTCCGTCTTGTACTCTGTTGGCTCGGGGTTGCAACACGCGTGCTTTGCACCCAATTTCAGGGGCTTTAATTGTCGTCCAATACCACAGAGGCTGCTCCATCCCCTTTAGCTTTCCCGATGCTGTTTACATCGCCATCACCCATGCCTCCTCCCCTTCCTTCCCCAGTCATTGCTTGTTTTGCCACGTTCATAAGGTTTGTTTCTTTTAAATATTATCCGCGGCAGTTGATTTTTTTTCGGGCCACATTGAGGTTTGCGCAAAATTGCGTAGAAATATAAATCTAATTGTGTTTACGGTGGCTTTTCCCAGTCATTGCTGTGTAATCTGGTAATAAAACGGTGTCTTGAAAGGCCAAAGGGCATTCTGTGTGTGTGTGGAGGGTGTATTTCAAAGCATCCGTTTGTCATCGTCTGCAGCTCCACCCTGACTCCACCCTGCTTCCAGTGATGGCCAGGGCCCTTAGAATAGGTTGACCAGAATTTTAAAGCAAAAAACAGGGACATTTCACAAAAATAGAAGAAGGACTATAATTTTACGTCAAGCGAGCGCACAGAATGACAGCCCCCCTCAGCAGAGAATTACAGAAGAGGCATTAACAACATACATAAGATGCTATTTTTAAACCCAGTACCTTGCATGTGAATTAAATTGCTTTCTTGGAACAACTGCTAACTATCCCCACAGTGTAGAACACAGGGGAGGTGGGTGACATTTGAAAGTGGTGGGGCGCAAAGTGATTTGCATCCAGAACCGTAGCGAGCGAGCGCAGCGAGCGAGCCCAAACCCAAAACGGGGGTTTGGGCGGTTTTCACCCACCCAAGATAATTTTGAAAAAAAAGAAGAAAAATCGTGCATTTTCAAGCAAATTTGAGAAAGCAGGAAGGTTAATAAAGCAATTGTGAAAGTGCAGTTATTACATTAATAGATGGCATAACATAGGTATCTGCTTATTCAGTATAACCACAGAGCTTCATACATTCCGTCCTATTACGCTCAGGTGCTGAATTCAGACTATAAGACTTTCATGAAATCTCAGCTTTTGTGCTGCCCCTTGAGATCTCATTCTAAACACACACACATTTTATAGTATACACACACACACAAACACACTCCCCATGGTGTTGTTCTAGACAACTGTTTCATGCGGACTTAAAAGCTAGATGCAGCAGTAGAGCACTGCAACTTTACCATCTATACTTGCCGGTACTTTGCACGTTTCTCAGATGTTATAACAAACCAGGAATACAAATTCAGCCTAACCCCCAGACCACAAACAACAAGGCTTCTCCAGGGTGTGCCTAGACCCCATGTTAAAAAAATCCATAGCAAAGAGGTCTTAAAAAGACCAGCTTGGTGCTCTTTGGAAAGTACGAAAGGTCATGTGTGCATTGTCACATGTCCAGCTCTCAAAACATAATTGGGCCCACGCTCTGCCACTGCAGGTGCCTGGTATGCAAAGTGTGCACTGCACAGAGGACCTCCTCCAAATGCAACGGAAGGGTATGTCCAGTGATGATTGGTACACAGCTGTCATTGTGTTAGTCTAAAGCTGCATGCCCACCTGCTGTTTAAGACGTCATAAGATTATGAAAGTAGAAAGGATCATGTCAGACTAGGGCCGCACCATCACAGTGGAAGGACAACATGTCACACATTTCACACTACATATCCAAATTTGAAGACAGCACTTCCACAGTCCAAGGCTGTCTGTGATGCTCAAAACAAGCCTTCTGGAAAGAACTGAAAACTCACAATTTCAGGGCGTGCCAAAAAACGATCAATCCACTTATATCATCTATTTTCATGAACTGGGGTTGTACTGCCATTTCCGGTCCTCTAGTAGCAGGCGAGATGCTCCATCGGCCATGTGGCTATGTCCGCGCTAAGCAAACATCATTTATCATTTATGTACGTTCCTTAAAAAATACCAAATGTGTTCTTACACTAATTGTTAACAAATTAGGCATTCTTAACAAATAGGCCAAGTAGCTTGTCAAAAGACTACAAAAGCACAGTTTCCTGAAAGGCGACAGGTAAAACGTTATAAAGCCGCTGCACCCTCCGCCCCCCTCAGGCAGTGCACTGCCCAGTGTATTTTTCACATGGCTCAGTAGTGCCTAGAGTGCACCCTCGTATGCAGCAGCGCCCAGTCAGCCTCCGTGTAAAGAACAAGAATTCAACGTGACCTTCCCTCCCAAAAAATGGACAGTCTCAGACATAGTAGCCCCCCTCCCGTTCAGAAGTACCTTGGTTGGTTCATACTTGTTGGCACATCAGTGGCCACGCTGGCGCTTAATAATACAACAACAACAACATGCCTTTTGAAAGGCAGGTGAGGCTGGACAGAGACACTCGTGTTCAGCTCTGCCTGACATGGGGCCGGCTGACTCGAACTTTCACCTGCTCAAAATGTCTTTCAATCGGTCTATGCAAGAGTCGAGACATTTCCTAAATGTGTAACGCACGCACGTAACGTTACTTTTCAGGAAACCTATTCACAGCACGGCAGCACCATTTACACTAAAACAACACGTTACTTGCCCTCAAACTGAAGAAAACCTCACACTGTGAGGTTTTCTTCAGTTTGAGGGCACTCACACACACCTCTCAGTGCAGCAGAGTGGACAGAGGGGTGACTTTTTAACTGTCTGAGGCTTATACAATCGGTAACTGGTAACACCCTCCTGCCGAGAGTCCCGACCCTACCTCTTAACATGCTCCCGCTCTCCACTCCCTGCCATAATTCTTCCGTGTTATGCTTCCTTCTGCCAGCCCCCCCCAATTAATAGCCTCTTGCCCGCCTCCCTCCATAGAATGATGTTTCCCGCCTCATTCTCCTTCACTCCCCCCTCTCCAGCTTCCTGCCAAGCTCCAGCCCCCCCCCAATACCCCACCATGATCATGATTCCTCCCGTCAGCCCCCACCCGCTTTACTTCATCCATTCCCGATCCTGCCTCGTCGTCTTGTATCTTCTTTACCAAATTTGATCATTTCTTTTTTACCAACTTAGGTCAGGACAATGTTCCACCCTCCTTCACGTCCTCCCTCTGTTCATTCCCCCTCACCTCTGCCGTGTATCCGCTCAGTACTCTTTCTACCATACTTTACCCTTCATTCATTTCCATTCTTTCTGTCACCATTTCTCTCCCCATCGCCACTCTCAGCCCTTCTTCCTCACACGCTCCCCTCCCTATCACGTTGTCACATTCCATCACCACTCGGCTCGGCTCGGCTCCTCAAGACAAACAGCCTAGCCCTGCCCTAGGCCTCTCTGGCTGCAGCACAAGGCCCAGGGTGGCAGCGACGTTGTTCTCAACTCCAGATTATATTCGATAGAAGAACAACAAACAACAACTTAGTCTACTTATACTCTATATCAATCAGAATACAATATACTAACTAAAAAAAGAGACTCAGACACTAGTGCTGAACTACTGAAGTTGAAGTAGTGGTCACTTCACTGTGATGACGACGGGTCGCTACTGAAGAGCACAGGCTGGCTGATGCACACACCACACGAGGCGAGAGTCAGACAGAGTATAGAGAACAACAGGATCAACGTCAGCAGCGCCGTGCGCCGCCTAATGGCCAATCACTGCATGACTCAATGAAGTCAGACACAGTCATTGGCCATTATCAGTGCGGCTGAGCCACCCACGAGCGGCATCCAATAATGGATTGCCCTGCTGCGCCGGTGACCGGCCAATCCTGGCGCTGCATGCAGTGCCAGGATTGGCTAGGGGGGCACACTGAGTGCTCGCCCTGTCGCCCTTCCTATCGCCGGGGGCTGTCGCCTGGTTAAACCCAGCACCCCCCTGGCCACTCGCTATCAGGAGAACTACAATGCGCATGCTTGGGCTAGTTTCAGCCCCACGCTTTACTTGCGCGCTAGAGCCTCTGTACACCTCTGCTGCTGCAGCTGAGTGACGTGGACTGTCACTCAACTCAAGCTGCACAGCAGTCCAGCCCCCCTGCGCGCAGAGCACTCCCCCGACTCCCAGATACGCCGGGTTCTGCCCGGATTCCATTCCTGACGGCGTTCGTGTGATTCGAATAAAAGTAAATGACACAAATTATAATTTCCTTGCAGCCCCGGGTCCATGGGCTAGTGGGGCTACGACCCTACGCCCCAATGGACGCACCGCGGCTGGTAAAACATAAAAAACGTCCTCCCCCGTTTTTATTCGACCCTCTCCAAAAACCAGAACATGAGCTAAATTTCTCAAAATCTGCCCGGACAGCTGGAGAAAAACGGGGACCGTTGTGGCAAATCTGGGACGCCTGGCCACCCTACCTTAGGAGGATGGGTTGGCCTGCCGCACAGCTCTCCGACTCCACTCAATAAAATGCTGGTGCTTGCCGCTTCTAAGGTGACCCCTTCCCTCGAGTCGCTTGCGGGACAGCCCTCAGCTTGGCTCAGGCCATGGCTTGCTCCTGGGCTGCACCACAGGAGAGGCTACTGTCTCTTCAGCATTGCATTGCTGCAGGTACTTCAGACGCGTCTGCACATGTGTTTGTGCTGTCCGGAGCTGCTTTCCGGATGATCACCAGCCCTCTGGTTAAGGTGAAACGGGATCCTGTGCGTAGTCTCCAGAACTGTGTGACTCGCTGCTATAATCAAAGCCTCTAGTGCACACTAACAGTGCTGGGTTTTAGCTTTGAGCATGCTGTGATCTAATTCCCTGTATATTAGCTGGGCCGGACTGGCTACCGGGCAGTTGTGTGTGCTGCCGAGCTGGGGCTGATTTCGTTGATAGGGACCTGCGTGTGAAAAACGAAACTCGTTTTGCTTTTTTTATTTCAATGCGCACGCAGGTCCCCATCAACGAAATAAGCCCCCACCACAGAGAAATTAGCCCCCAGCTCGGCAGCACACACATCTGCCCGGTAGCCAGTCCGGCCCTGTATATTAGGTTGTAAGTTAGTGTTCTTGGCTGCAGGTCTGTTGGCATTTGCGAGTACACATGCCTCAATCAATCAATCAATCAGGGAATTGTAAGCGCGCTACTCACCAGTGAGGGTTTCAATGTGCTGAGGGGGGGTCCACAGATCTGTTTAGCCGAAGAGCCAGGTCTCGAGGGTCTTCCTGAAGGTGTTCAGGGAGGGGGCGCGTCTGGTGTCTGCCGGTAGCTCGTTCCAGGTCTTGACTGCAATGTGAGAGAAGGATCTTCCGCCTGCTCTGACTCTGTGGATGCGCGGGGTTTCCGCCAGTGCGAGGTTGGAAGATCGGAGGTTTCTTTTGGGTACGTGGAAGTTGATTCTGTCGTTGAGGTATTTGGGTCCATTGTTGTGTAGGCATTTGTAGGCGTGAGTGAGGATTATGCCTATGTATGTGTTCTTTTTTTTGTTTTATTTTTTTGTTTTCGTATATTTGCATGGCTTTTTTTCTGTGTCCTTCCTCCTCGTGTATGTATGTGCTGCATGGCTAACCCCTTAAAAGGTCCCAAAGGCGAGACCTATTGGCTATGCCAATGTTTGTTGATTAAGCCCCCAAGACTGGCCTTGCAAGCCTGCTACAGAGCACCTTGATACCCTCATGGGTGATTAGAGCGCTATAAAAACACCAATATTATAACATAACAGAACTTTGGCATGGGAGCTGCAGGGTGGAAAACGTGCATATTGTCGACTAATAAGGGCTCTTCAGCGTTTTATGTAGTGGGAAAAAAACCAATATTTGGACTCTCGACAGGACGCTGCTCTCCATATATAACCATCTGTACGCAGCAGCTGAGGCCGCTCTGTTCTGTAGATCGAGTAAAATGTTTCCATAATAAGTCGTAACTATCTAAGCTATGAAATATTAATGTGCCAGCTGTTTGCCACTTATTATTTCATACTTTATTACGGCGGCTCATGATTTAGCCAGCACTAGGTGCGAAGAGCTGACTGATAGACCCCTCAGACATATTAACATTATGTACAATGCTCTTGTCTGCAGCTAACATATAGGGGCGCAGCTTGGTCTGTCAGATTTGGGGTATCTGAATCTCAAGCTTCCCAACTTAACAAGCATTTACAATGCAATGGTCTCGGCATTATTAAAGGTAGAGCTATTAGCATTCCTCATGACTTCTTCTTTTTTTTTTTTAAATCATAAATAAATGGCATTGTCATTTACATTGTCAATAGCTTAATCGTTAAATACATGGCATTGTCATTTACAATGCCAATAGCTTAATAGCTCGTAAATGCATTACCTATTGCATTTACACCCACACAGAGCCACACATACAGAGCCAAGCGCACAGAGCCACAGACACACACACAGAGCCAAAGACACACACACAGAGCCACACACACCCACACAGAGCCACACACACACACACAGAGCCACACCCACAGAGCCACACACACAAAGCTATACACACACAGAGCTACACACACACACACAGAGCTACACACACACACCCAGAGCCACACACACACACACACCCAAGCCTCACACACACACCCAGAGCTACACCGACACACACACACCCAGAGCCACACTCACACACCCAGAGCCACACTCACACACCCAGAGCTACACACACCCAGAGCCATACACACCCAGAGCCACACACACCCAGAGCCACATACACACACGAGAGAGCAAGCAGAGCGAGGGGGCAGGGAAGCAAGCACAGCGAGGGGGCAGGGAAGCAAGCACAGCTAGGGGGCAGGGAAGCAAGCACAGCCAGGGGGCAGGGAAGCAAGCACAGCCAGGGGGCAGGGAAGCAAGCACAGCTAGGGGGCAGGGAAGCAAGCACAGCCAGGGGGCAGGGAAGCAAGCACAGCCAGGGGGCAGGGGAGCAAGCACAGCTAGGGGGCAGGGAAGCAAGCACAGCCAGGGGGCAGGGAAGCAAGCACAGCCAGGGGGCAGGGAAGCAAGCACAGCGAGGGGGCAGGGAAGCAAGCACAGCGAGGGGGCAGGGAAGCAAGCACAGCTAGGGGGCAGGGAAGCAAGCACAGCCAGGGGGCAGGGGAGCAAGCACAGCCAGGGGGCAGGGGAGCAAGCACAGCCAGGGGGCAGGGGAGCAAGCACAGCTAGGGGGCAGGGAAGCAAGCACAGCCAGGGGGCAGGGAAGCAAGCACAGCCAGGGGGCAGGGGAGCAAGCACAGCTAGGGGGCAGGGAAGCAAGCACAGCCAGGGGGCAGGGAAGCAAGCACAGCCAGGGGGCAGGGAAGCAAGCATAGCCAGGGGGCAGGGGAGCAAGCACAGCCAGGGGGCAGGCAAGCAAGCACAGCGAGGGGGCAGGCAAGCAAGCACAGCTAGGGGGCAGGGAAGCAAGCACAGCCAGGGGGCAGGGGAGAAAGCACAGCCAGGGGGCAGGGGAGCAAGCACAGCCAGGGGGCAGGGAAGCAAGCACAGCCAGGGGGCAGGGAAGCAAGCACAGCCAGGGGGCAGGGGAGAAAGCACAGCCAGGGGGCAGGGGAGCAAGCACAGCCAGGGGGCAGGGGAGCAAGCACAGCCAGGGGGCAGGGGAGCAAGCACAGCCAGGGGGCAGGGGAGCAAGCACAGCCAGGGGGCAGGGGAGCAAGCACAGCCAGGGGGCAGGGAAGCAAGCACAGCCAGGGGGCAGGGAAGCAAGCACAGCGAGGGGGCAGGGAAGCAAGCACAGCCAGGGGGCAGGGAAGCAAGCACAGCCAGGGGGCAGGGGAGCAAGCACAGCCAGGGGGCAGGGGAGCAAGCACAGCCAGGGGGCAGGGAAGCAAGCACAGCGAGGGGGCAGGGAAGCAAGCACAGCGAGGGGGCAGGGAAGCAAGCACAGCCAGGGGGCAGGGGAGCAAGCACAGCCAGGGGGCAGGGAAGCAAGCACAGCGAGGGGGCAGGGAAGCAAGCACAGCGAGGGGGCAGGGAAGCAAGCACAGCGAGGGGGCAGGGAAGCAAGCACAGCCAGGGGGCAGGGGAGCAAGCACAGCCAGGGGGCAGGGGAGCAAGCACAGCCAGGGGGCAGGGGAGCAAGCACAGCCAGGGGGCAGGGGAGCAAGCACAGCCAGGGGGCAGGGAAGCAAGCACAGCGAGGGGGCAGGGAAGCAAGCACAGCGAGGGGGCAGGGAAGCAAGCACAGCCAGGGGGCAGGGAAGCAAGCACAGCCAGGGGGCAGGGGAGCAAGCACAGCCAGGGGGCAGGGGAGCAAGCACAGGCAGGGGAGCAAGCACAGCCAGGGGGCAGCTGCCAGCAGAGGTTGGTTTGGCCAGAGATCTCCCGCTCTGGCTCTGTGAAAGGCCTAATATCTGGCCGAAGATCTACTTCTTGATCTCATGGAACTCAACAAGTCTGCCTTCCCGACAGCGAACCGACCCAGACATCCAACTACACCAATGCTAAGTACTGCAACTAAGGCTACCTCATGCGCCCAGAACCTCAAGATTCATAAAAGCGGTCCAACGTGTTCTTGCTTTAGATCATCAATCCGAGCACACAAGTGGATAAACCACAAATCACACACTATCTATCTCAGAATGATCACTTTGACACACAAGCGCCAGCTGCCAACAACCTGGTCACTGTGTTCAACAATAAACCATCCCCATCTTCATGCCAAAACCACAAGCCTTGAAACAGCATACATGGAAAATCACAAAACCTTGTGTGCACAACACTCTCCGTAATTAATGTAAACTGGAGTTGCCAAGCTATTGGGACAGAAGCACATGTCCCGTAGTAGACAATATGACTCAAACGGGAGAATACGTTTTATAATTGGGTTCCTGATTGACTCTTCTGCTAGCCGAACTTGTTATTGGCTTGTCAGGGAAGGTGCACATTATCAAACAGATCAAGATTTGTGGAGTTATGAGAGAGAGAGAGAGAGAGAGAGAGTGAGTCTCTTTAGCTCTCTCTCTGAGTTTTGGTGTGTATGTGTGTGGCTGTTTTTTTCATATGATTGCTGTTCGAATAATGAGGGTGAGAGGAATGTGAGGGAAACAGTTCGAGAAAAAATGGATGAATCATAGCAGAAATTTAGGCCACAAGAAATGTATGGCAACGGAGGACCGACCACCTTGTGTGGCAGGATGAACTAAATTATGTGGCATGCCACTGGCAGCATCATGTGTGGCACTTTTCTTTTTTTATAGTAACTTTAAATCTGTGAGTAAGAAACAAAGTTTTTGGTTATGATCTGCAAATTAAGCCCTTGGGGGTTAATGCTGTGCTCAATCTGGCCCCTTGTTTTTTTTTTTTTATGACGCAGGAATGTCCGAGTCCTGCCACAACAAAATGTTCCTGTTGTGGTCGGCCAATCAGGCTGACTTTTCCCCTTTAAATTAGACAATTCCGAGCATATCTGGACAAAAAGAATTCTCAAAAACAGCAGAAAAGATGTTCACAAAATCTCAAAAAGCACACTAAGTAAAGGTCTAACTTTGTGTCAAATCGGGATCAGCCATTTTTTCTGTACCAGAGAGTGAAGTTTCCTATTGAAATCAGCATGGGAAATAGCACGTTTTTAATCCCCCCTCACCCCGGCTCCCACTTGACGGTTTAGCATGAAACTTTCCATTAAAGAGCCAGAGGTGGGTGAACTTTTTTGTGCACATTTGTGAAAGGGTGGCTAAGTTATTAGCAAAACAGAAAAAACTCTTCCTATAGAAACTAACCTGACTAATTGCACAGTGGCAACTGCCACTATGTGTGTATATATGAGCAAGCAAGCAGATGTGCAGGGCCCCCCTCTTACTCCCACACACAGCATGGCCTACAACTGGAAATAGGCGCTAGCGACCTATCTTCTCACATCCGGGCTGCACGTATGCTGTCACTGTAGCACTTCCCTCCCATAGGTCCTCCAGGCAAAGCTACACAGACCGTTTCAAATGCCCATAGCAACTCGCATCCACCTCGCTGCTTTCTGTGTGCACTGCTAGGTCTGCTGCAATCATAGTCGATTGAGGCATGGGCAAAGTGGACTCTGACCTAGGGCCCCAGTCATTCAGGGGGACCCCAGATCAAGCTAGCTTTGTTTTGCGGGGAGTCTTGCTCTGATGACACTGAATAATTCTCAAACAGATTATTTTAAATGCTGTGGACATGAAAGAGCTGAAATTCAAAATTGTCCCGAACAGGGGCCCATAAAATGACTTTGGCCCAGGGTCCCCGAAATCCTTAAGATGTCCCTGGTTGCAATAATGCGCTACTCTTACATATAGTTAGGCCAGTATTTTCAGAAGTGCACTCCCCTACCTGGAAGTACGAGGCTGAGCCTACGTCAGCAGACCAGCACGCATTCTGCAAAATTGTGCATGGGTAGATAGGCAGAAGTGCCCCCTTCCCCACCCTCACACCTCAGCTTGCCTATGCAAGCAGGGCCTGCCGCTGATGTAAGCCCCACCCAAGTTCAGCTCCGCGTGCAGCTTCCGGTATCCCCCTCCAATGCTGGCCGGACCTGCTCCTGGGGGTACCGCTGAGGACATGCATGCACATCCGCTCCCGTCATCGACGCACTGTGCTGGGCGCTCTGCTAAGGGCACGGCCGCTCTCTGACCCTGGGTGTCCAGTCGGCCTGCTGCGACGGATGTGCACAGGTCTCACAGCTCGGGGTGGCACCGCAGCACGGTTGCTGAAGCTCTCCTGGTGCGACCCACCCCCGTATTTTGTTGGACGGTCGGTACACAAGCAGACATCCCCACCGCCTCTTCTCCCGCCAAGACAGATGTTGAGGCCCGGGCCGCCCCCGTCTTATCTCATGCCAAGACAGATGTTGAGGGCCGGGGTTACATAGCCCCCCCCTCCTCCCCCGGGCTAATTTCTCTCTTCTGCAGTAAAACATACAATGTTTGGAACACTCCTGCAGTTATGCACTCCCCTCGACCTAAAAATGAAAGGAAGCAGAATACATAAGTGAAGAAAGATGCAACACTTTTTGAAAACACAAAGGCATGTGAATGGCACATCCAGATTCTCTGAACTGCTTGTGATAATTATATCTCTGTAGCCATCTGGGGGGGAAATTGTGCAGCAAAACATAATGCTTTTCTCCAATAAGTTTTAAAGATTTCTCGGAGGGGGTTATCCGCCAGCACTCCTGTTGACAGCCCAGACTTGGAAGGCACAACTTGAAAGTAATGGAATATTTATTTCACTGTTGTCCTTTCAGAACCGCTGCATTTTTGGCAAATGTATATGAACATTGTGCTGCAAAAAGCACTATTGGGCCTGATTTTTTCCCCAGACGAGAATGTCTTTGAAATCCGCTGAGAACGTTGGTATTGTGCTTGCTTAGTGCGTTGTGTGCTGATAAGTACGCCCCGTCATCACTTTCAAAGTTATTGGCCCTTAATGCATAAAGAGTTTGCGTGAGCAATCGAGTCGAAGCATGTCACTTTCAAGTTAGACACTTATTTCACCGCCAGGAGCAAACATTTACCAACATACAGCAGAAATTAAGTATATTAGGCAAAGAACTATGGCACTGAAGTGCTTTAGCGTCATGTATCCTTACTTTGAGGGGGTTATACATTGAAGTCTACAAAAATAGCGTCTTGGAAGTGAACATCAGAACCAGTGCAGGACTGGACCGTGATTACACTTTTGAAACTCTAAAGACCTGATAAATCAGTACTGGGGAGTACGCCCGTAAATGTGCGCTCCCTGTGTACTTGAAAACACGACAACTAAACACGACCACAAAAGTCCAATTTTAGCTGTGTCAAAAAAGCATGATACCATTGTTTGTGTCGTTAAATGTTTCCCCTAATGTGCCTATCCAATCTCTTAATCTCTCCGTGGTACCCCTTGCCCCTCCCCTCCCCTTCCTGGATGCCTGTGGAGGTGTGAAACAGGAGGAGGCCCCCCCCATGGGGGAAGTTACACTTGCGCCCAGCAATGGACACCGGGCACAAAAATTATAAACATTTTCCACTACATACTTCTGAGGTAGCATTCTCGTTGCTGCAGTCAGACACGTCATTAACAATGAGCATTTTAGAGCATTCCTGGGAAACGCGGACCCCACAAAGGAAGCAGTAAATGCAGCGTGTGTGACTGGTCTGTGAAATGCTTCCCTTCAAATAATGGCGGCATTGACTGAGTGAAAGGCTTGTACCGCAAACGACTGGTCTCCGTTTATGGGCTCGTTCCAATAAATCCAGGCAGGGCCCCTTGTGTTTACAAATATCTTGGATTTCCGTGACCTCCAGTAAACTTTTCTCCCTGACCTCGCGGGATGGCCACTCACACAGCACATCTGCACCGCTCTCATTGTGAATGAAAATAGTTGGCCTGGTGTAAATAATGCAAAGGAGAGCTGCGGGCGGAGGGAGGGGGGGAGCGGGACGAAGGAGAGCTGCGGGCGGAGGGAGGGGGGTGGGAGCGGGACGAAGGAGAGCTGCGGGCGGAGGGAGGGGGGACGAGCAGAGCAGCTCTGGAAACCACCACCGTCTTTCTCCGAGGCAAAGCAGAAATGCCTCGGAGAAAGCATGGTAATTTTCGCATTCGGGGGCGTGTGTTTTGTTGTTCTGAGTGACGGGTGACGTCACTGGCGAAAGAACAGCAAAATGTACGCCCCCGAATCCGAAAGAGACGGAGCTTGTTTCGAGTGACGCCCCTCTCCTCCAATGGCTGGCCTCCGTTTAAGAAGCCAGCCAATGGAGGAGAGACGAAAAGAGAGGCGGAATAAAGCAGCCACTCTAAGAATCAATAATTCTCCGGACTTCCGGCTTGGCCTAAAGACAAACTACGGTCCCTCGACCTAAAAAGCAGTGAGCTGCAGGGTGAAGGGATGAGGTGCCCAAGGTGCGGGATTTACTATTCCCATGGGGAGCAGGGCCGGTGCTGATGCACATCAGGTAGTCTCTAGGGCTGACTTGGAGTTTGGTGGACAGGTACTCAATTGCAACGGTGACAGAATACCGTCCACCCATCTCAAGGTCTGCCCACCCTATATGGAGTCGGGCTGGCTGCAAGTTTTACGCGGATGGAGTCAAATTTCCTCAGTTGCAGCAAAACTTCATCTGATGGCCCAACAGAGTAGGGGCGTCGGACTTAAGACATCTGACCATGTGCCCTGTTTCAACTGGATGGTCAGTTTGCTTTTTATACTGTCCTTCACTCCAGGTATATCATGGCAGTGAGGGACAGTGAAAAAAGAAAAAGTACCCCTCCTCCATGATAGAAACCCCCATGGTGTGGGAGGTCATTACTTGTTTTTTTTATTTTCAAAAAGAATTTCCATCTTTGGGGAATTTGTTTTTTAAAAATAAAGGACTTTGGAAAAGTTTGATGGCCAGCCGTCATGTTTCATAGACTCTTCCGTCAAACTTTTTCATCATTGACAGGAACCGCCATGACGGCTATTTCTGCAAACGTGTAGAGGGGTCTGCGGGGTTGGCCGACATCTCTAAATTGGAAGGAATAAAGCCAATTAAGTCCTCCATCTGCTAAATGCGCCCCTCCTGCCCAGAGTGGCACACTGGGTGAAAAACAACGGTTTACATTTCTACCCTGTAGGCTGCCAATGGTTAGACTATTCGAAAGCATTTCCCCCATCACCTTTGAGGTGTCTGATGGCCAGTAGAATGGCCTGAGACTGGCTCCGCTTTCTAAGCCTACTAATGTCAATATTTGTGAACTTTAAACAAGCATTGGAAAAGCTAAAAGGTTTCACCTATGCGAGGTCAATTAGCTTTATCAATGTTTTTTTACATGATGCACAGCAGTGTAACGTGTATTAAAGTAAAGAGAAAAGCGCTATAATGCGGTCAACATTGACTGCATCATATGGCTTTTTTCTTTACTTTAAGCCATGTTGCAAAGCCGCCTGCACGGCTGTGCAAAATGTCTAAAAAAAACATTGACAAAGCCACCAAATAGCTTTCAGATATGTGAGTGCTATTTGGCCTTGTTAATGTTTTTTCTTGAGGACTTAACGGTTGAAGCAGGGGAAACTGGGGCCGAGGGACTGCAACAGAACAGACAGCGGGGAGGGCAGGAGGGGCAAGCAACACAAGGGAGGGGTGAGGGAGGGGATTGGGTCAAGAACACGGGCACTGGGAGGAGGAAGGGAGAAGCAACACAGCAGACAGTGGGAGGAGGACCCGGGGACAAGCAAACGGAGGGCTGGGAAGGGAGGTTGTGGCAATAACGCAGATGGTGGAAGGGAACAGCAGCACATCAAAGAGAGGAAGGAGGGCAGGGGGCAAGTAACACAAGTGAGGGGTGGGGAAGGAAGGTTGATGCAAGAGCATGGATTGTGGGAGGAGGGAAGGAGTGGGAGGGAGTTTGCAAAATTACAGACAAAGAGGGGAGGAGGATGGGCTGCAGACACATGCGCTCTTAGAGTAAGCCTGAAGAAGAGTAAAGAAAAATAGTGGAAGAACACTGGCCTCAGGCAGGAAGCTGTAAGTGATCCATGCAACAAGGCAGGAACAAAAACTCGAAGCACCAGGACAAAGCAGGAGGTGCTAACCAATAAGAAGCAGGGAGATGAGAGAGAAGTTGAAGCCAACCAATGGTAAGTAATGGTGAGTAATGGGTGGGCTCTGCGCCCATTTTAAGCTTCTTTTTAGTTTACAAAAGCCTTGGAAGGCAGTGCATGCGCTGTCTCAGGCAAAACCTAAAAATAGTACATTTGCATCCATTCAAGGAGTACCTCTCTGGATGCACAGTTGCTACTTTTTTGTATATATATTTTAATTCCTGATCCAAAAAATAAACAAATTAAAACCTCTTAATGGAATCAGGATGTTTGTAAAAGCATCATAGACATTCCAGACCCAACTGAGGGCCCCAGACCCAACTACCAAGCCAAGAAGACATTTATTGGGGGGTGAAACACCCACCTGAAGCTACGCCCCTGCTTGCTATGTGCAAGAGCCCATCTACAAGAACATCACAACTGCCTCAAACTACAAAGCCCACGCGCCACAGAGAGGAGTGAGTGAGTGCGTGAGTGAGTGAGTGAGTGAGTGAGTGCGTGAGTGAGGCAGCAGAAGTGTGTGGGCGCCTGTGAGTGCAGCGCACTCAGCTCTGGTTGTACACACAAGAGTACAGGTGACCCCTGTGGAGCTGGGATGCCTGCTGAGATTTGGGTATCAAGGCAGCTAATGTTGAGGAAAAAAGGGAAACATAGCTACACACCGCTTGTTTTACAGTCGCAAGGCATCCAGTAAACACAGCAGGAGCCAAGGGTTTGTAGCACCTTTTTTCAGAGAAGTTGGTTCTTGTTGCATATTTCTTGAGCTCTCAGGTGAGAGCCTTAATCAAGGGAGTAGCAAAGCCCCCACTTTGCCAGCTCTAGCGGGGGTGACTGGGACAGGTTAGATTGAGTTACGCCCCTTCCTAACTGTCATCTCTGGCTGGCAGGTCATTGCAAGGCAGGAGTCAAGATCTATACATTCTGGAAGAATACATAATTGCAGCTGTGGGATGGAGAAGTGGTGGAGGAGTTAAAAAAAACTTAAAATGGTGACATACTGCAAGAGACGTGCTTTGAATACATTAAAAAACAAGCATTTGCAATGCAATTGGTCTCACATTTGCAAAAGGTTAGAACTATTGGTGTTGCAAATGACAATGCCAATTTTAGGTCACAGCTGGAGTGATGGCAGTTACACTGTAACAAGGTGGTGAGCGACATATGCAGTTATTGCGGACCTTGGTTTATTATATGAAAGTGATTGAGGCATGTTTAGGATTCCCTTTCATGTTTTGAACTTTGAAAAGAGAAGAGAGGTGTTCATATTGTACAAGCAAAGGATTGTCCCTAGTGCTAGGAGAGTGCATATGATAAGGACAGAAATGCAGAAGTCATTTCTAATTTACGACCACTCATTCGGCTGCAACAAGTAGAGTTGAGCACGCACCTAATAGTTTACTGTGTTTCAACAGTAAATAAAATGCTTATTTTTAGACTTGATTACATGATGTATTCAACTATAAAAAATAACATTAAATTGAAATTAGAAGAAATAACAAACGATAGAACTTGAAGCGATACTTCCAACATAAATTGAGAAATGTTGGCCAGCCTCTGGGCTTTTATTCTGTTTTTCGATACCACTGGCCATTAGTTCACACCCTCCCCCCATCTCCAGCCTCCGAGCTTCCAAGACTCACTTGGACTCAGAAGAGAGTAATTCAACAAAACGGAAATCTAAGTTAACCCTTCGGTGCAATCGAGGAACAGCTGTGGAACTTCCACAAACGTAAATATACATCCCTTATCCCTGAACAAGAATTATTATCACTGCCGCAGCGGATACGAATCTGATTTTAGTAAAGTACAAGCTTGTTACAAACTGGGGTATTAGCCTCCTTTGCTTAACGCCTCACTCCGCCACTTCAGAAACACAGGGCTGCACCATATTTACAACAATATGATGCAGCCCTGCTTTTCACCCTGCACTGGTGCTACACTTAGCAGTGTAGCGCCAACGCAGGCACCCTTGCACCATAGTGCAAGGGTGTCTGCATGCAGCGAAGGATTGTTTATGTGTAGGAAGGTGTCCCTTCCTGCACATAAACAATC
This sequence comes from Lissotriton helveticus, assembly GCF_964261635.1. NCBI lineage: Eukaryota > Metazoa > Chordata > Amphibia > Caudata > Salamandridae > Lissotriton > Lissotriton helveticus. Next base: position 1,189,606,886 of record NC_136072.1, on the reverse strand, counting down.
CTGAAATGCCATTTTGCCACTTTCATGTGTGCTACTAAAGGGGAACCTCCCTGTTCATAAACAATCCATGGCATTTTGCTTTTTCCAACTGCAGCAATGTGTGACTTTTGCTCTGACAGATACGTCAGGATTCCAGACGTATCTGTCAATAATTGTGACATGGAGCGCTGTAAAGTAAATACAGTTCATCCATGGTGTCGCAAGAAGGGCGCAGTGAAAAGTGTTGCAACGCTGTTTTGTCGCAGTGATGCAACACTTTTCATGATCGATGCCCAGGAATGAGCTTTATCTTATTGATGGTTCATATTCATGCCCTGTAGTTTTGTCACAGGTCAGCTCAGCAACATTCCTTGTAGCGCTGTCCAGCACCAAAACCTGCTGAAATGAGGCCCCATGTGTTTGCACCATTTTTAAGACCAGCTATTTTCTGGTCTTAAAAAAGGAATTAGAGGCAGTTTTTTTGGTTTTGCACCAAACATGGAATTTCTTGTAAATATTGCGAAGTGGGGATAGCAGCAGTTTTTGCACGGAACGCCTACCTTGCATATCATTTTTGTTAAGTCCGGCTAACAGAACTGACGATCTCAAAAATGCACGTTTATGCTGGAAAACTGCTGCTAACTGCAGTTAGCAGAAACTTGTAAATATAGCGATTAAAAAAAAAAGCTGCCATAAAGTCAAAAAATTGACGCTACTGCGGAGTTAACTCTTGTACATATGCCCCTTTGTGCTTTAGACGCCTAATACATCCTTGCGTTCTTAAACATGAAATTGGTACTTGTGCAAAGTGCTCCAATACCTCCTAATTGAGTGCACACTAAATGAAATTTGTTTTTTAAATGTGGGATGCTGGACTGCCCATTGCTAATGCAGGGATGACCGGAGCAAACCCCCCACCCCCACGTGCATTCCACCGTATGTTTTCTTTCATCGCAGGTCTGCTGCAGCTCGGGGGAGGGTTGCTGTGCTGCCGGTGACCTTTGAGTTGATAAAAACCCATCCCCTGCTGCTGTAATGTTGCCTGGCAGTTCAGGCTGGACTGTTCCCATGAGGCACAGGGTCAGACTGATTTGCATATGGCCATGTCTGAACTGGGGTGGTGGAGTGAGCTAAAGAATGACGATGGATTAAACCCGGATCAGATGACTGGGTGTATGAGAGTAGGGTCTGCTTCCTATGGTTACCCCACTTTTTGCTGTGATTCTCTGTTTTTTCGATTTTAGTGTGACTGTTGGCCTGCTAATCAGGCCCACAGCCCAGCTGTTCTCTCTCTAAATTGATACCATGTACTTTAGGTACATACCAGATTGGTTACTGGGTCACCCTTGTGAGCCCCTGTATAGTGTACCATAGGTACCCAGGGCATAGGTGCACCCTAGGCCTACCAGGGGCTGCAGCATGTATTGTGCCACCCCTGCTTTGCCTTTCCAACTGACACCACAGGTCTGTTCATACAGCCTGGGTAAGGTGGTGTACTCACCCCTTACTTAGACATAGTATACCTATATCTATATATACATATGGACACATATACACCTATAAGTCACTCCTATGGCAGGCTGAGCCCCTCTGCAGCTTTCAGAACCATCTCCTTATAGCTGTTCTATGATATAGCCATACCATATACTCTTAAATGCATTATAATCCTCGCGGTTAAAGCTAACTTTGGTTTGGCTTTATCAAAACATGTTGTGTAAGGTGTCAAACACTTTGGAATACTACCCCCTCCTCCCCCCGCCAGTCCTGGTGGCGGGGGTAACATTCCACCATTCTAGAGGGAGAAGACATGTAGTTATTGGTTTACCCGGTTAAAGTTAAACATAGCCTAAGCATCACAAAATGGATGCTGCTGCCACAGACACGAGTCTGACCTCCTGTTGCTGGACAAAACTCCGGCAGGGGAGGCCTGGACAATAGGTTTCATGTCCAGGGAGGTGCCAGCACCTCCCTAGACAGGCTTTTGTGTATTGGGGCAGGTAGGGCTACATGCAGTGAATGCTTTCCAGACACTGCCTGGGGCACACAAGGTGCTCCATGCATTTCCCAGTTCAAACCGGTTACTGGGGCACTCTGCCCAGCTCTGGCGCGAAACTGTACAAAGGGAAAGGGGTGTAACCACCCCCTTCCCAGGTCCATCCATAGGAGCGACCTTAAGGGTAGTCCAACCCCTAAACTTAGTGAAAGTATAGGAGCCCAGTCACTAGGACTTTAGATTACCCTGGATGAAACTTTGAAACATATATCCTGGGCCTTTGACATTCCATTTTGACTGGAAGACAGAAGACATCTCCCTTGTGGTCAAGGAGTGACCACCCTGTTCAAACAGGCACCAACAGCAACTTTGCTGGTCTGCATTTTCGAGGCCCCCGCCAGATCCCAAAGAATCTGCGACACAGGACACAGACTTCCAGACATCTCTGACCTCGACCTTTGCTCATAGCAAAGCTGAGACCCGTGGCGGACATGAGAGACGTGGGACCAGAACTGCAAGCAGCACTCACTTCACGAGGTAACTTGAAGTTGTGCATTGAGGTGCTTAAAGCCCCAGACCCGAGCACCATTTGCACCGAAGCTCTGAGGCCCGCACTCCATGAGAGACCTGAGGGTGCCACTTTTACATTTCAGCTTGATGCGTCTTTGCAGTTCCTAGTCCATTGGCTAGTGAGCCCCCCAAAGACTTTCTTTTGAATCTAACTTGCTTTCCTGGTTGCTCCAGGCTTACTCCAAATTCCCTGTAAAGGAGAAGTTCCTCAGACCTTGCTGGTCTGCACCGAAGCCAATCTCGACATCCTGTGTGGGTTGCGTTTGCCAAGGCTTGTAGGGTTCAGTCCGGATACCAACACTGCAGTCCACTAGATCCTTTGTAGGACAGCTTGAATCCAACTCCTGGTTGTCGTTGATGCCTCCTGGTCCTCGTGGCTGAAGAGACAAACTTCACATCTTCATCTGAAATCACCCAACATCTGGTAGCATCTTTCTATCGCCGCCCTGGTCACTGGCAAGTGACCCAGACTCTGTCCCTTCTGCTTTCAGGTTCTACAGATCTTCGATCCACCCTTGGATCCACCCGGACACTCTTCCTCTGGCCGCCTGCAGCACTTCTTTGCAGCTCTCCATTGAAAACGACGACGAAACCCGACATGAAAAGACACCTATGCACCCGGCTTCCCTGGGGGAGGTAACACGAGTACTCCAGTGCTCCCATGGGTCTTGACTCTCGAAGTGTCCTAGTTTAAAAGGGTTCCATCATAGTCCATTCGGAAGTGTCCTTAAATTGTATATTTGTAACTTCAATGTTTCCCATAGAAAGTCAATGGTAACCCGCGGCTGAGTTTAGGCACTGCACGCATCTCCCGTGGGGCTCCTACTCCCTAACCTTTAGTTGTACAGAGTAGCCCCTGTGATTACACAGGCCCCAGGCCTGCTTTCTAATTCTCCCGTGGTTCTTATACCCTTATTTTAGTATATGGTTTGTGAGACCCCTATGGCATAACGTATACTGTTCAACTTATTTTTTTTTACAGAGTTTTTATATAGCGCGAACTAGACCCGAACTGAATCAGGTATCAGAGCGCTTTCCAGAGCACCAGTTACGTTACATGAGGACACGCATTCATTTTTAGGCACAGGGAGATTAAGTGATTTGCCCAGAATCACAGGAGGTTTTTGGCGTCGTTACCGAGACTCGAACCCAGATCCCCAGGTCCGAGGTCGAGCGCCCTAGCCGTTAGGCCTACTCCTCTCAATGAGTAACTTGTATTGTACTTTTACCTCTGACCTCATAAAGAGTGCAGAGGGGTTGTGTTTAGAATAAATACATATATATTTGATATATAGCTTGTGTGGTGTCCTTTCATTTGGTACTCAAGGGATTATAATTGGTAAAACAACGTGCTTAACTCGCCTCTAAGTCTTAGCCTGTAGGCTGCTCTCCACAGCTACCACTAGGATAGCTTTCTATGAGGTTGACTTTACAACCATCATCAATAAGGGTCGATTAGACTGGTGCAAGGTGCCCACTAGAACCAGTGGACATCATATGCCAGGCTAACTTCTCACACTGGGGGTGAGTGTTTGATTTGCTCAAGCGCTCCGTCCATCATCCCCTTTGGTATCGTAATGTACAGCAACACTGCTGTGCTAATAAAAAAGACCATCAGGGGTTTCAAGACGGGGCTTTGAAGTCAGGCTCATCCCAGCACCACAGGGTCGGAGGAAGGTAGTACCTTTCAACCTGTTCAGCGAATTAGAACGAACATGTAATACCACAGAGCCCTTTTTTGCATACAAGAACTGCATGCAGACAAAAGCAATAAAACGCTTTGTCAGTAAACAAGCAAAACTTGTGTCAAGGGAAAGAAGCAACGCCTTAAACTCGCCATGATTAGATTTTTAAAAAAATTTCAGAAGAGAAAAACATGTTCAGATAATTATGAGAGGAAGAAGCTCTTCAGAACACACGAACGTTAAACAGCAGCACACATTTCATTTCTGCTGAAAAAGCTGTGCGATGGTGTGGAGAAGGGGAGGGATAGCGAAGATAATTTCTGTTTATTGGTCCACTTTCAAATCAAGAAACTCAAAAATATATCAACAAATGTAACATGACCCCCCTGAGTTCACTGCCTAGAAGGCTTTATTATCCAGAAAGAAAAACAACTGTAAAAGAAAAAACAGGCAGCAGATGACCGGGCAGATGTAGATAAAGAAAAATAAATACATGCCCTTGGGGAAACCACGTCTGACATTTGAGCTCGGCCTTCGCCTGAACAGCAAATGCGACAAGATAAGAATTACAGCCCTGTTTAAAGCTCAGTGGAGTGAAAACAACGAGCGTTCCCTTGTGTGAACTGCTCTTTGACAGGTAAAAATAAAGGGGCATATTACCAACCAATAGAGATAATTTTTGTCTCTAACTTGTTTAGAGACAAAAATTATCGCCGCAAATCGGCGATTTTTATCGCAGATAAACCTTGCTATTAGCAAGGTTTATCGCAAATGCGATAAAAAACGGCCGCAATGCATGAATATCGCTGAAAAGTCAGCGATATTCATGCATTACCGAGCTAATGCTCTTAGCCATGTTATCCACCTCCCATTGGATAACATGGCTAAGAACTGCTCCTGGGCAAGTGTTAGCTTTTGGAGATATTCGCGCTTAGCGCAAATATCTCCAAAAGTTGGTAATAGGAGATAGCGATGTTAGCGACTGTTTCCAATCGCTAACATCTTGGCATGCCCACTTTGCATGTCATTAGTGATAAATATCACTGACATGCAAAGCGGGGCCCAAGATGGTCGCTATCTCCTACTAGCTGTCTCTAACTGGTGTTAGCGACAGCTTGGTAATAGGGAGATAATTTTATCTCCGCTTTCTTGGCTTTTAAAGCCATAAAAGCGGAGATAAACCCCCTTGATAATATGCCCCAAAGTTCCTTCGGCAGTTGCTGTAATGGGACAAGTGAAATGATACATGTAACAGGGGCAGTCCTCATGGGAGGTTACAAAAGAGCAAAAGCAGGGACTATTATGCATATTCACCAAACAAAAGCTGGCATTTACAAAGGACCGTAAAAGGAGCCGATTAAAAAGCTGGGTGGTGCTTCAAGCCCATATCTAGAAGCACCATGTCTCCAAGAGACAGCGAAAGCGATGCCTAGGCGAGACCAAAAATAAGTTAAACGCAAATACAACAAAATAGATTGAAGGAAGGAAAGAAGATTGCAAATAAGAAAAGAAAGAAAGTTAAGAGGAAGTAGGATGGAACGTAGGCACAAAAGTAGGAGAGAAGGACAGAAAGGGAAAAATGAGAGGCAGAAGAAAACAATGGCACCTGGAAAAAGGGGTCGCAAAAAAATAAAAGGAAAAAACTGAAATATAAATAGGAGGAAAGAAGAAGGAAAGCAGGAAATAGAATGAAATAATGCAATGAAGAATTGAGAAATGGGTGGTAGGGCGGTGAAAGGAAAGAAAATAAAGAATTAGCAAATTGAAGGAATTCAAGAAGTAAGAGGGATGAGATAAGGGGCAAAGCAAGAACAGGAGAATGATAAGAAAAAATAAAAAACCAAGAATGTGAGAGTGAGACTAAGGAAAGGAAAGGTGGAAAGTGGGAAGGAAAATTAAACATGAATATGAAGAAGGACAGAAAGCTCAAGACACCTGAAAGAAGAACAGGCAGAGCAAAGGAAAGACTGAGAAATGGAACGAGAGGAGAATGAGAAAGAACAAAATAAATAAATAGAATGTGCGAAAGAAAGATGGAGAGAAAAAGGAAAGAATAAATCAAGGGAAGAAGTCAATGGTAGTTAATGTGCAGTCTTTGCAAATCATGCGGTACCGTGCAGCATTCTGAAGCATTTACCACTGGGGGGCAAAGCCCGCTGGCTCTATAATAGAAAGGGGCGGGATCACGCACTTTGCGAGGACATTCCGTTCATGTCACTCAAAGTGGGGGGTAATCTTATGGTGGTTGATGGGTTTGGCTGCTCAGAGACCGATGGGTCTTAAGTTGTTTTCTGGTGGATGGTAGGTTTGGCTGTTCAGAGACAGATGGGTCTTGAGTTGTTTTCTGGTGGATGGTAGGTTTGGCTGTTCAGAGAACAGATGGGTCTTGAGCTGTTTTCTGGTGGATGGTAGGTTTGGCTGCTCAGAGACAGATGGGTCTTGAGTTGTTTTCTGGTGGATGGTAGGTTTGGCTGTTCAGAGAACAGATGGGTCTTGAGCTGTTTTCTGGTGGATGGTAGGTTTGGCTGCTCAGAGACAGATGGGTCTTCAGCTGTGTTCTGGTGATTGGTAGGGAGGGCTGTTCAGAGAACAGGTGGATCTTGAGCTGTTTTCTGCTGGATGGTAGGTTTGGCTGTTCAGAGAACAGATGAGTCTTGAGTGGCTTTCTGGTGGTAGATTAAAAGGGCTGCTGAGAGAACAAATAGGTCATGAGTTGTTTTCTGGTGTATTGTAGGTTTGGCTGCTCAGAGACAGATGGGTCTGTCTTGAGTTGTTTTCTGCTGGGTGGTAGGTTTGGCTGCTCAGAGAACAGATGGGTCTTGAGTTGTTTTCTGGTGGATGGTAGGTTTGGCTGCTCAGAGACAGATGGGTCTTGAGTTGTTTTCTGGTGGATGGAAGGTTTGGCTGCTCAGAGACAGACGGGTCTTGAGTTGTTTTCTGGTGGATGGTAGGTTTGGCTGCTCAGAGACAGACGGGTCTTGAGTTGTTTTCTGGTGGATGGTAGGTTTGGCTGCTCAGAGAACAGATGGGTCTTGAGTTGTTTTCTGGTGGATGGTAGGTTTGGCTGCTTAGAGACAGATGGGTCTTGAGTTGTTTTCTGGTGGATGGTAGGTTTGGCTGTTCAGAGACAGATGGGTCTTGAGTTGTTTTCTGCTGGGTGGTAGGTTTAGCTGCTCAGAGCCCAGATGGGTCTTGAGTTGTCTTCTGGTGGATGGTAGGTTTGGCTGTTCAGAGACAGATGGGTCTTGAGTTGTTTTCTGCTGGGTGGTAGGTTTAGCTGCTCAGAGCCCAGATGGGTCTTGAGTTGTTTTCTGGTGGATGGTAGGTTTGGCTGCTCAGAGACAGATGGGTCTTGAGTTGTTTTCTGGTGGATGGTAGGTTTGGCTGTTCAGAGAACAGATGGGTCTTGAGTTGTTTTCTGGTGGATGGTAGGTTTGGCTGCTCAGAGACAGATGGGTCTTGAGTTGTTTTCTGGTGGATGGTAGGTTTGGCTGTTCAGAGAACAGATGGGTCTTGAGTTGTTTTCTGGTGGATGGTAGGTTTGGCTGCTCAGAGAACAGATGGGTCTTAAGTTGTTTTCTGGTGGATGGTAGGTTTGGCTGTTCAGAGAACAGATGGGTCTTGAGTTGTTTTCTGGTGGATGGTAGGTTTGGCTGCTGAGAGACAGATGGGTCTTGAGTAGTTTTCTGGTGGATGGTAGGTTTGGCTGCTCAGAGACAGATGGGTCTTGAGTTGTTTTCTGCTGGGTGGTAGGTTTGGCTGTTCAGAGAACAGATGGGTCTTGAGTTGTTTTCTGGTGGATGGTAGGTTTGGCTGTTCAGAGAACAGATGGGTCTTGAGTTGTTTTCTGGTGGATGGTAGGTTTGGCTGCTCAGAGACAGATGGGTCTTGAGTAGTTTTCTGGTGGATGGTAGGTTTGGCTGCTCAGAGACAGATGGGTCTTAAGTTGTTTTCTGGTGGATGGTAGGTTTGGCTGCTCAGAGAACAGATGGGTCTTGAGTTGTTTTCTGGTGGATGGTAGGTTTGGCTGCTCAGAGACAGATGGGTCTTGAGTTGTTTTCTGGTGGATGGTAGGTTTGGCTGCTCAGAGAACAGATGGGTCTTGAGTTGTTTTCTGGTGGATGGTAGGTTTGGCTGCTCAGAGACAGATGGGTCTTGAGTTGTTTTCTGGTGGATGGTAGGTTTGGCTGTTCAGAGACAGATGGGTCTTGAGTTGTTTTCTGCTGGGTGGTAGGTTTAGCTGCTCAGAGCCCAGATGGGTCTTGAGTTGTTTTCTGGTGGATGGTAGGTTTGGCTGTTCAGAGACAGATGGGTCTTGAGTTGTTTTCTGCTGGGTGGTAGTTTTAGCTGCTCAGAGCCCAGATGGGTCTTGAGTTGTTTTCTGCTGGGTGGTAGGTTTGGCTGTTCAGAGAACAGATGGGTCTTGAGTTGTTTTCTGGTGGATGGTAGGTTTGGCTGCTCAGAGACAGAGGGGTCTTGAGTAGTTTTCTGGTGGATGGTAGGTTTGGCTGCTCAGAGACAGATGGGTCTTGAGTTGTTTTCTGCTGGGTGGTAGGTGTGGCTGTTCAGAGAACAGATGGGTCTTGAGCTGTTTTCTGCTGGGTGGTAGGTTTGGCTGTTCAGAGAACAGATGAGTCTTGAGTGGCTTTCTGGTGGTAGATTAAAAGGGCTGCTCAGAGAACAGATAGGTCATGAGTTGCTTTTTGGTGGTTGGTAGGTAGGGCGGCTGAGGACACCAATGGGTGTCTTGTTATTTTCTGCTGGCAGAAGGTCTAAGTAGTTTTGGAACAGGCTTGGCTTTAGTTCCTTACTGAAGACTGGCTGGTTGGGGTTTTGGATGAGTTTTGAGTTGTTCTCTGGTAGCAGTTATGTTGGGGTGTTGCTCGAACAGGCTGATCTTAAGTTGTTTTCAGAAAGCGGGTAGGTTTGGTTATGGGAAGACGGTAAGTTGATTTCTGAGCGCTGGTGGAATTGGATGCACTTAAGTTATTTTCCAAGTGTGTGGTGTCCCTGGGGATACGTTTTCTTGGTGTTTCTTTGTGGTGGTTGGTATGTATGAATGTATGAATGTATGTGTGGGTATTTACGTCGTAGTATGAACCTAGCTAGGAGGCAACAGAACGCGGCATATTGTATTGGGGTTTGGGAAACGATCATAGATCACGTACAACTAGTGAAGAATACACAAATACATTTCATGCACAACGCGTTTTTTACAGACAGGGAGATTAATAGATTTGCCCAGAATCACATGGTGCGGGGCCTAGCACCAAGGCTGGGATTGGAACCTAACTCCCCAGGTACCAAGCTCAGCAGCTCTAACCACTCCACTAGGCCACATCTCCTCCCATGGTAGGTTGGGATGCTGCGGACACAGACGAGGATTGTTCTCTGGTCTCCTGCTTTCTGAGTCCCTGGTGGAGCAGGGCGGTTTCAAGATGACTTCTGAAGGCTGGACTTGTTGGCGAATAGTCTTGGCTTAACTCGGTTTCTGAAGGCTGGTGTGTTGAGGTGCCGGGCAAGAGTTGGTGTGTTTGCTTCTGATGGTCTGCATGTTGGCTCTTTGGGGAGTGTTGAGTTGAGGTTGGTTTGAGGTTGGTTTGGGTTGAGGTTGCGGTTGGGTTGGGGTTGGGTTGCATTGAGGTTGGTTTGGGTTAAGGTTGGGCTGAGCTTGAGTTGGTTTGAGGTTGGGTTGGGTTGAGGTAGGTTGAGGTTGGGTTGGGTTGGGTTAAGGTTGGGTTGGGTTAAGGTTGGGTTGGGTTGAGGTTGGTTTGGGTTAAGGTTGGGTTGGGTTGAGGTTGGGTTGAGGTTGGGTTGGGGTTGGGGTTGGGTTGGGTTGAGGTTGGTTTGGGTTAAGGTTGGGTTGAGGTTGCGTTGGGTTGAGGTTAGGTTGGGTTAAGGTTGGGTTGGGTTGGGTTGGGTTGAGGTGAGGTTGGGTTAGGTTGGGGTTAGGTTGGGTTGCTGACGCAGCAGGCAGCATCTGATTAGATTGTAGAGATGGTCCATGTGCAAGCACAGAACTGTGCATCACAACACGCGTGTAACTGGCTCAAGAGCTGAGCCCTCGTGCCTTCCTGTACCCAGATCCCCTACTGATGCACAACACCCAACTGGCAGTAGCAGCACAAAAGGTTTGGTTGCTTGTCAAACTTTATAATAATCATTGTGCTGACTCTGCAAAGATGAGAGGCTGAGTAGGCCGTGTCCAGAGTCAAACGTGACGCGCAGCTTCCTCCCCGAGCCTCTCTGCAGTGGAGCCTGAACCCACCGAGCTTCCCCGCGGACCTGAGCTTTAATGAGACAAAGCGACGCTCGCCGGAGCTTCAATCACCGCGCGTGGGCGGGACTCGGACGGGGCAGTAATCTTTCAATGATTTAAAGCTGTTGTAATTACTTTTATGTAAGGAAAGAAAGGCCCCCGCACTGAGGGGATTCAGGGGGATTAAAAATAAATGAGGTCACGGGAAGACGGCGCAGACAGCGCGAGGGGTCGAGGAATATACATGTAATCCCCGTGCTCGGGGGGTGACCCTCGCCCCCTCTGTCAGAGGCCAGGGGGCTCTGGGATCAGCCTCAGTTGGAGGCCGCGTCAATCCGCGGCCTGATGATGTGCCCCCTGGAGCGCTACACGAGTCCAAGCGCTAGAGTGATGCAGCAAAGAAGCGAGGCACGAATCAATACACGGGCACAGTCAGCAGCAGAACATTATCCATCTGACACAATGATCGCTGCCCCCTCCCCCCACCCCCACCCGAAAGATCTGCTTCTGCAGTGGCTGGGCGCGCGCACCTCGCAGCATCCTAAAGCCATCTCCAGACTCCGTGGGGGGGACGTGGCTCTCCAGCGCCACCTGCTGGAGGCCTCGCACCAGTGCCTGAGCTGCCCTGGAAGGGGCCTGCAGCGCCAGCAGGCCCTGCCCGAGGGTGCAGGAACTGTTTGGAGCACTCCCTGCCCATGCCCGCCCCTCTCAACACTACAGTTGCAGCTGGATTGCAACAGCTGGCTCTTCCAGGCGGAGTCACAGTGACCCGACCCCTCCCCCAAGGAAGAGCGTGTGGGGGGAACAAATGAGAGTTGGAGACAAGCGGGCAACTAGAGCCAAATTTCGGGGGGGGGGGGAGAATGAAAAAGTTTGGGGGGGGGGGGCTAATTCTTCCAGCCGTAACCGGAGTGGCTGTAAGAAGGGGTGAATACATAACAAAAGCATCACTTACAAGTAAACGGTCTTTTAAAGACCTGTGAAGTACTCGGGTGTGGCTGCAATTAGACGGCCGTCAGCGGGGGAAGCTGTCTCAGCCCGAGCTGACACACACGACGGGGGGGGCTGAAGCCCGCTGAGCCCAATGGGTGTGTTGCGCGCCTGGTTTGCACTGGGACAGGAACAGACTAATTTGCATATAGCCAGGTTCTGAGCTGGGATGGTGCATTGAGCTAAAAAACGGTGATGGATTAAAACCATGATCTCTTGACTTGGTAAGAGTATTCTGCATCATTCAGAAACTCTGTCCATCACCACCCCCTTTTTCCAAAATCGATTTTATCCACACTATGTGTGGGAGGGTATGCTCAGACGTGAGTCCCTTGCTCATTGCACCATCAGGATTCAAGCTAGCCGGGCCGACGAAGGCTGTGATGCCAGAAACCGGTCCCCGGAAGCTTGTTTCCTTCCCAGTATAAGAATTGGCTTGGTAGTTTGGTTTGCCCTGTTCCAATCATGCACTGGGACAGGAACAGACTAATTTGCATATAGCCAGGTTCTGAGCTGGGATGGTGCATTGAGCTAAAAAACAGTGATGGATTAAAACCATGATCTCTTGACTTGGTAAGAGTATTCTGCATCATTCAGAAACTCTGTCCATCACCACCCCCTTTTTCCAAAATCGCTTTTATCCACACTATGTGTGGGAGGGTATGCTCAGACGTGAGTCCCTTGCTCATTGCACCATCAGGATTCAAGCAAGCCGGGCCGACGAAGGCTGTGATGCCAGAAACCGGTCCCCGGAAGCTTGTTTCCTTCCCAGTATAAGAATTGGCTTGGTAGTTTGGTTTGCCCTGTTCCCATCATGCACTGGGACAGGAACAGACTAATTTGCATATAGCCAGGTTCTGAGCTGGGATGGTGCATTGAGCTAAAAAACGGTGATGGATTAAAACCATGATCTCTTGACTTGGTAACAGTATTCTGCATCATTCAGAAACTCTGTCCATCACCACCCCCTTTTTCCAAAATCCCTTTTATCCACACTATGTGTGGGAGGGTATGCTCAGACGTGAGTCCCTTGCTCATTGCACCATCAGGATTCAAGCAAGCCGGGCCGAAGAAGGCTGTGATGCCAGAAACCGGTCCCCGGAAGCTTGTTTCCTTCCCAGTATAAGAATTGGCTTGGTAGTTTGGTTTGCCCTGTTCCCATCATGCACTGGGACAGGAACAGACTAATTTGCATATAGCCAGGTTCTGAGCTGGGATGGTGCATTGAGCTAAAAAACGGTGATGGATTAAAACCATGATCTCTTGACTTGGTAAGAGTATTCTGCATCATTCAGAAACTCTGTCCATCACCACCCCCTTTTTCCAAAATCGCTTTTATCCACACTATGTGTGGGAGGGTATGCTCAGACGTGAGTCCCTTGCTCATTGCACCATCAGGATTCAAGCAAGCCGGGCCGACGAAGGCTGTGATGCCAGAAACCGGTCCCCGGAAGCTTGTTTCCTTCCCAGTATAAGAATTGGCTTGGTAGTTTGGTTTGCCCTGTTCCCATCATGCACTGGGACAGGAACAGACTAATTTGCATATAGCCAGGTTCTGAGCTGGGATGGTGCATTGAGCTAAAAAACGGTGATGGATTAAAACCATGATCTCTTGACTTGGTAAGAGTATTCTGCATCATTCAGAAACTCTGTCCATCACCACCCCCTTTTTCCAAAATCGCTTTTATCCACACTATGTGTGGGAGGGTATGCTCAGACGTGAGTCCCTTGCTCATTGCACCATCAGGATTCAAGCAAGCCGGGCCGACGAAGGCTGTGATGCCAGAAACCGGTCCCCGGAAGCTTGTTTCCTTCCCAGTATAAGAATTGGCTTGGTAGTTTGGTTTGCCCTGTTCCCATCATGCACTGGGACAGGAACAGACTAATTTGCATATAGCCAGGTTCTGAGCTGGGATGGTGCATTGAGCTAAAAAACGGTGATGGATTAAAACCATGATCTCTTGACTTGGTAAGAGTATTCTGCATCATTCAGAAACTCTGTCAATCACCACCCCCTTTTTCCAAAATCGCTTTTATCCACACTATGTGTGGGAGGGTATGCTCAGACGTGAGTCCCTTGCTCATTGCACCATCAGGATTCAAGCAAGCCGGGCCGACGAAGGCTGTGATGCCAGAAACCGGTCCCCGGAAGCTTGTTTCCTTCCCAGTATAAGAATTGGCTTGGTAGTTTGGTTTGCCCTGTTCCCATCATGCACTGGGACAGGAACAGACTAATTTGCATATAGCCAGGTTCTGAGCTGGGATGGTGCATTGAGCTAAAAAACGGTGATGGATTAAAACCATGATCTCTCGACTTGGTAAGAGTATTCTGCATCATTCAGAAACTCTGTCCATCACCACCCCCTTTTTCCAAAATCGCTTTTATCCACACTATGTGTGGGAGGGTATGCTCAGACGTGAGTCCCTTGCTCATTGCACCATCAGGATTCAAGCAAGCCGGGGCGACGAAGGCTGTGATGCCAGAAACAGGTCCCCGGAAGCTTGTTTCCTTCCCAGTATAAGAATTGGCTTGGTAGTTTGGTTTGCCCTGTTCCCATCATGCACTGGGACAGGAACAGACTAATTTGCATATAGCCAGGTTCTGAGCTGGGATGGTGCATTGAGCTAAAAAAACGGCGTTGGATTAAAACCATGATCTCTTGACTTGGTAAGAGTATTCTGCATCATTCAGAAACTCTGTCCATCACCACCCCCTTTTTCCAAAATTGCTTTTATCCACACTATGTGTGGGAGGGTATGCTCAGACGTGAGTCCCTTGCTCATTGCACCATCAGGATGCAAGCAAGCCGGGCCGACGAAGGCTGTGATGCCAGAAACCGGTCCCCGGAAGCTTGTTTCCTTCCCAGTATAAGAATTGGCTTGGTAGTTTGGTTTGCCCTGTTCCCATCATGCACTGGGACAGGAACAGACTAATTTGCATATAGCCAGGTTCTGAGCTGGGATGGTGCATTGAGCTAAAAAACGGTGATGGATTAAAACCATGATCTCTTGACTTGGTAAGAGTATTCTGCATCATTCAGAAACTCTGTCCATCACCACCCCCTTTTTCCAAAATCGCTTTTATCCACACTATGTGTGGGAGGGTATGCTCAGACGTGAGTCCCTTGCTCATTGCACCATCAGGATTCAAGCAAGCCGGGCCGACGAAGGCTGTGATGCCAGAAACCGGTCCCCGGAAGCTTGTTTCCTTCCCAGTATAAGAATTGGCTTGGTAGTTTGGTTTGCCCTGTTCCCATCATGCACTGGGACAGGAACAGACTAATTTGCATATAGCCAGGTTCTGAGCTGGGATGGTGCATTGAGCTAAAAAACGGTGATGGATTAAAACCATGATCTCTTGACTTGGTAAGAGTATTCTGCATCATTCAGAAACTCTGTCCATCACCACCCCCTTTTTCCAAAATCGCTTTTATCCACACTATGTGTGGGAGGGTATGCTCAGACGTGAGTCCCTTGCTCATTGCACCATCAGGATTCATGCAAGCCGGGCCGACGAAGGCTGTGATGCCAGAAACCGGTCCCCGGAAGCTTGTTTCCTTCCCAGTATAAGAATTGGCTTGGTAGTTTGGTTTGCCCTGTTCCCATCATGCACTGGGACAGGAACAGACTAATTTGCATATAGCCAGGTTCTGAGCTGGGATGGTGCATTGAGCTAAAAAACGGTGATGGATTAAAACCATGATCTCTTGACTTGGTAAGAGTATTCTGCATCATTCAGAAACTCTGTCCATCACCACCCCCTTTTTCCAAAATCGCTTTTATCCACACTATGTGTGGGAGGGTATGCTCAGACGTGAGTCCCTTGCTCATTGCACCATCAGGATTCAAGCAAGCCGGGCCGACGAAGGCTGTGATGCCAGAAACCGGTCCCCGGAAGCTTGTTTTCTTCCCAGTATAAGAATTGGCTTGGTAGTTTGGTTTGCCCTGTTCCCATCATGCACTGGGACAGGAACAGACTAATTTGCATATAGCCAGGTTCTGAGCTGGGATGGTGCATTGAGCTAAAAAACGGTGATGGATTAAAACCATGATCTCTTGACTTGGTAAGAGTATTCTGCATCATTCAGAAACTCTGTCCATCACCACCCCCTTTTTCCAAAATCGCTTTTATCCACACTATGTGTGGGAGGGTATGCTCAGACGTGAGTCCCTTGCTCATTGCACCATCAGGATTCAAGCAAGCCGGGCCGACGAAGGCTGTGATGCCAGAAACCGGTCCCCGGAAGCTTGTTTCCTTCCCAGTATAAGAATTGGCTTGGTAGTTTGGTTTGCCCTGTTCCCATCATGCACTGGGACAGGAACAGACTAATTTGCATATAGCCAGGTTCTGAGCTGGGATGGTGCATTGAGCTAAAAAACGGTGATGGATTAAAACCATGATCTCTTGACTTGGTAAGAGTATTCTGCATCATTCAGAAACTCTGTCCATCACCACCCCCTTTTTCCAAAATCGCTTTTATCCACACTATGTGTGGGAGGGTATGCTCAGACGTGAGTCCCTTGCTCATTGCACCATCAGGATTCAAGCAAGCCGGGCCGACGAAGGCTGTGATGCCAGAAACCGGTCCCCGGAAGCTTGTTTTCTTCCCAGTATAAGAATTGGCTTGGTAGTTTGGTTTGCCCTGTTCCCATCATGCACTGGGACAGGAACAGACTAATTTGCATATAGCCAGGTTCTGAGCTGGGATGGTGCATTGAGCTAAAAAACGGTGATGGATTAAAACCATGATCTCTTGACTTGGTAAGAGTATTCTGCATCATTCAGAAACTCTGTCCATCACCACCCCCTTTTTCCAAAATCGCTTTTATCCACACTATGTGTGGGAGGGTATGCTCAGACGTGAGTCCCTTGCTCATTGCACCATCAGGATTCAAGCAAGCCGGGCCGACGAAGGCTGTGATGCCAGAAACCGGTCCCCGGAAGCTTGTTTCCTTCCCAGTATAAGAATTGGCTTGGTAGTTTGGTTTGCCCTGTTCCCATCATGCACTGGGACAGGAACAGACTAATTTGCATATAGCCAGGTTCTGAGCTGGGATGGTGCATTGAGCTAAAAAACGGTGATGGATTAAAACCATGATCTCTTGACTTGGTAAGAGTATTCTGCATCATTCAGAAACTCTGTCCATCACCACCCCCTTTTTCCAAAATCGCTTTTATCCACACTATGTGTGGGAGGGTATGCTCAGACGTGAGTCCCTTGCTCATTGCACCATCAGGATTCAAGCAAGCCGGGCCGACGAAGGCTGTGATGCCAGAAACCGGTCCCCGGAAGCTTGTTTCCTTCCCAGTATAAGAATTGGCTTGGTAGTTTGGTTTGCCCTGTTCCCATCATGCACTGGGACAGGAACAGACTAATTTGCATATAGCCAGGTTCTGAGCTGGGATGGTGCATTGAGCTAAAAAACGGTGATGGATTAAAACCATGATCTCTTGACTTGGTAAGAGTATTCTGCATCATTCAGAAACTCTGTCCATCACCACCCCCTTTTTCCAAAATCGCTTTTATCCACACTATGTGTGGGAGGGTATGCTCAGACGTGAGTCCCTTGCTCATTGCACCATCAGGATTCAAGCAAGCCGGGCCGACGAAGGCTGTGATGCCAGAAACCGGTCCCCGGAAGCTTGTTTCCTTCCCAGTATAAGAATTGGCTTGGTAGTTTGGTTTGCCCTGTTCCCATCATGCACTGGGACAGGAACAGACTAATTTGCATATAGCCAGGTTCTGAGCTGGGATGGTGCATTGAGCTAAAAAACGGTGATGGATTAAAACCATGATCTCTTGACTTGGTAAGAGTATTCTGCATCATTCAGAAACTCTGTCCATCACCACCCCCTTTTTCCAAAATCGCTTTTATCCACACTATGTGTGGGAGGGTATGCTCAGACGTGAGTCCCTTGCTCATTGCACCATCAGGATTCAAGCAAGCCGGGCCGACGAAGGCTGTGATGCCAGAAACCGGTCCCCGGAAGCTTGTTTCCTTCCCAGTATAAGAATTGGCTTGGTAGTTTGGTTTGCCCTGTTCCCATCATGCACTGGGACAGGAACAGACTAATTTGCATATAGCCAGGTTCTGAGCTGGGATGGTGCATTGAGCTAAAAAACGGTGATGGATTAAAACCATGATCTCTTGACTTGGTAAGAGTATTCTGCATCATTCAGAAACTCTGTCCATCACCACCCCCTTTTTCCAAAATCGCTTTTATCCACACTATGTGTGGGAGGGTATGCTCAGACGTGAGTCCCTTGTTCATTGCACCATCAGGATTCAAGCAAGCCGGGCCGACGAAGGCTGTGATGCCAGAAACCGGTCCCCGGAAGCTTGTTTCCTTCCCAGTATAAGAATTGGCTTGGTAGTTTGGTTTGCCCTGTTCCCATCATGCACTGGGACAGGAACAGACTAATTTGCATATAGCCAGGTTCTGAGCTGGGATGGTGCATTGAGCTAAAAAACGGTGATGGATTAAAATCATGATCTCTTGACTTGGTAAGAGTATTCTGCATCATTCAGAAACTCTGTCCATCACCACCCCCTTTTTCCAAAATCGCTTTTATCCACACTATGTGTGGGAGGGTATGCTCAGACGTGAGTCCCTTGCTCATTGAACCATCAGGATTCAAGCAAGCCGGGCCGACGAAGGCTGTGATGCCAGAAACCGGTCCCCGGAAGCTTGTTTCCTTCCCAGTATAAGAATTGGCTTGGTAGTTTGGTTTGCCCTGTTCCCATCATGCACTGGGACAGGAACAGACTAATTTGCATATAGCCAGGTTCTGAGCTGGGATGGTGCATTGAGCTAAAAAACGGTGATGGATTAAAACCATGATCTCTTGACTTGGTAAGAGTATTCTGCATCATTCAGAAACTCTGTTCATCACCACCCCCTTTTTCCAAAATCGCTTTTATCCACACTATGTGTGTGAGGGTATGCTCAGACGTGAGTCCCTTGCTCATTGCACCATCAGGATTCAAGCAAGCCGGGCCGACGAAGGCTGTGATGCCAGAAACCGGTCCCCGGAAGCTTGTTTCCTTCCCAGTATAAGAATTGGCTTGGTAGTTTGGTTTGCCCTGTTCCCATCATGCACTGGGACAGGAACAGACTAATTTGCATATAGCCAGGTTCTGAGCTGGGATGGTGCATTGAGCTAAACAACGGTGATGGATTAAAACCATGATCTCTTGACTTGGTAAGAGTATTCTGCATCATTCAGAAACTCTGTCCATCACCACCCCCTTTTTCCAAAATCGCTTTTATCCACACTATGTGTGGGAGGGTAGGCTCAGACGTGAGTCCCTTGCTCATTGCACCATCAGGATTCAAGCAAGCCGGGCCGACGAAGGCTGTGATGCCAGAAACCGGTCCCCGGAAGCTTGTTTCCTTCCCAGTATAAGAATTGGCTTGGTAGTTTGGTTTGCCCTGTTCCCATCATGCACTGGGACAGGAACAGACTAATTTGCATATAGCCAGGTTCTGAGCTGGGATGGTGCATTGAGCTAAAAAACGGTGATGGATTAAAACCATGATCTCTTGACTTGGTAAGAGTATTCTGCATCATTCAGAAACTCTGTCCATCACCACCCCCTTTTTCCAAAATCGCGCGCCTGGTTTGAGACATGTAATGTGGGCATGAGACACCCAGCAGACCTGCCCAGGAGCGTAATAGAGACACCTGCAGCGCTGGCGCACCCTCGTCCTGCAACCCCCCCCTCCACCACCACCACCTCCCTCCCCCCCACCTCTCATTTTCAACCCAAGGATAGGACTATTTAAAAAATATATATATTTATCTATCTATTTATTTATCTATTTATTTATTTATATTTCTATCGCTCCCACATTACCTCAAGCTGCTAGAGCGCTTTACAAGAGAGATACAGAGAGATTTCGTTATATGGTGCAAGAGTACAACATAGTAGTAGTAGACCATTACCGAAAACAGAATGTACAAGAGGTATATACGCGAGTAAAAACCTCGAGGTAGTGCACATGTCTATAACAAGAGTTAATTACAGCTTCTTATTTAAAATATCGTTAGAGGAGAAGGACTTTTAGATCCATTTTGAAAGTCGTCAGTGAGGTGGTTGTGGGAAGCTTTGGAGGTGGTGAATTCCAGATGCTGGCTGTGCTGCCCGAGAAGGATTGGGCTATCACACGTCCCTTTTTAAGGGACGAGGCTTCAAGCCGCATTGCTATGGCGTTTCACGATGGTCTGGAGCTGCCGGATAGCTTGAGTTTGTCCGCCAGGTAAGAGGGAGTGGATGTGTGCACAGCTTTATGGGTGACGCAGGCGGTTTCATAAAAAATCCTGGCTGGGTGGTCCTAAGAATCAAAATTAAAAAACTGAAGGTAGAGGCTGTTTGAATACGCACTCAACAAATGAATAATGTGTCTATGTGTCAAATAGTGCACGCAACCGGGGAGCACTTCCCTCTATGCTCCCCAAAATAGGAACAAGCCCTACAACAACAAGAGACTTCTTCAGGGCTTTCCTCGAGGAAAGGTAATGCTGACTACATATGCTGGTGGTTATTATGCCACTATTGAGTCTTTGACATTTATAGAAGTTTTCTGAATACTGGATGCTTAAACTGTTGAAATTGTACGACCATCTAAAGAACATATTGTATGCCATACTGCGAAGCCCTGAAGAAGTCTCTTGGGAGGCGAAACGTGATGGCTATTGCATTGAATGGTCCTAAGAATGACTCCAAGTGGCTTGATGTATAGGTTGAATAGGGTTGGGGCAAGGATGAGCCCTTGGGGGACCCCTTGGCCCACCGCACTCGAAGATGAGAGATGATCCTCAATTTTAAGTCTCTGCGACCTGCGCATGAGGAATGAAGCACGCCATTTATGGACCCTGCCATTAATGCCCATTCGAATTTTGAGTGTGTCTAGCAGCCTGAGGTGGTTGACCATGTCTAGGGCTGATTATAGGTCAACAAGAATCCGGATGCAGGGGTTGCCCGAGTCTATAATGAGAAGAGCATCATCGACTACCTGTAATGGAGCGGTTTCTGGTTTATATCCTTGATTGATATGAGATTGGATTTCATCTGGGTAGTCGTTGTTTTCGATGTATTGGGTGAATTGCTCTGCTACACATCTTTCAATGATTTTTTAGAAGAAAGACAGGTTGGAGAACGGGCGACAGTTGTTGAGGTCCTCAGTGTATGCAGGTGGTGTTTTAAGGAGAGGGATCATTTGTCCATGTTTGAGTCAGTTAGAGAATGTTCCTTGGGGAAGACATAGATTCACCAGATATGTCCCATGGGAAGCATGTGATTATAAAGTCCTTTGGCAATGTCACCTGTGATTGGTTTACAACGTGGCGTGAGGGCTTTGTTTTTATTTTATGATAATCTTGAGTAAGTCTTCCTCTGTATGGTTTGCGACACCAAGGTGAGGCCGTGCATCACAGCAGAGAACGCGTCAAAGCTCATGAACTTCAAGCCAAGACCCAGGCTGACATGTATGTGTGCTCGTGGTCTGATTTCGTGTGCATTTGTGTGTATTATTCCCATGAGGCATTCCATTTTAAAGTCTTTTGAAAAAGGTCTGTATGGACAAAAAGCTAAGGGCTAGAGGAAGGTAGGCTATTACCGGTCGTTAACGGCAGAATTCGGCCATTACCGACAGGTAATAGACTTTTCCTATGTAGGAGGCTTTTTTACAGATTCGGTAAATAACAAATCGGTATTTACCGATTCGGTATTTACCGAATCATCATTTACCGATTCGGTATTTACCGAATCGGTAAATGAGATGTAGGAAGCACTGTAAACAGTGCTTCTGGGCTTTAAGGATTCGTTATTTACCACCAACTATTAGTTGGTGGTAAATAACGAATTCCTATGTAAATGCAAATATGTGCATTTACACCTGTGCCATGTGACAGTATGTGTGCCACATGTGCACACAAGCACTAATCAGGGGTGCAGCAGGGTGTCAAAGTGACACCCTGCCACCCTTGACTTTTTCCCAATTTTACCGAATCGGTATTTACCGATTCGGTAATTGACATTAATTCCTATGGGCCTCCAGGCCCGATTCGGTAAATACTGAATCTTACCGATTCGGTAAGTCACGCCATTCCACTGTCACCAACACACCACCAACCTGGCAGTAGTGTCATAAGACGGTGGTCGGGGTGCCACAGACTTGGTGGCATTCTCTTGACCGCAGACCACTGCAACAACATAGTATCGTGCACTGATAACACACAGCTTATCCTCTCCCTTACCAACTCAACCAGCACCACTGAAATAAACTTTACCAACTGCATGAGCAACTTCGCTGCTTGAATGATAAACAACTGCCTCCAGCTCAACACAGACAAAACCGATGACCTAATCTTCAGCAACAACCTGCACCCCCCACCCAGGATGCCTATTGGTGGCCCTCCAAACTTGGCCCAACCTACCCCTGCCCACCATGTCAAGAGCCTTGGGATCATCCTGGACACCAACATCTCCATGAGCAAACAGATCAACGCCTTCTCCTCATCATGCTTCTACATCGTGCAATACTATGCAAGATTTGTAAGGGGATTCCCTTGAACACCAAAAGTCCTACTGCAAGAAAAATTCACCTGGTACCATCCCAAGAGGCAGCTCCGCTCCTCCAGTGCAAGTCTGTTGGCGACTCCTAGTTTCAAGTGTTTTAGGATGGTAGGGAGGGACTTTAGCGTGGCTGCTGCACATCTTTGGAACAAGCTACCCCAGAGTATCAGACAAATTAACTCTCTGACCGAGTTCAAAAAGAGCCTGAAAACATGGCTCTTTCCCATGGGCTGATCTCCTCTTCTTCCTGATACTTTGGCCCATTTGCATGCTGGTTATTTTCTCAGTCTAAGCGCCAGGATACCCCTAGGGGGGCAGTTTGCACTATATAAGAACCTTTTACAATTACAATTACAATTACAAAAGTAGACTTGATTATGGAAATGTTCTCTATGTCGGAATCCGAGCACATATCATATGCTGACTCCAAACAACCTAGAATGGCGCTGCCAGACTCACTCTGAACATCTTGCGAAATAACCACATCTCTCCACACCTCAACAATCTCCACTGGCTCCCAATCCAGGAAAGATGTAACTTTAAGCTACTCACCCACGCCTACGAATCTCTCCACAACACTGGCCCAGCTTACCTCAACCACCACCTCAAATTTTACCAACCCACTAGACAACTTCAATCTGTGCCCCAGCCAAGAGCACACCTCCCTCACATCATAAACACCAGAAGCGGCAGACACTCCTTCTCATATTTCTAAGCCATGACCTGGAATGACCTCCGGAAATATCTCAGAACCTCCCACTCACTCATGGACTTCTGAAGGAACCTCAAGACATGGCTCTTCCAGAGGAAACAGGCATGATCTCCTTCTCCTGCCTACCATACTCAATGTCTGAATACCTCCACGGGTGATCAGCCACGCTCTACAGATGCACATAACATAACATGAAGGGGTGATATTTACTATTCCCACTCCAATTACCAATTTGGGGAAGGTGTTGGACATTAAAGGTGTGACATTTTCTATATCCTCTTCAATCTAAACCAAATTTCCTGAGAGTGTTGGACACTGAAGGGTGAGATGTACTATTCCCACTCCAATCTAAGCCAATTTGGAAAAGGAATTGGACACTAAAGGGGTGACATTTACGATTCATTCTACATTCCAAACCAATTTGAGGAAGGTGTTAGACAATAAAGCGGTGACATTTACTATTCCCACTCCATTTTATGGCAATTTGGGGAAGTGTCGGACACTAAAAGGGTGAAATTTACTATTCTCACTTGAATATCAACCAATTTGGAGAAGGTGTTGAACACAAAGGGGTGACATTCACTATTCCCACTACAATTTAAACCAATTTGGGGAAGGTGTTGGATACCGAAGGAGTGACACTTATTACTTCCACTAAAATCTAAAGCATTTTATGAAAGGTGCAGGACAATAAAAATATTATATACAGAAACAACACTCCATACTCACACAGAATTTTTGATCTATCAATTATAATAAAAATTACTCGAAAGTAGGGATTGGCGGAACTCGCGGAGTTCTGCAAATGGGCAAAATGTTGCGCCTTATACTGCTCACGCTGAATTTTTAGCGAAGGGAGTTCATTCCATGCTGAAAAATCCGGGTGAACGGCACCACGTGGCGCATCAGAGGGCAGTGCTTCTCAAGCTGATTTTGTTGCAGCTCGAGGAGATTTCCACTCAAGTGGTAGCTTTCTGACGCGCCCACCCACATTGTGGAAATCTTGCCTGGTGCCCTCCTAGCAACCGAAAATGATAGGAGATGCCAAATCTCACGAGAAAAAAACTCTGCCATGTGATGGTTGGAGGAATGTGGCTGGAACACCATAACATGGAGTGGCCAAAACTCTTCAAACTCTGCCAGTGGAGCAGAATTTATCGTCCACCCCTACTTAAAATAGACAATAACCCAAACATTAACATATCAAATAATGTGTTTATCAATATTAATAATTAATATATTTTCTTTATTCCAAAATTTTGAAACATAACATTTAAAAAATCCCACAATGTATTTTTTTTAACTAATTGTATCATTAAATGCTAAAAATATTCTTTATTACTTTATAATTAATACATGTTAGAATACATACTGTCAAAAACAGAACGTATTCCAATAATAAAGATAATACATGTTACAGTAATAAAATACTGGTGAATAACATTTTGATAAATAAGCCTATCACATATAACTATACAACTATATCTTATTTTATACATTATGTACAATTTTCAACATTTAAATAAATTCATACAACATGTTAAAATGCTAAAACATTGCCTTAAATTGTAACATTTCAAACTAGATTTACAAAAATGTTATGCCATTAAAATTTAAATGTTAATATGTTTTCCCAAGATTTCTATAATGTAAATAATTATTTTAATATTTACAATAAAGTATGTTTTTACAATTAATATAATTTATATATACATTCAGAATAATGTTAGAATATGAATAATAAGTACAGATTTTACAGTGTTAATTTGCATATCATTAAAATAATTAACATTACATTTAAATTTAAATGTTCAGTTTTTCAAAATCTCCCCACAATTATCCTCTAAAAACCCAACATCACACTCTACAGAGAAAACAAAAAAATACAATGGGGCCTATTACGATGTAGGGCGGACTTGCATGCGCCCGACACCGTCTCGGAACTGAGACCGACTGACGTGCGGTCGGCGGTCCCGACCTCCTTATTAGGATGCGACTGAACACTGTTCGGTCGCACTCCAACATTTCCCTATAGGAGCATTTATTATGGCCATAAATCGGCCGTAGGACATGCTCCCATAGGTAAATGGGAGGTGATGTTAATCCCTGCACCCCATATCAGGCACCTCATGGTGCCTGCCATAGAGTGCAGGGGTGAACAGAGGGGCACCATAGGTGCCCCCTCGCCCCCCAACTGTGCCATGCGCACAAGGGGGCCCTGCTAAGGACCCCCATAATCACTCTCCAACAGGGTTTCCATGTTGGACAGCCCAAGATGGAAAGCCTGCCTGAGACTGAGTATTGTAATCCCAAGGGCGGAAAGACTCCCCTCTAGGATAACGAGCCGGCCTCGAACTGGCAGACTGGCTCCTTGAGCCCGTCGAAAGTCAGCCGGAATGAGGGCTTGTTTAGTTTTCGATCGCCAGCATTGTAATGCGGCGGTCGGAGAGTAAACCGAGATGTGGCCCAGAAAGTCTCCAACCATTTTCACTGATAAAAACAAAGTTTCCAAGGACTATATAGTTAGGGAAATTAAGTTTTTTTTTAACCTAGAACTTCACTGAAAAAAACAGAGGTTACAGGAATGTTATAGTTAGGCTCAGATTTTACTCCTATAAAACCATACAAATTTTGCAGTTATAGTTATCTGAGCTAACTATAAGCACTGCTTATGACCTCACATTTTATATCACTCATGACATGTTCAGTGACATCATTGATGACATCACTGATAACATGCCTAATGACATCACTGATGACATCATCCCTTGACTGTAAGGGCCCGATTATGATTTTAGCTGTGCAGTGGCCGGACCGCCCTGCCACCGCACCGTCAAATCCGTATGAGAACCGCCCGCCCTATTATGATTTTTCAGTCACTGGCTGGAGGGCAGTTATTTTGGTGTTCCCAAGGCGGTTCCTATAATATAGTGGGTGTGCGAGTGTCTGAGCATGTCTGTCGGTGGGTGTGAGCGTCTCTTAGTGGGTCAGTGGGTAAGTGTGTGAGTCTGAGTGAGTCTCTGAGTGGGTTTGTGAGTCTCTGAGTTGTACTGTGAGTGGGTGCATGAGTATTTGAGTGGGCCTGTAAGTGGGTGCATGACTGTCTAAGTGGGTCTGTGAGTGGGGGGAGTGTGAGTGTCTAAGTGGGTCTGTGAGTGGGTGCGCAAGTGTCTAAGTGGGTCTGTGAGTGGGGGGGGTGAGTGTCTAAGTGGGTCTGTGAGTGGGTGCGCGAGTGTCTAAGTGGGTCTGTGAGTGGGGGGAGTGTGAGTGTCTAAGTGGGTCTGTGAGTGGGTGCATGAGTATTTGAGTGGGCCTGTAAGTGGGTGCATGACAGTCTGAGTGGGTCTGTGAGTGGGTGTGTGACTGTCTAAGTGGGTCTGTGAGTGGGTGTGTGAGTGTCTAAGTGGGTCTGTGAGTGGGTGTGTGAGTGTCTAAGTGGGTCTGTGAGTGGGTGTATGAGTGTCTAAGTGGGTGTCTGAGTGGATCTGTGAGTGGGTGCATGACAGTCTGAGTGGGTCTGTGAGTGGGTGTGTGACTGTCTAAGTGGGTCTGTGAGTGGGTGTGTGAGTGTCTAAGTGGGTCTGTGAGTGGGTGTGTGGGTGTCTAAGTGGGTCTGTGAGTGGGTGTGTGAGTGTCTAAGTGGGTCTGTGAGTGGGTGTGTGAGTGTCTAAGTGGGCCTGTGAGTGGGTGTGTGAGTGTCTAAGTGGGTCTGTGAGTGGGTGTGTGAGTGTCTAAGTGGGTCTGTGAGTGGGTGTGTGAGTGTCTAAGTGGGTCTGTGAGTGGGTGTGTGAGTGTCTAAGTGGGTCTGTGAGTGGGTGTATGAGTGTCTAAGTGAGTGTCTCAGTGGATCTGTGAGTGGGTGCATGACAGTCTGAGTGGGTCTGTGAGTGGGTGTGTGACTGTCTAAGTGGGTCTGTGAGTGGGTGTGTGAGTGTCTAAGTGGGTCTGTGAGTGGGTGTGTGAGTGTCTAAGTGGGTCTGTGAGTGGGTGTGTGGGTGTCTAAGTGGGTCTGTGAGTGGGTGTGTGAGTGTCTAAGTGGGTCTGTGAGTGGGTGTGTGGGTGTCTAAGTGGGTCTGTGAGTGGGTGTGCGAGTGTCTAAGTGGGTCTGTGAGTGGGTGTGTGAGTGTCTAAGTGGATCTGTGAGTGGGGGGGGGGTGAGTGTCTAAGTGGGTCTGTGAGTGGGTGTGTGAGTGTCTAAGTGGGTCTGTGAGTGGGTGTGTGAGTGTCTAAGTGGGTCTGTGAGTGGGTGTGTGAGTGTCTAAGTGGGTCTGTGAGTGGGTGTGTGAGTGTCTAAGTGGGTCTGTGAGTGGGTGCATGAGTCTCTGAGTAGGTCTGTAAGTGAGTGCAATTTTCTGAGTGGGTCTGTGTGTGAGTGCACCAGTCTCTGAGTAAGTCTATGAGTGGGCGGATGAATTCCTGAGCGTGTCTGTGAGTGGGAACAGGTGTTTTCAGTGGTGTGTGGCGAGGTGTCTCTTGGATTTCACATAGGATTATTTCATGCACACACTGACACAAACACACACACATGCTCTCTCATCTCTTTTTTGAAAGCCCGCGAAAAATGTTGATTTTTTTAACAAAACTATGTGCTTCTCTCACTTAGTACTGATACCAATCCACGTTCCCTGTCTCTTTAGCCTCTATTTGTGCCCTGATTGTCACATAATGTATTTCAACATTATATGACAGTGTGATTATCAGGAAATCGGAGGCCCACCCCTCTAATCTTACTGGTCAAGCTACGCCCCTGTCTGTAATGGGGAGGGAAGGCTGCGTAGTTTCTATTTGGGGGGGAGATCACTTTCGGCCCCGGGGACCCCATCCCGGTGGGGCCCACCTTCATAGAGTGGGGGAGGGGACCCAGCCTGAAAATATATCTTTTTTTAATGTGTGAGTGGGCCGTGCAGGCCACTCCTCCCTCAGTGGATTTGGGGCCCGGGGACCCCATATTTCAGGGCCTACAATATTACAATGGGCAGCCCCCCTGCAGCCCTCCTGCCTGGGCCGATTTAACCCTCGGGTACCCCATCCCCCAATCTTAAAATATATCCATTTTTACTGGATGCAATGATAGTAACAGCAAAATACCAGTCGGGCAGCACATTATGCTGAACACATATTTTTAGCTTATGTGTTTTAAGCCACACCTTTAATTACATCAAACACGCCCCTTGGAGAGACCCTCAGTTTTTTCATCCCACTTAAAGCCCTGGAAACAGCACCATGTCACAGTCACCTGAGGTCCTGGCACTGTGCATCATGCAGGACTCATGACTTCCACGTTTTCAGATTGCCTATGTGCAGGGGCATAGTGAACCCTCCCTCACCCCTTGCGTTAGGAACTACAGCGAGGGTGAATTTCTTTACGGGCCTCTTCTGTCTGCAACTCAGTAAACAAAGGCTCAGCTCATAATTAATGTGAAAAGGTGGGTGAGTGAACAAGTGAAGGAATGGGTAAATGGCTGGATGGATTAGTGAAAGGATGACTGGATGAATGAAAGGGTGAATGGATGAGTGAAAGGATGAATGGATGAGAGAAAGGATGGATGGATGCGAGAGTGGAAGAATGGATGAGGGTAAATAGATGGATGTATGGGTGGAAGGGTAGATGGATGGATAAAACAATGGATGGATATTTGAAATGATGGATATCAGGGGTTTGATGGAAGGATGAATGTCTAGATCCTTGGACAAAAGAGCTCTTCTGGAGATGGTTTGATGACTTACTTTGCTTTCTTGGTGCCATAAGACTTTAGTTCAAAGTGGGAGCTATTTACACGTTCTGGCTACTCCCTTGCTTATGTGTTAGTATTCTGTATTTGCTGTGTGCTTATGTGTGGGATCTATACGTCATGCATATGATATTTTGAGTGACACCCACTGCTACTTGAATGTTACACAAGTAATTGTAAATGTTTGCATGTTTTCTTTTAGGTGTAAGGTTTTAGGAAGAGCCTCACAGTGCCATGAGCTGTGCTTGAGATGTATATTGTGTTTGTAATGAAGAACCGGGTTATTTAAGACCCAGCGGCGCCAGGGGCACGCCCAAAGTCTTCGGGTCCCACCTGTCTTAGAATACAGAGGCACGGAAACTTCTTGGTGGCGTCAAAGATTGTTTTTATTGGCTGCAACCAGAAACAGAAGTCCTCGAAGTACAACAGCGTATATTCGTAGGAGACTGCTCAACTTTACAAAGCGAGTCATCCCTTTTTATACCAAATATTATGCTTCAGGCAAACATTCCTTATTTACAGTTCAACCAATCACATGTTTCCACAACTAAAGTATTGCATGACGACAAACCCATTTTTCGGTTGTCCGGCCCACCATTAATTATACAGGAAAGCCCAACATTCCTTCACACAATAAGTTCAAACGATACTCATAATAAAAGGACCACAACCCATATCATAAAAGAAGCCATAAAGGAAGAACAGAAACAGATATAGGGCAGGATAAGGCAGGTGTGTGTGCATACCAAATTTTACAATGTCCTGTGCTCTGATCCTCAATCTTGATCAGCTCCAAGGCAAGGAACTAGTTCAACCAGGTCAGCTTCAGGTAACGAGGTCAGTTCGCTTGGTTCATCCAAAAGTCAGCGTGACCTCGAGCCAACATGTACGTATACCAAGGACTCGCTCGGCCATAGTCATCGGCCTATGTGAGGGCAACCACAAAATGGCTGCCACATACAAAATGGAACCCAGGGTTCAGAACGAATTCTACACATAACTAACGATTCTGTTAGTTTAGCGTAACAAGATCACTCGTACTTGCCGAACTCACTAGTTACAGTTCGCTACTATCAAATTTGTAACAAAACCATGCTATTTATAAAACGGGTTCAGAATTCTCGGAACCACAGTAACAATAGGCAAGGTGTCAAAAATATACTATGTAATAGTGTATCAACAGTGCATTCTTTAAGACAGCTGCAGGGAAAAGCACCTTTGTGACTTCCGTCAGCTGGTGCAACGCTCTGCGAAGCCCCCATAAGCAAAATCAGATTCCATATATTAAGTTCCACTTGCTGAAACACCCATAATGCGTTCCCTACAGTGGGTTCATCACAGCAATCTTCCCTTTAGTTCACCTATGCTTGCCGCGTTACATCTCACAATGGCACTCAGACATGAGATGCCTGTAACAAAGTCTATCCGAGCAGATCTTCCTGACCACTTCTCTCACCAAACACGCCTGCTCAGGGCCACGAGTTGTAAACAACATATCAGACTGCACAACCCAGTGCAGTAACCATATCAATAGATTATTATCATATGACATACCACAAAAAGACCTGCACGGTTGCTCAAAGCTGCGCGCATACCAATTAAATGTAAAGTGCATGATTGTCCCAACCCAATATAAATTTACTTTTACTCGTACTTAACTGGTTGTCTATTTACTTTTATAAGATCTCGCAACTTCCTCTAATGTGTCTGTAAAACTTACCTTTTGTCCTGAAGTTTTTTTATTTTTATTTTTTAAGTATTTTTATTGGTATTTTACACATTACAAAAATATAAAACATTGTGACACATGTCCTGAATTTTTTGTCCTGAATTTTGACCCTTTGTCCTGAATTTTTCCACTCACTGTCCTGAATTTGCACTCATGCCAGTTGGTCATCCTCACTTCATCACCTGATGCAGTCGGTAGAATGAATGGGCCTCATTTATGAAAAGCGACGCATCGCTGCGTGAAAACAGCGATGCGTCTCTTTTCACGGCGCCCTCCTTGCGACACCAATGATGCGTCATATTTACAGTATGACGCATCATTGCGCAAGGAGTTACAGATACGTCAGTATTTCTGACGTATCTGTATGGCGCAAAAGTGACGCATTGCTGGAGTGTGTCACAAAAGTGACGCAACTCCAGCAATGTATCCTTTCCCATGTCAGTCTTACGCCTGCTGTAAGAAAATGACGCATTTGTGTCCTAGAAGTGGCGCAGTGAAATCTTATAGATTTCACTGCGTCACTTCCATGACCCTTTCTTGCGTCAAAAAGCCCCCCCCCCCCCCATTGCATACATTATACCAGGCACAGGTATAATGTGGCGCAGGGGTTTACAAAGTGACGCATCTACCTAGATGCATCAATTTGTAAATATGGCGCAAAAAGGCGCATTTTTTACGCCACTGGTGCATCACAAAAAGTGACACACCGGCAGCGTAAAAGTGACGCACAGCCTCATAAATGAGGCCCCATGTATATAGTGGTAAGGCGGTCAGAGCGAGGCTCAGGTGCCTTTATGTAGCTGTGAGTACAAGGTTCTCTCTGAGCGCTGGTTCTGTGGGGTGGCCAGGTGGGGGCAATGCGTGGATGAGGCGCCCCCCAGGTCTGTGGAATCGACTCCTCCTCACAGCCTCCATCCTCGAGGCACTCTGGTGAATCTCCTCCCCTTTGAGAACCACAAGTACTTTTACTCTTTAGAAATGAGGCTATTATGAGACATTGGGGCCCGCTCACTCTTGAGCAGTATTAACCATCTCAAGTACCAGGGGTCCGCTCGCTCCGAAGCCCGAGACGAGGCCAGTTAAACCCCCCTTTAAGAGCGGCTTTGATGCGCCCATGCTTTGATGGCTTCAAGCCACTACACACGAGCCAAGCCCCTGGGACCTCACGTCACCGGCCCTTTGCCAAATGCACAGAAACACTCGAGTTCAGACACAATCGCCTGGAAGGGCTGCAGGCGGGGGATGAGCACAGTTTACCATTCAGGGCCGGGGGGGGGTCCTCCCGTGAGCCCCCGCTCTCCAGACCTCGAGGGCACCATTAGCCGCTGAGTGAGTGTAATGACGTGTAATGGCTGCCAGGATTGTGAGGACGCGAGGACTGGCTCCTGAACCCGCTCAACAGGCCGAGAAGCGCGTCCCTTGAACCCGTTACACAAACTTTAAAATAAGAAACAGGCTGCAAACCCTTCTCACACGGAACCAGCTGGGGTTGACAGCAGTGTCTGATGTTAGCGCTGATTTCTGTTAATTTAAAGGAGGTGTTACGCATAGTATTTCCATCGGTACGCCGTTGCCCACAGCCCTCAAACCAAAATAACACACAGACACCAATTCTTGGAATGAAGAAGCTGCAGGTTTATTTGTTGTACAAATAAAAAGGTGGGTTATCTTACAGGCGACCCCATCCGCTCCGCAACCCCTTGTTGCAGGGTACCTGAAGTTGAGCCAAAAAACACCAGCGGCCATAGCCCGGTGTGGTACCTGGGAGGATAAACTCCTCCCACCGGTGGACCTATCGTCCACCCACTGCGCCCTCTGAGCAAGGGAGAGTTAACTCACACCTTCCCCAGCCGGGCGGAGCGCTATATGGCAAGCCCCCGGTTGCTCAGGCTTACAACCGCCCTAAGGACTAACAGGGCGCCGTCGTACCCCAAGTTCCCAAGAAGGACCCCTTGGAGTATGTATGACTCTGCACGGTGCGCTTTGCACTGGAGGCTTCAGGTCCTGTTCCTGCGCCTGTCTTGTATAGGGATCGCGCTGTAACTCCTCCACAGCCCTGGGCGTGGCGACCGCTGCGCCCAGAGCCCCCACCTTTAGCTCCCTAGTTCTCATCTATATTCCCCCGCTTTCCCCAAGCTTCACCCCGTCTGGTAAGGCTATACCATGCCCACCTTGGACGAGTGTTGCTTTGTTGCCTCTGACCCCAGAGGCCACGCAATCCCGGCTCACCGCGTTTGCAGGGCCAGCTGTGTATTACCTATGTGTTACTCGCTTGGTGTAGTGTATATGTGCGGCGTTCTAGTATTATTTTGCACGTATGAGTGTTGCAATGAGCGGGCTCTGGTGAATGGGATGAATGCCAGCTGGGAGGCAGCACTTGTCAGTCATGCTGATATTCATCCGATGGGCAAGTTTCCATTATAACTAATAGACGAAACACCCTTGTACTGGCATCTTATTTTTGGGCTGTGCTTGCTTTCTACGCTGCCCCTTTCAGTACATAGTTAGCTAATTAATTCTTTACTTGCAGCAAGTTGCACATGGGGTTCATGAGAGTGGTGAATTTTCTGGTCCTTATCATTTGGTATTAGCATCTTAGGGCGTATCTGAAAGTGCCTCTGTCTGTATTGTCCTGGCTCATTCTCCGTTTGCGTTCCAGTTGTTTCTAGTGAGTTTAATTAATCTGAGTTCCTACAGCACCAACTGGCCTTGGGTCTGTTGTATTGCTGATGTTTGAGTCGGCACAGGAGGTGATCCAATTATTGAATTTTTTTATTGCTTTGTAGAGGCTATTGCAGTGTTCGGGTCGGTGGGTGTTGAGAGCGGTGTTCCAGTCTTTGTCAGTGATGCTCTTTTCGTTTCGGTGGTATGGTCTGGCAGTAGTGTGTTTGCGTTGTACCAAGACGGGGATGCTGAAATCCCCACAAGCTTTTGTGTTAAAATTCACTTTGCTAAATATTTTGAATGCCTTCCACCAAACATGGGAGGACCGCTCTCTCTGAGTAAATCTGTGTATCCTCCTCAGTCCTCCTCACTGCACATGGTGTGTGTGAGTAGTGCTTGGGTATATGTGGCGAGATGGATTGGGGTACCCTTTCTATGTAGGGTGTTCCATGTGGTTAAGTAGTAATCAATCAATCAATCAATCATGGCATTTTTAAAGCGCAGTACACACCCGCGAGGGTCTCAAGGATGCTGCTACTGTTCGAAGAGCCAGGTCTTGAGAAGTCTTCTGAAGGTCAAGAGGTCTTCGGTCTGCCACAGGTGGATGGGGAGGGTGTTCCATGTCTTGGCGGAGAGGTGGGTGAATGATCTGCCACCGGCGGTCACTCTTCGGATGCGGGGGATGGTGGCGAGGGCGCAGTCTGCGGAGCGGAGCTGGCGGGTGGGGCTGTAAAGGCTGAGACGGCTTTTGAAGTATGTTGGTCCGGTGTTGTGGAGTGTCTTGTGTGCGTGGGTGGGAGTACTGCTACTCTCCACTTTCCCCACTTCCTGCAGGAACCATCGTAAAACCAAGTGTATTTGTCTGGATAGAAATCACATGAGCCTGAACTGAGTCCCTTGAGCGTTGGTAGAGGTCTGCGTACTTGTGCAGAGAGAGGCTGAGGTCAGAGGCAGTAAGATCAGGCCGCCTCCATTGGTACAGGAGGGAATATAGTCTAGGACTAAGGAAAAGACTTTGCCGATGCTACATCCTGAAGTAAAGAAGGAAGTGGGTGCCTGTCAGGTACAAAACCAGCATCCCTCAGGTCAGAGTTCGGCTATCTGGGGGCAGCATTGGCGTATCAGAAACAGAGGGCCTGTGAGTGCTCAATAACAACAATGTGGAGCCTTACCCATTTACAACAACTATATACAAGACCTCATGGGGGATTCAATATGTCGTAATGTTTCAAATCAAGCGGGTGTGTAATTTAGCACTAATCCCTTAGGTCAAGGTGTATATTTCTGTGAGTGCTGCCAGCCCAACACAGCCTACACTCCTGGTTCACATGTGGTGTGACAAGGCATTGAAGACATAACTGATGCAGCTGTTGACCCTTTCCCTTAGTGCCCCCCTCAGTGTCCTGTCCAGCTGCAACCTCTGCCTAGGGGCAGCTTTGACCTGCTCATGAGATCCAGTGAGCCTCCCTCCCTGCTTTGCCATCATACGTGCCCCTTGAGGTGGTGCCAATCTGTATGAGGGCATTTGAGTGTGTGGTACCCACTGCCACATAATTTACTTCTTGTTAGAGCTAGCACGTCACTCATGAGGGCCGAGAGCTTCTGTGCCAGCTGATGCCCGCCCGTGTAGGGGGTGCTGAGGTGCAACGGCCTGTGGGTCTTCATGCACACATGTTTCAGACTGGAATTCACCGGCCTGATTTGACACTCAGTCTAACCTTCACCCTGTGTCAGAAGTGAAGCCGCAACATCCTAAAGCCTTCTGCAGTGAGATCCAGGGCATGATATTTACTGTGAGTGATGTTGTCATGATCTGAACTGTGAATTTACCCAACGGGTGGACTTCAGATCACATCCCCTGAAGGTCACGGCCTGATAAGGAAGTTCTCCTCTCAGATTCTGTCACATGCACAGGATCACAGCTCCTTTAACAACAAGACTACCAGTTCTTACCTTGTTTGTGTGCTGCAACTCACTGGCACTATGGCCTTCTCACTTCATGATATTATAAGTTCCTGATGCCACATAAAGAAAGAGTCGGTAACACGCATGCACACATACTTACACATATACATGCATAAATGCATGCATGCATACATACATACATGCATGAATACATACATACATACTTACATAAAGGCATATATATGCCTATAAATGCATGCATGCATGCATACATACACATACATACATGCAAACATAGATGCATGCATATACACATACATACATTCAGTCATACATAAACACATGCATACATACATACATACCTACATGCAAGAATACATCCATGCATCCATGCACACATACATACATACATACATAAATGCATGCATAAATACTTACATGCCTACATACAAACAAACATGCATATATAAATGCATGAAAGAGGCAACAGAAGTCCAGAAAGACGAAGAAAAGTGAAAGAAGATGCAAGGGATGTGCAGAAAGAACCAACAGAGGAGCAGAAAGTCCTCCTCTGCCCCCAACTTTTTGCTGATGGGTACTGGTGGTAACCACTCTGACTAACCAGGCCTATAGCCAGTGCTATGGTAAAAGACACTTAGAATACAGTGAAACACCTACATATACTAGGGAACACTATGTGTTGGGGTACCCCTGTGATTAGAATGACCTCCCTTGTATTTGCCATGAGTTAGTGCCTGGGTCATTGCATGAGTACATGGGTACTGACTGGATGATTAGAGTACTGCAAGGAGAGTGCATGGTGAGTTTATAAATGCTTGGGTTTTGGCGGAGTGATTGGATAAGGACATGGTGCTGGCTGGGTGATTGGAGGAGTGCTTGGGCAGTGACAAGGAGATGGCTAGACTGCATCAGTAGTGCTCAGGGGATTGTAGCAGTGCATGTGTTAGTGCCTGGGTCATTCCTTGAGTACATGGGATGTGACTGGATGATTAGAGTGCTGCAAGGACAGTGCATGGTGATTTTATAACTGCTTGGGTTTTGGCGGAGTGATTGGATAAGGACATGATGCTGCATGGGTGCTTGGAGGAGTGCATGGGTAGTGACAGAGCGATTTCTGGAGTGCATGGGTACTACCTGGGTAATTGGGGGAGTGAATCAGTAGTGTGTTGTGGAAATCGATAAACCTTAAGTATACATAAGCGGCGTTCATTTATGTTCGCCACAGCCACTGTTGAGAGCAAAGTGAAGATCGTGAAACATTGCCTGCTCCATCTGGCATAGCAAGGGCCTCTGCGTGCGCGTAAGCAGCAACCATTTTAGATATCGCAGCCATTTCATTCACTGCTAGTCACCTATGATTCACCCTGAACTCGCAATCATCCCCAGCACCCTGACTAAACCTGAACACACGTACTAGGGTTGTAAAACCTTGCCCCGGAGTCACTTCCCGCGCCAAACCCACTTGTACTTTCATCCTCCAAGCACAGGCAAGCCCCCTTTGATAACCTCCCTCCCTGCACCTGGCCACTCAGTCCGGTCCCAGGCACTAACCGACCCCTGTGGACATTGTTTATTGCCTACACACGGCAGGGCTTGTTTCACCAACAAAGGGGCCTGACTTAATCAATAACCCAAAACACTTAAATCTGACCGATCCCACGTGTTTTTATATCCTGTCGGAATGTCCAGCTGCGAGATAGCAATCATCTGTTACATCTGGGTGGGGGACGACAGCTGCTGGGTTTGTGTGGGAACTAGCTTAAGGCGGGGATTCCAAAGATGTTTTAACTATGCAATAAACTGAAGTCAGGAATGTTTGACCATGCAATAAATAGACAAAAACGTTTATAAAAGGCCATGCCACAGAGATGCAGCCAGAGCACCTCCTGACGATAGCCCCGGTGTCTGATGTGATGTGTTCTCCTCCTGGAGTAATAAACCTGTTCTTCGCTTTCCAGTGTCCAGCGCCTGCCTCGGTATTTTGATAGCTAAAGATTAAGGTGAATTAGAGCTGGTTTGCACCGAGCAGCATCGAAAGTCTTGGGAGTCACGCTGCTTTTTCATCAGTGTAGGTGGTTAGAGGTCTGCATGGGAAGTACTCAGGGGATTGTAGCAGTGCATGTGTTAGTGCCTGGGCCATTGCATAAGTACATGGTGCTGGCTGGGTGATTGGAGGAGTGCATGGGTGGTGACAGGGCGATAGCTGGACTGCATGGGTAGTGCTCAGGGAATTGTAGCAGTGCATGTGTTAGTGCCTGGGTCATTGCATGAGTACATGGATACTGACTGGATGATTAGAGTACTGCAAGGAGAGTGTATGGTGAATTTATAAGTTCTTGGGCTTTGGCGGAGTGATTGGATAAGTACATGGTGCTCACTGGGTGATTGGAGGAGAGCTTGGGTAGTGACAAGGAGATGGCTGGACTGCATGGGTAGTGCTCAGGGGATTGCAGCAGTGCATGTGTTAGTGCCTGGGTCATTACATACATACATGGGTACTGACTAGATGATTCGAGTGCTGCAAAGAGAGTGTATGGTGAATGTATAAGTGCTTGGGTTTTGGTGTAGTGATTGCATAAGTACATGATGCTGGATGGGTGATTGGAGGAGTGCATGGGTAGTGACAAGGAGATGGCTGGTCTGCATGAGTAGTGCTCAGGTAATTGTAGCAGTGCATGTGTTAGTGCCCGTATCATTCCCATGCCCAGGCATAAGTTCCTAATGGTATCTCCTCTGCCTTCATCAACAGAGAAACAGGACTCCGTTTATATATATATCTGTTTTTACAGCCGATCAGCTGAAGCAAGTCGGAGCACTATTATGTGCACGAGCCGAGGTTACTGAACCATCTCCCATAAATTTGGACTGTTGTAACTTTCACTTTGTGACATAATACGAGTCGCATGAAAGCTGACATGGGTGATTATCAAATGTCATTGAGTAAGAGGACTACACTAGAAATGCCATTTAGTATTCTATTCACCATCGCAGTCTTCTGACTATGGCACTCAATATCCTCCAATGGGAGTCGACAACGAGCCTTCAAAATTGCTACAACTAACTAACTCACCACAGGAAACTGGCATTTGAAAAAGGTGTTTCCGCCAAAACGAGCCTGCCAGGTGATTCACGAACAGCGCATTGAGGAGAGCATATCTCATGTCTCCGTGGTTCATTAAATTCCCCGACTGTGTTGGAGCTGTTTTTATTCTGAAGAAGTTTTTTTATTTATTTCTCCTTAATACTGAGGGTCCCTGAGGGCCAACTAGCCCACCAGGTACATCCAGTATGCACCAGGGAGCAGCGTTGCAGAGAGGTGTTCAGAGGCCATGCCCCTTTTTACACCTCTCTGCAACGCAGGTCTGTGGCACTTACTGTAGGTACCTAGTGGGCTAGTTTGACCCTAGGGACCCTCGGGTTTCAAGGGGACTTCACATAGGGCCATATGTATGGAGGTCAAATGGGTTCGCAAACGCCGAAATTCAGCGGTTGCGTACCCATTTTCGCAAAATGGTATGTATGAAAGAATTTGGGTGCGAAATAAGGAATCGCAAAATTTGCCATTCCTTATTTTGCAATTGCATTTAAGGAATCGCTAATTTTGCGATTCCTTAAATGCAATGTATTAAGCAAAAAAAAAATCCAAAATGCCCTTAAGGAATCGCAAATTACCACCAACTTGTAGTTCGTGGTATTTTGCGATTTCTTTTACAAATGCACTTTATGCAATTTGTAAAGGTGCCATGTGACGCTCATACATGCCCTTAGGGCATGTATGTGCGCCATATGTGCACACATGCCATTTTCAGGGGTGCAGCAGGGTGTTCTTGAGACACCCCTGCACCCTTGAAATTATTCTCAATTTGTGATTAGCAAATTGCGAAACGCAAATAATTTTGCATTCATTCCAATGGGCCTCCTGGCCCATAGAAATGAATGGGAAATTATTCCTTAATTGCGATTAGCAATTTGCTAATCGCAATTAAGGAATTTTAAGAAATCGCTAAAAAAAGCTAATTTCTACATACATACCATTTTGCGATTTCTAAATAGCGATTCCTTAAAAATCGCTATTTAGAAATCGCAAAAGGGAATGTTGATACATATGGCCCTTAATCTCCCAACTTATAATGGACACAGGGAGCGTTTACACAGGGGTGAAGGGAGGGGACAGGGCCTGAGGTGACATGTGCAAACATGCCCAGTGGCATGTTTTAAGTTGGAGAAATAATACCCCTTCAACCCTGAGAGACGCAGGGGGCCAAGTTGCCCACCAAGTGGTTTCAGTAAGCGCCATTGCGCTGCATTGCTGACAGGTGGTCCAGGCCATACCCCTTTTTAGACCTCTCGGCAACAGCACTTACTGGAGGTACTTAGTGGGCTAGTTTGACCTTAGGGATCTTCAGGATTCAAGGGGACTTAATCTCCCAACTTAAAACAGGAACAGGACGTGTTTACACATTAGGGATGGGAGGGGACAGGGTCTGAGGTGACGTGTGCAAGCACGTCCTGTGGCACGTTTTAAGTTGGGGAAATAATTCTCCTTCAACCGTGAGGGCCCCTGGGGGCTAACTAGCCCACCAGGTGCTTCCAGTGTTGTATAGCATTTTAGGACCCTAGTTTAATTTTCCCAAATTCATGCCCTTATATAGGTATAAATCCCCATCTCCTTATATAGGCATAGAAATCATAACCCTATTTAGACTTAGCTCATGCAGTCCAAATATGGCATGGCTACTTCCACTAGTTCAGAAAATCCACAACGATTTCTTGGAAAACTCAGCTTCAGCAGTTAGGGACTTCCCCTTGTTTGAATATTGATTTGTCCAAGAACTCATGGAGTTTTCAAAGAACTGAGACTCATTGATGACGTTATTATGTTTGGAGCAATTCGACTATCTACTTGCCCGACGCAGCCTGCTGCAGCAAGTGCCGTAGGAAGCCGACCCTCCAGCAGACGCACTGAGAGAGATGCTGTCTTTTCTCTTGCCGAGAAATCCATCTCCAGTGTTTCCAAGCTCCCCTTGCGGGGTGTTGGGAAATCAAGTCCTGAGACAGAGAGATACCAGACCTCCTTCATTCTAAACCAAGGTACAGAGCTGATTAGACCCTAAGATAAATCTTGGATAGATTCTTGGCAAAAAGAAACTAAACTTATGCCACACCACACTTACTTCTTCCCTCGTACTAGACTTAGGTTAGGTACATCGGGCTAATCGTGTTTTAGAAGCACCAGTTGAGTACTTTTAGTCTTTATTTATTCATGTATGTCTTTTATGGCTTAGAAACCATACCATGCTTTTACAGTATTATTTTATAATACTCTTCTTGCTGTATGCATTATACTTTACAGCCAGTATTACGATTGTAGCAGTTCATTTCTTCTGCCTGAGAAAGAAGACTGTTCATAAAATACTTTTATTGAAAACGCCCGTCTCTCTATTTCTCTGCACCTCTGATGAAACGAACCATGCACGATTGACTGAGCAAAATATCTATCTATTGTTTCCACGACTCTGAATATACCTTTTATCTTGGGGAAACAAAGTTGTCATGTTAATGTGGTTGTCAGAAACTAATCCCTTCTTGTTTATTCAAGAAAGTTTCTAGAGACTTTTGAGCTAGCTGGCACTCACAATTAAGTCTAATATATTCGATAGAGACCTAGTTGACCTAAGTCCTAAGTCAAATCTATAGGATATATTATTCCAATGCGCAGAGCCTATTGGGAATATAGGAACTATACTACATGGCGCCCAACGTTTGGTAAGGCACTAATTTAACGCTAGATACTAGAGTAACTCAGTCGTGCTTTTCACAGAGACCCCTTTTTCCTGTAAAAATACTCCAATAGATGTCTGGAGTGGGTTAAAGAATAAAATATCCGCCATAACTGAGTAGGACGAAAATCCTATGTATTAGTTTTGGTTTAGTTCCAAAATATTGTGCACCTTATCTTTGTTTCCTTGAAACTTGCTCTGCAAACTTTCAGTCAACAAAATGTTGGATAGCAATACCAAAAACGGTACACCTACAAGAACCAACAACGCAACCGGTGGAGCTGCAGGAACTGCAGCCCGACCGGGTTTAGACGTTACAGGTCTCCAACAGAATGACCCAGATGCAATAATCATCCCGGAAAACTTAAGGAAAACAATAGCTTTAAAGCTTATAGAAAATGGCCTATCACCAAGAGGTGGAAGGGTTATATTTGTCATAGAGGCACATGAATATTGGCAGACTGAGGTATTCTAATCATGGATTACCTTCCCAGAAGAAAATCCAACAACACATGTGTTCAACTTCTACAAGATAGAGGAACCTCCATCAGAATACGCTCCTTTCGAGGACATTGAAATTCCACTAACTTACCAAGAGCATCAGCTCTGGTTTAAAGGCACCCTACAACATCAAAATCACATTACCAGGCTCTAAGACCAGGAGCAGCATGGCCAGCAAGCTATACACCACATCCTGCCATTGAACAAATGACAGGTCCAGAACTATTAGTTGAACTAAAACAATTAATTAAAATACATAGACAATTGGTTCAATATGTCATGCAGACTTTAACAGTCCAACCTGCTATAAGGATTCCACAACACACCCCACATCAGGGGAACACAAACAAAATTACACCACAGACTATACAACCAGTCATCGGTAAATTACCCACAAAAAGGGAACAAATTCCATTTAGGTTAGCTCAAAAAATTACTCAGATCGAGGCAGTATTTCATGATAGTACACCTCATGAGAAACAAGGAATTCTAACAATCTGTTTACCAATGGGGATCGCACCACACCTGGAGGACTGTGACACTTGGGGTACAGTCTTTTCTGCAATCTACACAAAAACACATGGTGTACCATCCATGGCGTTAATACCAGACGTCCTGAAACAAATTCAAAATGAATACGGGGCAGAGCCTGCTTTAAATCTGGGTGTGAAGTTACTGAAGGATTTCAAACAGGTCTCAGCTATAATATTAGCTAATATTACAGGTGAAGCAGCATCAGTGGCAATCCGCTAAAAACTAAAAGAACTTGATGTAACTGAGCAACCGTATGAACTGGCCAGAAGAATAGAAAAATCCTAAGAAGAACTAGGTAGAGATGGTTTTGGTGGGAAACCAGTAAACCCCGAGCTAACAGAAAATCCTGATTTTTTTTAAATTAAAAACACTCCCACTACTCCTAAGAAATAGTGGGAAAACACTAAACAGACACTTCCTAGAAAGAAGCGTTCTCAGTCCAGAAGTAGGTCTCCTCAAAAGGAGCCCTTTGAAAAAAGGTATAACCTCAGAAATAGGGATAATTTGAAAAAACCTGATAGATATCAAGAAACTGATACACGTTCCTCTTGTACCTTTCAGACTTCCTCGCAGAAATCTGAAAGGAGGGGATGATCAGAACACAAGGAAGAACACGTGAATCCAAAGACGATCAACACATTCCAAAAAATAAGAAAACTCATTTCACCAAAAAGAAGAAGGTAGCAAGTCTAAAAATCAGACAAATAATCTCATCGTGAACAAAGAGACCTGTCATCAGTGAACATCACAGCCATTCCCCTACCCGGTGGTATAGCATGGGATAGAACTGATTATGACATTTATGATCCTGTCAGGCTGTTGAAGATTCCACATCAATTTAAGTGACTTTGTTTCACCCAGCACATTTTCTGATGTTTGGGTCTTTGACACTGTTAATAACATGATGGCAGACTTAGAAATGTCAGCAAAATTTGCAAAACATGAATACTTAGAAGGGTCATCAGATTATGAAGAAATGTATTGTTTTAATCATTTTGGTCATCATTTTTTGCACAAATCTGCAAACCCTAGAAATGTTTTAACTCATAATCAATGGGAACATTGTCCTACGCCACCAAAAGGTAGCTCTAAAACATTTTATGAAAAAGGTCCATACTTCTCAGGCTTTAATGTCACAAATGCGGAAACTTTTTACTTTAAAAATGTTAATAAGACAGGCATGAAAAGTATGTTGACTAATACTAAGCAAATTTATTCTGCGGCCTTTTATGCTCAATTGCCCACATTAGTTTTTGACTTTTGGAAAGATAATATTGAGACAAAAACTGTCTGGGGCACAAAAGACTGGCAGGTGCAAGGTTTAGAAGCCTTATTCAGAGCCTGCGTCATCCCAGAACAAATAATGTTTTTAAATGAAACTGTTCAAAAGACATCTTGTCTTGGCCTGGCTAAGATAAAAGATTTAAATAAACCGTCCATACCTAAGCCCACACCTGATAGTAATGGAACTACAGATCAGGAGGTAGACGTAAACTATATTTCACAACAGAACAGAACTAATCCTGATTGGAAAAAATG
Source organism: Lissotriton helveticus (assembly GCF_964261635.1). NCBI lineage: Eukaryota > Metazoa > Chordata > Amphibia > Caudata > Salamandridae > Lissotriton > Lissotriton helveticus. The sequence continues at coordinate 1,189,563,712 of NC_136072.1, read as the reverse complement.
GTTAATCTGACCCACAGACACGAATAACTGTCAAGATAGATTCCTGAACAAGACGCTAGGGTTTATAGTAACTAGGCCAGACCCAAGATATGTCCAGAGACAACATCGTGGGATAATAACATCTTACAGTGTAGGAAACCTGTGCCTTGAGTGGGCACAACAATCTGCACTCCCAGATATAAAACAACACTTAACTTTACTTAAAGATGGCATTGATTTGAGAGAATTCTTACTGGGACCTCGCAAACAACGTCATAAACTTTTCATATACGCCGGTATATGCGCTGCTTATAATGAAGCATGGAAAGTCACGCAAATGGAAACTGCAGAACGAATACGACAATTTGATCGTATTAATTTAGAGAAAGCTCTCTCTGTAGTTGACAATGGTTTAACAACTCTGTCATCCAGAATCTATTCTTTGGACAGCATTGTATCATCTGCCATAGACATAATGGAACAGGACTTGCTCATGTTACAACATGCACAGTCTCAATTGCGTTCTATAATGCTGCTAGGCTGGAAGTTACAAAACCTTCGTTCAGGCTATGCGCCTTGGCGTCTAATCAACACCACGTCATTGTTTACTGGATTTAACCTTACAGATAAACAAATCTCTTTGGCACAGAGGGGAGCAGACTATACGGTGCTGAGCATAGAAAAAATGGAAAAATTACCATTAACTGTTTCTGAGAAACCAGCAGTTGAATGGATAATACATGGCACCATCACAATACCAGTGACAATTTTCCTGTTTCAATATTGCTTGAAACACATACCAGCAGGCCTGTATGAAAGGTTGGGTAAAGAGTACATAAAGTCGACCTGGGATTTACCATACACACACAAATGTTGGAGTGGGGAAAAGGAGGTATTTCTTAGTGGTAAAAATTGCAAAACCACACTGAGCGGTACACTTCTATGTCAGGGCATTAGTTTGCATGGAGCATGCGATGGTTCTTCAAACAACTTATCATGCCACCTGCAGGGTTCCCCGGCAGCAGTGATAGATCCAATTTTTAGGCAGCTTTCCAATGGGAGCTACATAATGTTGAATGAGCACAGCTGTTGTGCAATGATGCCCGAAATAACCGATCTCGTTAGTGTGTCATCCAGGGTCACTTTTTGTATGCAAGTATTGTTTCCTAAAACTAAGACAGATGGGGAGTCGCCGCTATGGTCTTCACTGAACATCTCTTCTATACGAATTGATACATTAAGCAGAATGAAAGTCATTCTTTTACAAAGAACTGTGCCACTGACCTCCTCCAGAGAAACATGTGATCTGCAAGTTGCAAGGTCCTCTGCAGAGATACATGCCCTATTATCAACGAACTGCCCCATATATTTCGCAGAAATGTTAGGTCGTATTTTAAACATGTCTGATACAAGTGGTATTGTACATGTATTTAAGACGATTTTTTCGGGACTGTTAGTACCCTTTGAAGCAGTCCTAGACATTTTTCCAAACTTCGTGCACTCTGTGTTCGGCGGCCTGCCTCTCATTTTGGGACTCGTGGCAGGGATACTATTTTTATTTCTTCTACTCCAATATGGCAAGTCCAGTCACCAGCGCGATACCCAGATTACCATGGAGAACGCTCTTCTGGCAATGCAGTATCGTGAATGCATAACACAGATTCTTGGCTTGGCTCGTTTGAGAGATCTGAATACCACGTGGTTCCTATCATTCAGACCAATCTGGCAAGATTGCATCTTACCTGTTCTACGATGCCGCTTTGTGGAGAGGAATGCATGGTAGATATCTGTCTGACACTTCCATCAGCACCGCCAAAGGATGTTGACGCTTTGCTTGGTTCGGCAACGGCTCATGCATTGTGTTGCCTACAACGGCTACCAATCCTGATGACGGCATTCATTGAGGTCTCTCCGGCAATTCCAGCTGAGGGTGAGATAAGTGGACCAACAGGCACACAGGTACCATCTACTGCGAACATTGCTAATGCGACTGACGCTGACGGCGATGCTTCTCATCTGTGTACGATTGATCTACTTAATGAAGTGGTTCAACTTTCACCTACTGTGGTAGACTATTTCTTTGCCAGCCTAGACGATGTAATGTTTTCTCCTGACAACGAGAATAACTTTTGAAATCAGCACACAGCGTTCTATGAACTCTGAATTTGACCTTCGCTTTTCAAAACAAAACTTCTAACTTTGGAACTATATTTTTCTACGATTTGATTTGACTTTTTTCCAAAATTGAACTTTTATTTTTGGGCACAAAGTAATCTGCTTAAAGTAGAACTATTCTTAGAGAACAAGAATTCTTTGAATACTTCCAAGAAACAATATTGACCTTATCTACATACCAAAACAGTTTATATATTCTGCTATGGAATGGTCTCAAATTTTTCTTCTGTATTTAAGAGCCATTTCATAAATGCCATTTTCATGATTCATTCAGTTAGCATTGCAAATGTCATACTATATGCTTACAATGAAATCATTGCTTTTAAAATGCGTACTGTACAAATGCTCATTTTCGTATACAACCATTTTCAAATGCATTTTATGTATTTTTGGGTAGGATTGTAAACACATGCTTTAGATATGTTTTAGTGCTTAAATTTAGTTATGGCGAACATAATAAAGTGGAGTGGGTGTTGTATAGCATTTTAGGACCCTAGTGTAATTTTCCTGATTCATGCCCTTACATAGGTATAAATCACCATATCCTTATATAGGCATAGAAATCATAACCATATTTAGACATAGCTCATGCAGTCTAAATATGGCATGGCTACTTCCACTGGTTCCGAAAATCCACGACGATTTCGTGGAAAACTCGGCTTCAGCAGTTAGGGACTTCCCCTTGCTTGAATATTGATTTGTCCAAGAACTCATGGAGTTTTCAAAGAACTGAGACTCTTTGATGACGTTTTTATGTCCAACTTTACATCAAACTTGGCACCTTCAAGGTATAAATATGCCCACACTTGCCCAAGCAAACACATGGTGGTTTGGAGCAGTTCGACTATCTACTTGCCCGACGCATCCTACTGCAGCAAGTGCCAAAGGAAGCCGACCCTCCAGCAGACGCCCTGAGAGAGACGATGTCTTTTCTCTTGCCGAGAAATTCAGCTCCAGTGTTTCCAAGCTCCCCTTGCGGGGTGTTGGGAAATCGAGTCCTGAGACAGAGAGAATGAGATGCCAGACTTCCTTCATTCTAAACCAAGGTACGGAGCTGATCAGACCCTAAGAGAAATCTTGGATAGATTCTTGGCAAAAAGAAACTAAACTTATGCAACATCTCACTTACTTCTTCCCACGTACTAGACTTAGGTTAGGTACATCGGAGTAGGCGTATTTTAGAAGCACCAGTTGAGTACTTTTAGTCTTTATTTATTCATGTATGTATTTTATGGCTTAGAAACCATGCCATGATTTTACAGTATTATTTTATAATACTCTTCTTGCTGTACGCATTATACTTTACAGCCAGTATTACGATTGTAGCAGTTCATTTCTTCTGCATGAGAAAGAAGACTGTTCAATAAATACTTTTATTGAAAACGCCCGTCTGTCTATTTCTCTGCACCTCTGATGAAACGAAGCATGCACGATTGACTGAGCAAAAAATCTATCTATTGTTTCCACGACTCTGAAGAAACCTTTTATCTTGGGGAAACAAAGTTGTCATGTTCATCCGGTTGTCAGAAACGAATCCCTTCTTGTTTATTCGAGAAAGTTTCTAGTGACCTCTGAGCTAGCTGGCACTCACAATTAAGTCTAATATAATCGATAGAGACCTAGTTGACCTAAGTCCTACGTCAAATCGATAGGATATATTATTCCAATGCGCAGAGCCTATTGGCAATATAGGAACTACACTACACCAGTAAGCGCCACTGCAGAGAGGTGGTCCAGGCCGTGCCCCTTTTTACACCTCTCTGCAATGCAGCTCTGTGGCGCTCACTGGAGATACATGGTGGGCTAGTTGGACCTAAGGGACACTCAGGATTGAAGAGGACTTTTTCCCCTAACTTAAAACGGCCACAGGGCATGTTTGCACACATGTCACCTCAGCCCCCCCTCCCTTCAACAGTGTGCAAACGCGCCCTGTGGCGCATTTTAAGAGATAGTTTTAATCCCCCTGTCCTATTATGTACTAGGGGCTTACAGAGGAGGTCATGCTACTCACAGGGGGACCCCAACACATTGTGTTCCCTAGTGTATGTAGATGTTTTCACTGTATTCTAAGTGTCTTTTAATATAGCACTGGCTCTAGGACTGGTTAGTCAGACTCAGTTACCACCAGTATCCGTCAGAAAAAGTTGAGGGTACAGGATGAGTTTGCAACAAGGCTTCTTTCTGCTCCTCTGTTTGTTCTTTCTGCACATTTTCCTTCTTCCTGCACTTTTCTTTGTCTTTGAGGACTTCTGTTGCTTCTTTCTGCATTTCTTTTTTTTCTGTGCATTTTTTCTTCTTTCTTCACGTGTCCCATCTCTGTAGGCATCGTTAGAAATTTGCATTTAAAAAACCTTTGAAATTCAATGAAAAAAACATAGGTTTCAGGCACGTTATAGTTAGGAATTAGCATTTAAAAAAACCTTAAAAATTCACTGAAAAAAACATAGGTTTCAGGGGCGTTATAGTTAGCTGGACATTTCACTCGTACAAAACCATTGAAATTCCCCGGTTATAGTTAGTTCAGCTAACCATAACTTGTACCCCCGCAAGGCACTGCTGATGATGTCACATATTACATCACTCATGACATGGTCAGTGACATCACTCATGACATCACTGATAACATCTCAAATGACATCACTGATGACATCATCCTTGTGATAGAGTGGCAGACCTCCTCTCACCGTAATATAACCTTTGATACACACATACAAAAATAGAAACTAAAATTCTCAAAAAGATGGACATACCAATACCAGTTACAACAACCTATTCAGTAATTCTAAGATCTACATACACATCCACTCATTCACCAACAGTCCTATACAGTCACTCATACATGTACTCACTCATAATATGTACTCATACGCCTATACATCCTGTTACACACCGCCACTCATCCTTAGAGTTACTCACACACATAGTCACTCATGCTAATAAAGAATCAACCATCCATTTACTTGCATATACAGTTATACACACATCACCACACTTACTTCTACAGAAACTTACACATGCTTACTCTTTTGAACAATCACTTATAAAAACACATACTTATTCATACAGGAACTCTTCCAATCTCTCACATATACTCACTTATATACACCAATATTCACATATACTAGTTTAAAATATATGTAGTTACTTATAAAGACACTATTGAGAAAGTCATTCACTCACTAACACACCCATACACACACTCATCCACCTATACAGTCCTGCACACATACTGTCTTCAACACATACAAATAGTGACTCACTCATTCATGCATCTATGCACTAAGTAATACCCCCCACTGAGCCATACAGACACTCCGACACTCATACTGATACTCGAAAAACTAAGTAATAACCCATATAGACACTCATGTAGCTACTCACCAACCCATGCAGCCACTTAAACACAAAGTGAGAGACTGATACAGATATTTATATATTTAAACATTACTTACTAACCCATGTATTCACTAAGATACACATAATCAGTCAGTTATACAATCAATTTTTCATTTAAAAACATCATCCATTTAGACACTTACATACCCATTTATTGTTCCATCGAGCTTGAGATATACATATATAAAACATATTTAATTTTCAGAAAAACACACATTCACTGGATGATGTCAGCAGTGATGTAATTTGAGATGTCATCAGTGATGTCATGAGTGATGTCACTGACCATTTCATGAGTAATGTAATATGTAAGTATGGGCGGATTTTGCGAATTCGTGATACGCGAATTCACGCGAATTCGTAATTGCGATTCGCAAAATCCGCCAAAATTCGCAAGCTAACGAATTTTTTTTTGCGAGTTCGCAAGATTTTTTTACTTGTTCGGGAACGCGAACTTGTGCATGCGGTTGCAACGGTCGCAAACATGTTGTTTCCACTTAACCAGCCTGCTTGTGATACCTTTTCACTGTTTGGGGTCGCAATGACGTGTTCCCGTTCGCAATTTCCTGTTTTGGGTCGCAACGACGTGTTCGCGATCGCGGCGTCGCGCGGCCAGCTACCAAAATCTCGCAGCACAAGCGAACATGGAGGAAAACTCATCAGCGAACGTCGAATCATGGTAAGTCAACCCCGCACGCGCAAGATTGTATTTTTGAAGCGCAAACAAGCAAAAAAAAATGCAAACTCGCGAATTGCGCATTTTTGGGCAATTTCGCGGGACTCACAAAATTGCCAAAAATCCGCAAATTTCGCAAGCGGAACAAATTTTCCGCCCATACTTAGTAATATGTGGCGTCATCAGCAGTGCATTGTGGGCACGCCAGTTATAGTTAGCTGAACCAACTATAACAGGGGAATTTCAATGGTTTTGTACAAGTGAAATGCCCAGCTAACTATAACGCCCCTGAAACCTATGCTTTTTACAGTGAATTTCTAAGATTTTTTAACCCCTTCGCTGCGGGGGATATTCCCCCGCTGTGCTGGGGGGGAGGAGGGCGCGCACAGCGCTCACATGCTTATGACGAGCTGAGCTCGTCATGAGGCACGGCGCTCCTGTGCTCATGACGAGCTCAGCTCGTCACGGCCACACCCGTTCCCGTGGAACGCTCAGCCCAGCAGGGGAATTATCCCCGCATGCGAGCGTTCCACGGCTCATGACGAGCTGAGCTCGTCATGAGCACCGGAGTGCCGTCGCTCATGACGAGCTCAGCTCGTCATGAGCATTCAAGGGGTTAAATGCTAATTCCTAACTATAATGTGCCTGAAACTTTGCCTCGCGGTGCTCCGGTCCTTCCCTGAAAGTTTGGGGGGGATCCGTCAAGCGGGGGCCTAGATAAAAGGGGGGTCCCAAAACGTGTTTTCCCCATGTTGATTTCCATAGGGCGGTCTGCACTTTTAGCTCGAACGGCTGAATGGATTTTCACCAAACTTGGCAAAATTGTAGGGACTGGTAGCCCGATGTGCCTCTGCTATGTCTCAAGATATGCGCTCCAGAGGATTTTGAGTAATTTAGGTTCAAAATTTTTTATATATCTATAGCAGCTTACCCGTGAGCTTACCGGTACGCTTACGGTACGCGTACGTGCGCATACGGTACGCGTACCTCTAGGGCGCGAGCTGCATTCTGATTGGCTGCCAATGTCTGTCAACACTCCAAAACAGAAACTGTTGGCAGCCATCTTGTGCCTCGGTAGACTGAGGCACAGGAAAGCAGAAAAACAAACGTGTAGAACTCAAAAAAGGGGCAGGGTAGAAGCACCCCGACCCCCTAGACCTGCTCAGGGGGTCCCACAAGGACCCCCAAGGCAAAAATGTTTTTTTTTTTTTTTTAAATCGCGGGGTACGCGTACCGTAAGCGTACCGTACGCGCACGGTACGCGTACCCCGACATTTACAAAAAAAATAAAAAAACATTTTTTTGCCTTTGGGGTCTTTGTGGGACCCCCTGAGCAGGCCTATGGGGTCAGAGTGATTCTACTCTCATGTCATTTGAGATGTCATCAGTGATGTCATCAGTGATGTCACTGACCATGTCATGAATGATGTAATATGTGACATCATCAGCAGTGGATTGCGGGTGCGCGAAATATAGTTAGTCCAACTAACTATATAGGAGCAATTTCAATGGTTTTGTATGAGTAAAATGTCCAGCTAACTATAACACCACTAAAACTTATAGTTTTTTGAGTGAATTTCAATGGTTTTTTAAATGCTAATACCTAACTATATATGACCTGAAACCTATGGTTTTTTCAGTGAATTTCCAAGGTTTTTTAAATGCTAATACCTAACTATATATGACCTGAAACCTATGGGTTTCTTCAGTGAATATATATATATATATATATATGGATTTTGGGCAATAGAGGCATGGTGGGCACTCCCTAATGGGGTATGCCTTCCATAATGTGCCATAGGAACAGATACACAGTTTGTAGTGGGGGATAGTAGGATCTACAGTACAAGAAATTTCAAGATTTTTTCCTTTTTTACTTTAGGTACATCAAGAACAAAAATATGTGCAATAAATCTTGTACCAACCAGGAAATGCCAACTAATTTTTGCAAATTATGTGAACTAAAATAATGCATACACACCATGTCTTCCTGTGCCACATACATTCCCCCATTTTCCTCAAAATTTGGAGAAACAATGAAAAAATTACTATTTTCCTTGGTATAATATAGTAGATCAAAACATATCATGAATATTGTCACCAATAGGTGTCTCTATGGACTGACCACCCCCGAGTCACAACAAGAAGTAATATACTGTCTTTATAGTGTCCAATTTCTCTCATCCAAATCATAACCTTTGAACTGGAAGTAAAAGCTGTAAGTAGAATTTGCAAGTAAGAACTTTAAAAACAATGTGACATTCAATAGCATTTTTCGCAAATTCATTCTTCAAAGAAATTGTTAAGCTAGTGGGATTTCTGAAAAAAAAATATATAATCAGATTTAAGCTTCGAGGCCTGCGCCGAATAACTCTCAGGAACTATATATTGCTGCATTAAATGTAACACCAAATAAATTGAATTATTATTACAACTATTATCTGGGATGAATCTCCATTCCACCCTCGATGTCTTGTCGATGTTAGACAAGTGTGTGTAGGAATGTGACGCGCTTTCACAAACCAGTCTCACAATAATATATATGATAATGTAAAATAATATCATCATATATATGATAATATATGCTGGGCTTGTAAATTGCAGACACAGAATATGACACACTTCCTTTAGACTTGTGAAAGGACAGGCACATTTTGAGATGCAATAATAAGCTCCAACATGAGGGAGCAATGTGTAGGAGGGACAGCCAAAAAAGATATTAGTGAGAAACATAAAATGAGTTTAGAGATGTACCTGCTTAAAAAGGTTTTTTATGTCTTGTCTTCCCGGTGCTGGTGGTCTACCAGTATGTGTTATCAAGTGCTTGATTTGTACATAAATACAAATAAAATAAAATACGTGCAGGTGCCATATATATTCTTAGAAGGTCGTCACCTACTTCGTCCACTGGCGCCACCTACTTCCCCCACTAGTGTTGTCTACTTTCACAAGATCCACTGCCCACTGTCTGAATGTACATTGTCCACAGCCCCATTGGAATGAATGAAGCGTGCCATGTCATCATTTGCACCCTGCACTCTTGTTCCCAACAGCAGGGGGCCCACCTGTGGGACTCTCCAGTATTCTAATACGTTTCCAGATTTCCCACTGTATGCTTATAGTGATTTCCAGACTATTGGACACTATTTGGAAATTCCCATACAGTTCCAATCCATTCCGGGCTTTGTGGAAGCCAGTCTTCTCATCCTACAAAACTCCATAACCTATAATTCCCTGCTCCTTGCTTCATCTCCACCCCTGTAGGCCAATGATAGCTGGAGTAACTCAGCACAATTGTGGCTGGTAGCTGCTAGCCTGTTCATACCTGATGCATGTGATCACCGTGAGCTCTTTTAAGCCCCGGCTCCCTTCAGCCCATTGTTGATCGTTGTAGCAGCGTTCCTGTGATGCTGACCTCTTCTGTTCTGATCTTTTGCTATCCTTGTTTCCAGAGTTCCTGGGCTGGGCTATAATTATTCCTTGTTTCCTGTTCCTGATATGTAACTAATTCTTTGTTCATTGTTCTAGCGCTGCCAGCAGTGCTACCTTGGTTCCCGAGCTGTATCTAATCCTTGTTCCTGGGTTAGCGCAGCCTGCAGTGCTGCCTTGATTCTTGAGCTGTATCTAATCCTTGTTCCTGGGTTAGCGCAGCCTGCAGTGCTACCTTGAGCCCTGAGCTGTACCTAATCCTCGTTCCTGAGCTAGCGCCGCCTGGAGTGCTCCCTTGATTCCTGAGCTGTAGCTAATCCTTGTTCCTGAAGTCGCTTCTCAACTGTAGATCAGCTGTGAAACATGCCACGGACATTGCTGACCTCATCCTATCTCAGGAACTTGTCCTCCTAATCCTCACTGAAACTTAGCTTAATGACGCCTCAGGACCTGTTGTTGACACCCCTGTCCCTCTGAGCCACAGCAATATCAGACTTGATAGAGTTAAGAGATCTGGTAGAGGCATCACCTGTATATACCATAACAGCAAAACAGTCTCCCTCCGCAATGCTCTCATTTTGTGAATACCTGTGCATAGACATCATCAGCAAACACAGACCCTTATGCAATCTGCACATCTTTTCCCATCCAACAGGATATAACCTTCCTGTGGTCGAGCAAACTATGGAAACCATCTCATCCAACTTGGGTCTCCATTGTCCCCAGATCTTCCTGGGTGACTTCAATCTACATTGGAATGAACCGAATGATCAGGCTGTGAATAGTCTTAAAAACTTAAAAGCAGGTATTCCATCTGCCCCATAATGCCTCTCCAGCCCAAATCCGTCTAGAATTTGGAATTTACAGCCAGATTCATCAAGGGGCCATTTTGCGTGGCCCTAATAGCGAATCATAGCGACTCGCTATTGAGGACACTCAAAACGGTATTCATGTAGGAATTGCTAAATAAATAGCGATTCCTACATGTTCTCTATTTGCGAGTAGCAATTTGGTACTCGCAAAAAAAGGAATAACTCCCCATTCATTCCTATGGGCCAAAAGGCCCATAGGAATGAATGGGGAATATCCCTTATTTGCGAGTAGCAATTTGCTACTCGCAAATCAGATAGCGATTTTAAGGGTGCCAGGGGTGTCCAAAGGACACCCTGTAGCACCCCTAAAATGCACATTTGAACAGGTGTTGCGCACACACATGTCCAAAGGACATGTGTGTGTGTAACATGCAAAAGAAAAAAATGCACTAAAGTGCTTTTTACACTATTCACGCAATTTACCACCAAGTCAGACCTGGTGGTAAATTGAGACCAAATATTGCGATTTCGCTATTTCTATTTGGTTGATGAATTGCATTTAAGGAATCTCTATTAGAGATTCCTTAAATCCAATTCCTTGCAAATATGCGAATTCTTAAATAGCGATTTTTGCATTTGGGATGATGAATACCAAATGCAAAGATCGCACTCGCAAAGGGCCAGATTCTCAGAATCTGGCCCTTTGCGAGCGCAAATCAGCTTGATGAATCAGGCTGTAAGTCTCCAACTCCTGAGGCGGAAGCCGGGAGAAGCTCTTTTAACTTTTATGTTCGTGATTTTTTAATTTTAATCCACTTTGCCTTCACTCGCCCTCTTCCCCCCACCCCTCCTCACCTCGCTCCGTTCTCCGCACAGCCGATTTTGGGGCTGCAGCAGGGGATCGGGCACAGCGAGAACAGCCGCCATCTTGGAGGGAGGGAGTCGTGGGTTGGCGGTGCAGCCGATTAACCCTCCCGCTTGTACTTAAGCTGCGCCCTGCATCTTGCGCGTTGACAAGATTTAGTCTCCAACTCCTGAAGCGGATGCCGGGAGTAGCTCTTTTAACTTTTATGTTCGTGATTTTTTAATTTTAATCCACTTTGCCTTCACTCGCCCTCTTCCCCCCACCCCTCCTCACCTCGCTCCGTTCTCCGCACAGCCGGTTTTGGGGCTGCAGCAGGGGATCGGGCACAGCGAGAACAGCCGCCATCTTGGAGGGAGGGAGTCGTTGGTTGGCGGTGCAGCCGATAGACCCTCCCGCCTCCCGCTTGTACTTAAGCCACGCCCTGCATCTTGCGCGTTGACAAGATTTAGTCTCCAACTCCTGAGGCGGAAGCCGGGAGTAGCTCTTTTAACTTTTATGTTCGTGATTTTTTTATTTTAATCCACTTTGCCTTCACTTGCCCTCTTCCCCCCACCCCTCCTCACCTCGCTCCGTTCTCCGCACAGCCGATTTTGGGGCTGCAGCAGGGGATCGGGCACAGCGAGAACAGCCGCCATCTTGGAGGGAGGGAGTCGTGGGTTGGCGGTGCAGCCGATAGACCCTCCCACCTCCCTACAGCATAAGATGCCTCTTCTCTCCCGGCCGCGCAGCGTGCGCGCCAGCGGCGCGCCAAAGGCAAGCCCGTCTGCGCCCGTCCGCAACCGGCCGGGGACCGGGGCCTGTTATAATACCCAAATCTTATCCTACTCATCGGCCCAACTCCAGGCCTACCGGGGCGACTGGTGCATTAGCCCCCGCACCCAGGCACGTATTAGCAATCTTGGAATTTCTTCACGTATTCTGGCGCCAGCAGAATTACTTGCACTTTCAGGGCACTCACCACAGCCCTCTGCAACCTCTCCCCCTGCCCTGGCGAGCGCTATGCTACTGAACACCCGCTCGGCGGTTAAGCACCAACTTGAGCTGTTCAACCTTCTGACCTCCGCAAAACCCAAAATCCTATTCCTTACCAAAACCTGGTACTCCTCTGACTCGCTGCCTGATGTTCTGGCGACTCTCCCTGAATCTCACTATGTCCCCCGCGCTGACTGTCCGGATGGGAAAGCTGGTGGCGGATTGGCCATGATTGTCCACTCCAAATACCAGTTTCAACTCCTGCCCTACCCCCCTATCCCTTCTGTTGACTTCCTTGTGGCCCGCTCAGTCAACCTCGCGGTCCCTCTGACCTGCGTATTATTATATCGTCCCCCTCAGGCAATGCCTCATTTTATCACTGCTATTCAGGAACTGCTGGCCACTCTTGTGGTCAACAACTCCTCCGTGTTGATCCTGGGAGACTTTAATTTCTGGCCTCATGACCCCCGGGAAGATCTCACGTCCAAAGATTTTACCGAATCTCTTGGTTGTCTTAACTTCACCTCCCTGATCCACCTCCCCACCCACTCAGGTGGCCACATCCTGGACCAGATCTGGTCTGCCAACATCTCCACCTCGTCTCTGTCCATTTCCCCCTGTGTTTGGTCCGACCACTCGCTTATTTCCTTCTCTCTTGACCTTGGGGCTGTCACTAAATTCTCACCCCCAAAAAATACGTGGCTTCGCAATTGGAACCGTGTGGACATGCCCGCCTTGTGCTCCTCCCTTGCGGCCTCATCCCCTCACTTGGTGGACTCCTCCCCGGACTCACAGGCAGCCGCCCTTAACAACTGGCTCTCGGCATCTTGCGACTCAGCTGCCCCCCCCTAAGTTAGTCAGGTCCTGTCGCTCCCACGAGGCCAATAGATGGTTCACTGATGATCTTAAAACTCTCAAACTCTCCCTAAGACAAGCCGAACGCCATTGGAGGCGCAGGTACTGTCCCATCCTTATGTCTCAATAGTCCGCCCTCCTCCGTGAAAATAAAACAGCTATTCTGCTGGCCAAAACTGAGCACTTCTCAGACAAAATCCTCCTAGCCAGCAATAAACCCAAGGAGATTTTCTCCATTGTCCACAATTTAGCTGCCGCAGATAGAGTCTTACCCAAACCGGTTCCCTCTCAATCTCTCTGCAACTCCCTTAACACCTATTTCATAGAGAAGATAGCCGCCATCAGGCACAACATACCCTTGCCTCCACCCTCCTTCCTTCCCCCCTCACTTCCCCCTCCATCCGTCTTCCTTGACACGTTTCCTTTAATTTCTAAGGAGACCTTCCTCACCTTATTGAAGAAAGTTAAATTAGGGTCCCCCTTGGACTGCTGCCCTGCCCGCATACTGAAGGAGGTCTTCTCTAACTGCCCTGAACCCCCGCTTACCCTTCTCAACACTTCCGTCCAACAGGGTACCGTCCCGGCTGTTTTCAAATCGCCCATCATTACCCCTATCCTGAAAAAGCCTGGGATCGACCCGTCCTCATTCTCCAATTTCCGCCCCATCTCTTTACTCCCGTTCTTTGGGAAAGACCCTTGAGAGCTACATCACCTCCTACCTCTCGACCTTCATTGAGGACCACCATCTCCTGGCTTCTCATCAGGCCGGCTTCCGTCCAGCCCATTCGACGGAATCCGTGGTCCTCTCGGTCCTGGACGAGCTTAGGCAGTGCGCGGACACCAACTCCCCCCAGGCCTTGGTTCTCCTTGACCTGTCCGCCGCCTTCGACACGGTCGACCACTCCATTCTTCTCGACCTTGTCGGAGGCGCCGGCATCCGGGGGACTGTTCTGGCCTGGCTTACCTCCTTCCTAGGAGATCAGACACAAGCCGTCCACCTGGATGGCTTCTCTGCCCCTCCCTGTCCGGTCACTTGTGGGGTCCCTTAGGGCTCCTCTCTCTCCCCTCTTCTTTTTAATCTTTATATCCACCCTCTTATTTCTGCCTTACAAAACATGGAGGTGTCAGTCTACAATCATGCGGACGGCCTCCAGCTCATTTTTAATCTTTCCCCTTCTCATGACTCCAGGTCTAACCTCTGCTCGGTCCTCACTTTCATTTTTGACTGGATGAATTATAACCAGTTAAAACTAAACCCGGACAAAACAGAACTGATACTCACTGGCAGCCTCCCCAGCCCATGGTCTCCTGCCTTTTGGCCCCATGCCCTTGGTCCTCCTCCCTCCCCTTCCATCAAAGCAAAAACCCTGGGTATCCTAGTCAGCCAAGACCTAACAATGCGCCCTCAGATTAGCGCCATTGTCTCGTCCTGTTTCCTGTCCCTTCGCATCATCCGCAAAATTTCCCCCTTTTTTCCGCTGATGCCCTCAAGCTTATTGTCATGGCCATGATTGTCTCCCGCCTGGACTATGGCAATAGCCTTTATGTAGGGATCCCGGCATACGAGCTCCGGCGCTTCCAACTCATACAGAACCAGGCGGCACGCCTCATCCATAAGCTCCCTAAGTATCATCGCGTAACCCCTCTTCTTAAATCCCTCCACTGGCTCCCCATCTCCCAGTGTTCCCTTTTTAAGCTGGGCTGCCTTATCTTCATGGCCCTTGCAGGCACTGCTCCTGGGTTTGTTAATTCAAAACTCCGGGCCTATCTTCCCAACAGGAGCCTCCGCTCCAAGCTCTATTGGTGGTCCCTCGCTTCAAGAGGAAAAAACAGGGTGGCTTACGCTTCTCCATTCTTGCCCCCACCTTCTGGAACGCCCTTCCTTTCTCCATCCGGTCCCTGCCTAGCTACATGGATTTCCGTAAAGCTCATCTGTTTTCTTTAGCTTTTCCTTTACAACAACCGTCCGCGCCTTTCCCTCTATTTTCACCCCTTTCCCTCCCTAAGTCATGTCATAGCGCCATGAAACTGCTTGGTGTTAGCGCGCTCTACAAATGCTTTTAACTAACTAACTAACATTAATACAGCAAAATATAGCAAGAAGGTATCAGTATAATAAAACCATGCATAAAATACGAAACAACCAATCGAGTTTTAGTTCACGCGTTATGGGCAGCCCTGGTCAAAGATATTAATTCAACTTATAGCAAATATTTGTTTTCATCATTACAATTAATAAATGTGGGTGATCTGTGGGACTTAAAATTGCTGCATCCCACATTTTGCCAGGCTATGAACAAAGCGGCTAAAATTTACTCATTGATGGAGGATAAAAGTGTTTTTTCACGACAAGCCCATGCATGGATGACAATCCAAACGTATGTGACACTGCAACCTGCAACATACTTTCAGTTAACCTATCCGGTGCACTTCAAGAAACAACTATTGGCCACGCGCCTAGGGGATTTGCCGTCTATATCAGAAAAACCACTTTGGCGATACAAAGGTCCTAAAACATGTAGATTATGTGACGCCACGGAAGAGGACTTTGTGCATTCGGTCTGCATATGCCCCGAAATGATGAATGCGCGCTGATTACATTTAAAGCTCTTATTCAGTGAGCGAGGGATCCGTACATGCAGAACAGCAATCATGAGAAGCCTGGACTGTACTGACCCTCGGCTAAATTGTAAATCGGTGAAGTTTTTGCAATTCCATGACAAAGCAGTGAAACAGGCTTGCAAGGAGTATCCAAAAACGCAGGCTATAACAGTGTATGACACCGATAGGAGGTTAAAATTGTAAAGTACCAGTAATTATGCCCTGAATATATTTTTAAAAAACTGTATTCTATAACTAATGTTACGTGATATATTAATATAGATTAATGTTTTAATGAAGATGGAGTCACATCCTTTTAAAATGTATTTAACCTTTATTTGTATTGTTATGGTTTTTATCAACTAAAAACAATAAACAATAATCAATCAATCAATCAATAGTCTTAAAAACGTCCTAGCTGACCTCAACCTGACTCAATTTTGTGACAGCCCAATGCACAACTTGAGCTTGACCCTTGATTTAATCATCTCAAATCCCAACTCCATTCAGCTGGAATTGATTGGCCCGTATGAGTGCTCAGATCACCACTATATCACCTTCCTTATCCTAGAACATTGGAACACCAAAAGATTCCAACTCAAGAAACAGAGACACTGGAAAAGATTAGTGCTAAACGCAAACTTGAATGAACTCATATCCCATAGCACTATGTCCTTTCCTCCTCCTATTTTCATGTCTGATGTCCATGAACTCACTGAGCACTACAATAATTCCATGTGGAAGGTTCTGGATGCAATTGCCCCCCTACAACTAAAAAGAAAGCCCAACGAAGACTCCAAACCATGGTTCAATGATAGCCTAAACTCAGACAGACGAAACCTGAGACTAGCAGAACGTTCATGGAAATCCTCCCCATCTATTGAACTCCTTAAACTTTTGAGATTGAGAAAGAGTCTTCACAATAAACACATCAGAACTGCGAAAGTGACCTTTTTCTGAAGCCAATAGGACAAAGCCAGAAATCCCCCAAAATACTGTTTGATCTGATTAAACTTAAATCCAATAGCACTCCCATTATATCGCCATTGATCTCCAGTCCACAAATAAAAAACTATGAGGACTTTGCCTCCTTCTTCCTTGAAAATTCTAACAAGATCGAATCTGATCTAAAGTCTGGTCTGATCGATCCATCATTTCTACCAGCCTCCCTCTTCCCCCGCAGCGCCATCTTGCAATATGTCACGCTCCCAAAAACAGTGCTTATTGTAGTCAATTTTCAACCTTCAACAATACATCAATTCTCAACTTTCATTCTGTACTGAAACCCTCAAATCACATCAACGATTCAATTCCCTCCAATTTCTTTAAGGAGCTGATAAGGTCCCTAGTTCCACTCTGGACAAAGATTGTTAATGCCTCCCTACTTCAAGGAGAGATCCCTGACTGCTTGAAGTCCGGGCAGGTTTTGCCCATTCTCAAAAAATCTTCTGCTGATCCAGAGGACCTTAATAACTTCAGACCAATCACGAGCATCCCAACGCTGGCAATGCTCCTTGAGAAATGTGTACATGTCCAACTGTGTAAGCACATTGAGGAATACCAGCTTCTTGATCAATTCCAATCGGTCATCCATCAGGGTCACAGCACAGAAACAGCCATCACTCATATAGTCGATAGCGCTATTACAATGCTGATCATAACAAATACTGCCTATCAATACTCCTTGACCTCTCGTCAGCTTTTGATGCTGTCAAACATGACAATCTCCTGAGCCTTCTGGAACATAGGATGGGGTTCTCCGGCTCACTGTTGAAATAGTTGTCCTTATTTCTCCATAACAGAACACTTAGATTTAAAGTCAATCAAACCCTCCTTGCACTCTGGGGGTTCTCCAGGGGTCCTCTCTCTCACCGACACTCTTCTTTCTATTCATGGAACCTATTACTGAAATCCTAAAATCATCCAACATCCATTAGCACATGCATGCGGATGACACCAAATTGTACATGAAAATCTCTTCTCCTGATGATATTAAGAAACTCAACGGAACCCTGCACAAAACTCAAAACTGGCTAACCTCCAGTTATATTTCATATTGGTATCCTAATATACATAAGCTCCCGTCATTTTGTATGAACAAGCCTTATAAGGACATGACTCCAAATAAGGACAGAATGCCTTATACGGACATCACGCCTTATAAGGTCTGCGGCCTTTTATGGACTAAACCTTTCACCTAGTTCTATGACGAGGATGGGTTCTTACCGATAGATATTGCTAAGACGTCATCCTTAGCGCGTATGAATAATTGATGAGTACACTCTCCAGGAAGTACACTTCACCACTCCCATCAATGCACAAGGTTTAATCCCTAACGTCATCCTCATAATGAACAATGGGGAACACACATACATAGACTGTATAAATACAGCACCTCTTGCTATCAGAGAGCAGGAGGGACCCGAGACTTCAAGGCTGACACACTGACCAGAGACGCTGCAGCTCCGGCATGCCATCGCTCTAGCTAACAGTGGTCTAACGATCCCTTGCGGGATATCCAGTTTAAGTCCAGGACGAAGTCCCACACTCAATAATCAGGTATGGGGGTTTGACTGAAGCCTAGTGGGATTCTTGGCTCTTAGACTTAGGGGCTCTTAGGCTTCGGCTCTATAGCACCTACTCACATGCTAGGTACACTTAGGTACATCTAGTAAGGGATCATAGGAGTACGCTATTAATTTTCTAAATGTATTTCTTATCCATGTATGTGTTCCTAACTATTGAAAAATGGTAGAACAATACTATTTGTAAGAACTGGGGTCACCAGTTCCCCTGGGGTAGCCTAGCATGAGCAGGTAGGCACCCGTAAGCTTAGGTGTTTAGTGACTACACAACGCACGCATCCACTGAGACAAGAAGTGCACGCAAGGACTTAGACCACACCAGTTGCGCTGAGTTAAAACATTAGCTTTGATCTAGAATAAAATGCAGGGTACTCAATAATCAAGGCATCAATAATTCAATAATGCATTTCATCATGAGGGCAAAGGGATCATTTCATCATCATTGCAGTACATTTCAAGAACCATTTCATTGTAGTAGTAAAGGGTGTAAGTCAACAATCAATATAGCATTTCTCCATAAACCTTTCTCAAAGGAGCAACCTAGTAGATACCTGGGAGCATTTAGGACACCTGGCAGTACCACTTTCCATTAGGAAGCAGGCAACCTCCCACTAGGCAGGAATCGAACTTTTTATGCAAGGAAAAAGCATTTTCTCCAGCAGGTTTAAACCGTGCATTAAAAGAAGATCAAACAGGTCATGACTTGTAAAACATCTCATTCGGTAATGTTGGGCGTCTCAGGGTAGATTGGGCTTCCGCTCATTAGGCAGGAGAACTGGGCCTGTCATTAAGGCACCTATACACCCGGTATTCGGCCAAAACACTTCCTTATGCCACAATGAACTAGGCCTCGTGGCCTACCCTAGCTGGCATTCCACTGGATCCCCAGGCAGGGGTTAACTAAAGTCTTGGCCCTATTCAGAGGCCTTCCTTGGCTAGATTAGGGCCAACGGGGCCCAGTCACAAATTCTCCTCAATCTGCGGCAGTTAATGAAGGCCACTGGGCCTAACAACAGCTTTCCCCGAGGGGAGGGGTGGTTCCGGGGCCTCCTGCTCACTCCGGGAGGCCCCGCATCTACCAAGATCCTCCGCCCTGCCCCGGGCTTTACCTGGACTCTTCGGGCCTCCTCCAGGCCCCTTGCGGTGATTCCAGAGGCTAGTGGGGAGGTTGCGGCCCTCCCGCTGTCTCCTCGCTGCTTGTAGGACCGGTCCCGGGCCTCGGAACCAGTCGTGGACCAGCAGCGTTCGCGGCGGCAGCAGGACGGCCCGGGCTTCTCTCAGCCTTCCCCGGGCCCGCGGACCAATCGCAGCAGGTGGAGGGGAGGCGTGCCCGCGGCCGCCAATGGCAGCGCGGCCTGCGATGCGAGGCAGCCTCTCCTCCAGTCACGGGCACTGATGGCAGGGGGCGTGGCCGATGAACCGGCCGGGCAGCCCCCCGTCACGTGAGGCAATATTGCAGCCTCAGGGCCTAGCGCGGCCTTCTCCCAGACGCGGCTGCCTACCTCAGGCTCCGGGGGCCGCCGCGGGATTCCTTCACTCTCTGGCCGGGCTGCGGCGGTGATAGCGGCCCCTGGGTACGCCAAAAAACTGCGTCTTCTCCGCCCACTCCTCCGGACGTAGCGGCGGCCCTCTCCTGGCACTGGGGGCCGCCTGGGGGCAAAACACAGCGCTTCACAGGACGAGGCAGGTGAGCGCTTGAGGGGGCAACTCAGCGCTCTTCCAAGGGGCCTAGCGCCGGGGGTTTCACTGCACTTGGGTCAGTCAGCAGGGCGCGAATGGCAGCGCTTCTCTGGGGGCAATTACCACAGTGCTGCAGGCAGTTCAGTCAGCTCAGGGAGCTAGCGTGGGGTACAGCAATTCAGGCAGTTCAGTCAGGGGGGAAGTTAAACAGGACAGCGCAGGGGTCCAGGTTGAGGAAAAGGGTGTAGAGTGGACACAGCCCCGTACCTGGTTGATCCCCAGTAGTCCTTGGGGGCACAGATAGGGGGTCATCTCAGCGCTTGTTGGTTCCTCCGCCCTTGTGAAGCAGGTTCTTGGTTTCTTCAGGAGGGGGGGGGGTTTGAGTTGAGGGCTTGTCAGCAGGTCACTTCAGGTGGTCCCTGGGTTCCCCTTCTGCTGGGCCAGATCAGTGGGCTAGTTCATGGTTCCTCACTCTACTTGGAAGGCAGCACCTAAGCCCTGTCACTCCCAGTGGCATAGGTCCCTGACTAGGCCCTACCGCCTAAATCTCCTGCGTGGGTCCCCCAGGTCAGTGATGCCCCAACTGACTAAAAAGTTTCCCTCCCTTCCTTAAATATGCCCAGGTCGGGTGACCACTCTCTAAGGCGGCAAAAATAGGCTCCGCCTTTCTTCTGGAAGGTTCCAGGAGCTTCCCCACTCTATCTATGGGCAGGCGCTGGCAGGCTGGCAAGGCAACAATGTTTGGGGTCCCAGCCAGCTCCTGGCAAATAGGGTGCTACTAGAAAAAGACCACGCTGCAGTAGCAGGGGCCAGTGGCAGCCATGTTTGAAGTAGAGAGCACCTGCACCTTAACATGGATTGGCCGTGGAAAGGTGCCCGGAGACCTAAGGGCCAACAAAAAAAAGGTGGGAAAAAAGAGGCAAGGGCGAAAAAAATAGGGAAAGACTACCCTAGGGCTGAAAGGTCTAACACTATTCCTTTTTATTCACTTTACTTCTGGTTCTATATCTCTGTTAATTGTTACAATCGTAACCGCACACATATTCTACATGAGAAGAACTACTGTACAATAAATTCTTATTGTAAACATGTTTGACTGATCTTCTCTGTATCTCTCTGTATCTCTCTGAGAGTGAAAACAAGCAGCCACGAGTGACTGGGTGAAAAGTAATATATTGTTTCCACGAGTCTGAGGTTATTGTTTTCTAAGGTTGCCAAAACTAATCTCTCTGATAGTAGGAGACTCCAGTGGCACTGGGAGCTAGCTAATGCAACCCATAGGCTGATATATGCGGCGGGGGTGTACAGAGTTAGTCTGCCACCAGACCCACAGTATATGTTATCCGTAAACGTCATAGGTCCTACAAGACAGGGTACTTTTGGGACTACACTACACTCCAACCATCTCAAACTTAACGCCCTCAAAACTGAATTCCTCCTTATCTCCCCTCCCAAGCAAGTCCCCATTATGGAGAAATATCTGAAAAATCTATCCGCTCTCAACTGCACGACACATATCATAGACTCTACGAGACCTCTGGGAATAGTACTGGATAAGACTTTGAACATGCAGGATCACATCAGTGCATCTACCAAAGGAGCAAACTTCCAACTGGGAATCCTAAGGAAAGTAAAACCCTTCCTTCCCCCCGAAGGCTTCAAGTCGCTGTGAAAGCATTAGTCATCTCAAGGTTGGAATATGGCAGTGCAACCCTCTGCGGTCTACCGGAGTACAGAGTGGCCCCTCTGAGGGCTTCCTTGAATGCTGCTGCCAGGCTCACCACAGGTTCCAATAAAAGCAACCACATCTCTCCGGATTTGAAATCTCCAAATTGGTTACCTTTTGAGGCAAGGAAACAACTAAAACTTGCCTGCATGACCCATAAAGCCCTTCATTTCAACACTCCTCTGTACCTCGCATCAAAGCTAGATGTTTCAGGCAGTGCCCATGCCTTCAGGAGCTCCAGTACATTAATGCTTAAACCAACAAAAAAATGTGTAAACTTATAATCTGACCTTCTCGGTATTTCCCTGAAAATCTGGAACTCCCTGTGAGAAGTTGGCCTGATATATGATGCTCACTAGTTCTAGTGATCACCTTGTATCAGTCCAAACAACCCTTATGGTGATTGGTTGTAAGTCAACCTTATAGACCAGCTATCCTAGTGGTAGCATGGACAAAGCAGTCTTAGGCTAAACTCCTTTGGCATGTGAAGCCAGCTGTTTTACCACAATATAACCCCTTGAATACCAGATAAAAGGACACCACACAGGTTGGTATGAAAATAAAGAATATATGTATTAATAACAAACACCTCTGAACTCTTTATGAGGTCAGAGGGCTAAGCACATGACAATCTCTTAGGAAAAATATGTTTAAGTTGCACGAATTACAATGGTGCCCTAGGGGCACGACAAACCATATACTAAGTAAGTGGAATGTGAAAGTCGATAGAAAGAATGGAGCTGTCCAGAGACTGGAGGTTCACTAGGACTACGCTATCTTCACCTTGGGTAAGTAATAGGAGGCCCACGGGACGCGTGTGCAGAGTGTGAACTCACACGCGAGATGCGTAACAACGTCTATGGACAGTACAGTTCAAGTAAAAGGTAAGTACGGACAATCCTGACTAGTTAGGACTAAAACAACTGTGGCACTGGACACTAGGACAGTTAAACTACCCTTGAGCACTGAAATGCTCTCGTTACCTCACCCACGGGCTGCGGGTGCATAGGTTTCAAAGTGTGTCGGGTTCTCGCGTTGAAGTCTATGGAGCCTGGAAGAAAAGATGCTGCAGGCGACCAGGAGGAAGATGTCCGGTGCGATCCAAGGGTGGATCGGTGAAGAAGAGGACCTGAAAGCAGAGGGGACAATGTTCACAGTCACTAGCCAGTGACTGGAGTGGAACCAGGAAGGAACCAGATGTCGTCGTCGCGATCAGGTGAATAGTGGACGCTTGTCTCTGCAGCCACGTGGACCAGGAGGTGTCTTCGATGACCAGGATGGAGGCACGAGCTGTCCCACGCAGGCTCTCGCTGTCGGCGGTGTTGGATCCGGAATCGGCATCAACATGCCTTGGCAAAGGCAACCCATGCGGTTAGTGGAAACGGCGTCTGGAGTGGACCAGGAGGGTCCGGGGTGCTCCTCTTTTGGAAGGGAGCAAGGGCCAGTCTGGAGCAACCAGACCAGCAGTGAAGGTTTCAAAGTTTGTCGTCTAGGAGGCCACTAGCCAGCCCGCAAGTGGCCAAACAACGCGTCAAGCAGCAAACAAGCAGAAGGGCCCCACGCAGATCTCGTGGATGCTGGAGGGCTGATCTTCGGTGCAGGAGCTGCTCGGGGCTGGGGCTTCTCAATCCCCAAAGCACTTGGTCGAGTTTACCTCGGGAGTCGTGCTGAAAGCGAAGTGCAGGTTCTTTCAAGATGGCCAGTCCCACGTGTCTCGTCGCACCCACGGATCTCAGCTGTGCTGCAGATGTGAGTTGAGGTCGGAGAGGTCTGGGAATCCGGGTCTCGTCGGGCTCTGAAGTCTGGATCCTGGAAGGAAGACGACAAAGGGAAGCCGCTGGACGCTTGATGGTGCCTGCAGTTGCAGGGTGGACACTCCTTGCCCACAAGGGAGATTCTTCAGTCTTCTGTGGAGCAGAACGTCGAAGTCCAGAGTTTCTTCTTGTAGAGTAGTTCAGGATTAATCTAATTTGGAATGGGACCAGCTCCTACCTTTATCCTGCTAAAGGGGGCTGCGCTACTGACTAGGTCCCTCCCCTGGGTGGGACCAGGAAGGGGGGTGGTTACACCCCCTATCCTTTGTCCGGCTTCGCGCCAGAACTGCGGCAGGGATGCCCCAGCAACTGGTTTGAACCGGTGTATGCACAGGGCACCTTGTGTGCCCCAGGCATGTCTCACTCCTTTCAGGCCGGTCCTACCCAATACACAAAATCCTGTCTGGGGTGGTGCTAGCACCTCCCAAGGCAGGAAACCCTTTGTCCAAGCCTCCCTCGCTGGAAGGACTCCCAGCAGCAGGAGGTCAGACTTGTGTCTGTGGTGGCAGCATCCATTTTGTGATGCTGAGGCTCGAGTTAACTTTAACCGGGATTCACAGTTACATACATGTCGTGTCCCTCTAGAAGGGTGGAATGCTACCCCCGTCGCCAGAATTGGCGAGGGGGTAGTATTCCAATTCGTATGACACCTTACTCAACATGTTTTGATAATGTTATACCAGAGTTAGCATTTAACCGCGAGGTTGATAATGCACTTAAGAGTATATGGTATAGCGTTATCATGGAACAGCTATTAGGACTTGGTTCCGCAAGCTGCAGACGGGCTCAGCTCATGCCAGAGCACCATCTCACATAATTCCAAGCACTCTGCCTTCAGGATTGATAAGGCCTGCCATAGGAGTGACTGATAGGAGTATATGTGTCCATTTTAGGGTTAGATATAGGTATACTATATCTATAGCAAAGGGTGATTACACCACCTTGCCCCAGCTGTCGTGCAGCCAGTTGTGTCAGTCTTAGATGGCCAGCCAGGGGTGGCATAATACATGCTTCAGCCCCTGGTAGGCCCTGGGTACACCTATGCCCTGGGCACCTAAGGTACACTGTACAGGGACTGATAAGGTGGCCCAGTACCAATTGGTAAATGCACCTAAAGTACATGGTTGTCAATTTAGAGAGAGAACAGCTAGGCTGTGGGTCTGATTATCAGGCCCACAGCCAGGGAAAGTCGTAAACCAGTGAAGCAAAAAGCAAAAATCTGGGGTGACCATAGGATTGCAGACCCCACTCTCCTACATAACCCTCCCCCCCAAACTTAGGGACATTAAACTAACCTTGACCAGGTGAGTCTTCCTGTTCTAAGTTGAAATACCTGGAGAGACCATCTGCATTGCCATGGTCAGTCCCTGGTCTGTGCTCCACTGTAAAGTCCATCCCCTGTAGGGAAATGGACCACCTAAGAAGTTTGGGGTTTTCACCCTTCATCTGATTTAGCCATAAGAGGGGCTTATGGTCGGTCTGAATCTTGAAGTGAGTTCCAAACAAGTATGGCCTCAACTTCTTCAGGGCCCAAACCACAGCAAAGGCCTCCCTCTCAATAGCTGACCAACGTTTCTCTCTAGGGGTCAGCCTTCTGCTTATAAAAGCAATGGGCTGGTCATGACCATCAATATTCAGTTGAGATAGAACAGCTCCCACACCCAACTCAGATGCATCTGTTCTGTTTGGACAATGAAGGTTTTGGAGTGGTCAGGACTCTTGAGAATAGGTGCAGTACACATGGCCTGCTTAAGGTCATCGAATGCCTTCTGACAGCTAACTGTCCACTGAACTCTCTTTGGCATTTTCTTGCTTGTCAGGTCATTAAGTGGTGTCACAATGGACCCATAATTTTTGACAAACTTCCTATAGCAACCAGACAGGCCCAAGAAAGCTCTGACCTGTGTCTGGGTGGTTGGAGGAGCCCAGTCCTTTATGGCCTGTATCTTGCTCTCCAAGGGTTGAACCTGGCCTCCACCTACAAGGTGGCCCAGGTACACAACCTGACTCTGCCCTATCTGGCACTTAGTAGCCTTAATAGTGAGGCCTGCCTTTTGCAGGGCCTCTAAAACTTTCCTCAGGTGGATCAGGTGATCCTCCCAGGTGGAGCTAAAGACAGCAATATCATCTAGATATGCTGCACAAAAGTCATCCGACCCAGTGAGAACTTGGGTCACCAACCTTTGAAAAGTGGCAGGTGCATTTTTCAAACCAAAGGGCATCACCACAAATTGGTAATGACCTCCTGGGGTAGAAAATGTTGTTTTGGCCTTGGCATCCTCAGCTAACCTGATCTGCCAATAACCAGCTGTTAGGTCAAATTTACTCAAGAAAGTTGCAGAAGCCAACTTGTCTATACGTTCATCTGCCCTAGGTTTCGGGTGGGCATCTGTCTTAGTGACAGCATTGAGACCCCTGTAGTCTACACAAAACCTCATCTCTCTCTTACCATCCTGGGTGTGAGGTTTTGGCACTAGAACTACAGGACTAGCCCAAGGGCTCTCTGAGGGTTCAATGACTCCCAACTCCAACATCTTTTGAACTTCTTTCTTAATGCAGTCCCTGACGTGGTCAGGTTGCCTGTAGATTTTACTCTTAACAGGCAGACTCTCACCAGTTTCCACCTCATGGGTGCACCAGTTTGTCTGACTGGGGGTCAGTGAGAACATTTGTCTAAAGGATTGAAGAACCTGTTTACAATCCTTTTGTTGATGCTCAGAGAGGCTGTCAGAAAAGACTACACCATCTACTGACCCATCATCAGGGTTCTGAGTGAGCAGGTCTGGGAGAGGGTCACTCTCTTCCTCCTGCCCCTCATCTGTGGCCATGAGCAAGCCCATGTCCTCCTTGTCGACAAATGCCTTGAGCCTGTTTACATAAAGCACCCTGTGGGGGCTCCTGGGAGTTCCCATGTCCACCAAGTAGGTGACCTCTCCCTTTTGCTCAGTGATGGTATGGGGTCCAGACCATTTGTCTTGGAGAGCTGCTGGGGACACTGGCTCCAACACCCACACCTTCTGTCCTGCATGATACACAGTTAGGACATCCTTTTGGTCATGCCAAGCTTTTTGAAGTTCTTGGCTGGCCTCAAGGTTTTTGGATGCCTTCTCCATGTACTCTGCCATCCTGGAGCGGAGACCAAGTACATAGTCCACTATGTCAAGTTTAGGCTTTTTGAGAGGTAACTCCCATCCTTCCTTTACAAGACATAGGGGTCCTCTTACAGGATGCCCAAACAGAAGCTCAAAAGGGCTGTAGCCAACCCCCTTCTGTGGGACCTCTCTGTAAGCAAACAGGAGGCAGGGTAAAAGGATGTCCCATCTTCGCCTAAGCTTCTCAGGTAACCCTTTTATCATCCCTTTGAGGGTCTTGTTGAATCTCTCAACAAGCCCATTGCACTGTGGGTGATAGGGTGTGGTAAATTTATAATTTACTCCACATTCCTTCCACATAGCAGTCAAGTATCCTGACATGAAGTTTGCACCTCTGTCAGAGACAACCTCCTTAGGAAACCCCACTCGGGAGAAAACTCCAAGCAGGGCCCTGGCCACAACAGGAGCTGTAGTGGTCCTAAGGGGAATAGCTTCTGGATACCTGGTGGCATGATCCACTACCATCAGTATAAATCTGTGCCCAGATGCTGTTGGGGGGTCCATTGGTCCAACAATGTCTATCCCCACTCTCTCAAAGGGTACCCCCGCCACAGGTAGTGGTATCAGGGGGGCCTTTGTTGTGCCACCTGATTTGCCATTGGCTTGACAGGTGACACATGAGCAACAACACTCTTTAGTGTCTTCAGACATATGAGGCCAGTGAAAGTGTGGGACAAGCCTGTCCCAAGTCTTGTTCTGGCCTAAGTGACCTGCAAGGGGAATCTCATGGGCTAAGGTGAGAAGGAAACCTCTAAGAGACAAGGGGATGACCAGCCTCCTGGTAGCACCAGGTTTGGGGTCTCTTGCCTCAGAGTATAGGAGTCCATCATCCCAATATACCTTATGGGCACCTGTAGCATTCCCTGCAGCCTCAGCAGCAGCCTGCTGTCTGAGGGGTTCAAGGGAGGAACAGTCTAACTGTGCCTGTCTCAAGTCTGCCCTGGAAGGTCCCCCCTGTCCCAAGAAACTCACCCTGTTCAGGTTCAAGCTCTTCTAGGACAGTTCCTTCTGGGGTCTTTGGGTCAGCCTCCTGAGAGGGCTGATCCTCAACCTGAGGCAGGGGGGGAGGCTCTGCCTTAACCCTACTGTTCTTCCTCTTGGGTAGTGTCTGGTCCATTCTTCCAGGATCCAGCACTTGTTCAGCTGGGCATTTATTGGCCTGTGACCTGGTCACAGCAAGGACATGTGAGGAGAGACCTAGCATTTCTACATGAGTCATGTACTCCACATCTGACCACAGTGAGGATTCCAAATCATTGCCCAAAAGACAATCTACTGGGAGGTCTGAACTAACTACAACCCTTTTGAGGCCAGTTATCCCTCCCCAGGAGAAATTAACAACTGCCACACTGAGATTGGTAGTGACATTGCTAGCATTGGTCACTAGGTAATCTGAACCTAGCATGATCTGGTCAGGGTCCACAAATGTTGGCGTCACCATAGTGACACTGGCACATGTGTCCCTGTAGGCCTGAGCCATCTTTCCATTGATTAAAGGCGTTTGCCTGTATTTGCCCAGAGTACTAGGACTTACAGTAGGGGTCATATCCATGTCCCCAGAACAAACAAGAACTGCCTGAGTAGGTATTCTAACTAAGTCAGAACCCACCTCAGTTCCCAGGGTTAACCCAACTATAGCCTTGGGAGGTACACTACCACTACTAACTGTACTAGGGGGTGCAGGTGTCTTAGGGACAGTAGTGGTAGGAGTTTGGCCTTTCTTGGTGCACCCACTAAACCAGTGAGTTTTACTTTTACAGTATTGGCACCATGGTTTCTTAGGACCATCATTCTTCTTCTTTTGGGAATTTTGGGACCCACCCTCCTTAGGTTGTTGGGGCCCTGTTGAAGACATCTGGTCATTTAGCTTATTCGCATTACCCTTCTGGTCTGCTTTCTTCTGGCCACTACCCTGGTTCTGGTTCTGCTGCTTGACCCTTGTCCTGACCCATCTGTCTGCCTTCTTTCCCAATACTTGGGGAGAGGTCAGATCTGAGTCAATCAAGTGCTGATGCAACAACTGGTTCTGACAATTATTTAAGATTTGCTCTCTCATAATTAGATTATACAATCCTGTGTAATCAGTAACTTTACTACCCAGTAACCAGCCTTCCAAAGCCTTAGTGGCACAATCAACAAAGTCAGTCCAATCTTGAGCCTGAGATTTCTGGGTGTCTCTGAACATCAACCTGTACTGTTCAGTGGTTAAGCCAAACCCATCAACCAGTGCAGTTTTCAAGACTTGGTAATCATTAGCATCCTCATCTCTAACAGTGAGGAGCTTGTCTCTACCTTTACCTTCAAAGGAGAGCCACAATATAGCTGCCCACTGACTCTGGGGTACCTGCTGTACTTTGCAGGCCCTCTCCAGAGCAGTTATCCACTTGTGGATATCATCTCCTGTCTTATAGGAGGGCACTATTTTACTCAGGTGTCTATTATCAAAACTCCTGTCTCTATCCCTAGGGATAGTGCTGCCACCAGTGGGGACTACCCCACTCAACTGTTGCTTTCTAGCAAAGGTCAGCTTCTCTTTGGCAAGGGCAAGTTCTTCCCTTTGGATCCTCAGATTAGCCTCCTTCATCTTTGCCTCATGCTCTCTCCTCTTAGGGGAAGTCATCCTCCTTTGAGCAGATGCATGAGAGGCATGAGAGTGCGCAGATCTATTGGAGTCCCTAGAATGAGATCTATCTCTTCTAACCCCAAAGTTAGGCCTGATTCTGGTTAGTACTGGGGGTCCCCCAGTCCCTTCCCTATGTAGGTATAAGTTGGCCCTAGTAAGCCTGCTGACTAAAGGTTGCCTATTGTCTGCCTCATCCTCAGAGGGTTCCTCTTCCTCCTCCTCCTCATCTACATTCTCTGTTTCAGGGAGGTTAGAGTCTGGGTCACCACGAGTACCTTCTAAAGGGGGCATACTCCCATCTGGATTAGAGGGGCCTTGGTTAGAGGCCTTCCTAGCATCATATGTCTCTAAGAGACCTAACAGAAAAGGAGTGGTAGGGTTAGAACCCTGTTTCAATTTCCTGGAGGTACACAATTGTCTCATCTCCTGGAAACTGAGAGCTGCATATCTGGAAAGGACCTGTGGAGGGTCACTAACCACTAGGGGAGTCTCTGAAGTCTCTCCATGGGTAGACATGCTTTCTAGTGAGGTGTAAGTGATGCACCTACCTACACTATGGGTTTTCCTACTGATCCCTTGCTAAGAGTTGTAGTCAGGGTGTGCTAGTCCCTTTCTACTACAACAGCTGGTTCAGTAGAACTCAGAGTATTTCTAAGCTTGTTATATGTACCTATAGTACCTTATGTGATCTTTCAAATGATATTTCAAGATTATACGTGGTAAAAACAACAGCAATCAATCAATCAATCAATCAGGTCATTTGTAGAGCGCACTACTTGCCCGTAGGGTCTCAAGGCGCTGGGTTGGGGGGGGGGGGGGGGGGTGCCGTTACTGCTCGAACAGCCAGGTCTTGAGCTTCTTCCTGAAGGAGAGGTGGTCTTGGGTCAGGCGTAGGTCGGTCGGGAGTGAGTTCCAGGTCTTGGCGGCCAGGTAGGAGAAGGACCTTCCTCCTGTTGTCGCTCTTCGGATGCGGGGGACGGCGGCGAGGGCGTGGCTGGTTGATCTGAGGAGGCGCTTGGGAGTGTAGAAGTTGATCCGGTTGTTGAGGTAGCTCGGGCCTTGGTCGTGTATGGCTTTGTGCGCGTGGGTGAGGAGACGGAAGGTGATTCTCTTGTTGACCGGGAGCCAATGCAGATCTCTCAGGTGTCCGGAGATGTGGCTGCGTCGGGGGATGTCGAGGATGAGTCTGGCCGAGGCGTTCTGGATCCGCTGGAGTCTCTTCTGGAGCTTGGCGGTGGTTCCGGCGTAAAGGGCATTGCCGTAGTCCAGTCGGCTGGTGACGAGGGCCTGGGTGACCGTCTTCCTCGTCTCGGTGGGGATCCACCGGAAGATCTTGCGTAGCATGCGCAGGATGTTGAAGCAAGACGAGGAGACGGCGTTTACTTGTCTGGTCATGGAGAGGGAGGAGTCCAGGATGAAGCCCAGGTTGCGTGCGTGGTCCGTCGGTTTGGGTGCGGTGCCCAGGGCGGGGGGCCACCAGGAGTCGTCCCAGGCGGAGGGCGAGGAGCCCAGGATGAGGACCTCCGTCTTGTCCGTGTTCAGTTTCAGGCGGCTGGTCGTCATCCATTCGGCTACCTCTCTCATCCCTTCGTGCAGGTTGGCTCTGGCGGTGGCGGGGTCGTTGGTCAGGGAGAGGATCAGCTGGGTGTCGTCGGCGTAGGAGATTATGTTGAGGTTGTGTTGGCGTGCGATGGCCGCGAGGGGGCTCATGTAGACGTTGAAGAGGGTGGGGCTCAGGGAGGACCCTTGAGGGACGCCGCAGATGACTTTGGTGGCCTCTGACTTGTACGGTGGTAGGCGGACTCTCTGTGTTCTTCCGTCGAGGAAGGAGGTGATCCATTCCAGTGCCTTGTCCTGGATTCCGATGTTGCCAAGGCGCTGTACTAGGGTGCGGTGGCAGACAGTGTCGAAGGCCGCGGAGAGGTCCAGGAGGATGAGGGCCGCTGTTTCTCCGTTGTCCATCAGAGTTCGTATGTCATCGGTGGCGGCGATGAGGGCGGTCTCGGTGCTGTGGTTCGCTCGGAAGCCAGACTGTGAGGGGTCGAGGGATCCATTCGTCTCGAGGAAGGCGGCCAGCTGTTTGTTGACGGTCTTCTCGATGACTTTGGCCGGGAACGGGAGGAGCGAGATGGGACGGTAGTTCTTGAGGTCTGTGGGGTCTGCTGTGGGTTTCTTGAGAAGAGCGCTGAGTTCGGCGTGCTTCCAGCTTTCAGGGAAGGTGGCGGTGTCGAAGGAAGTGTTGATGATGTCCCGCAGGTGGGGTGCGATGACAGCGTCGGCCTTGTTGAAGACGTGGTGAGGGCAGGGGTCAGTCGGAGATCCGGAATGGATGGAGTTCATTGTTTGGATGGTGTCTTCGGTGCTGATCGGAGTCCAGCTGCTGCGTGTGCCCCCTCGCTGTGCCTAGCTGCCTCGCTGCCGGCCGACCCGGCTGTCGTTTGTTTTGTTTTTGTTTTTCCAATCATTTGCGCCTGTTTAAATTTCAGAGTCTTTTCCCAGTGTTAAGCGTTTTTGTCATTCATTTGTGCTTGTTTCAGAGTCTTTTTCCCGTGTTTAGTGTGTTTTCCCGTTGTTTTTCCAATCATTTGTGCCTGTTTTGCAAGTGTGCTTTGTTTCCATCTGTGCCTGCTCCTTCGTAATCTCTGACCGCTCTGTCTCCCG
This sequence comes from Lissotriton helveticus, assembly GCF_964261635.1. NCBI lineage: Eukaryota > Metazoa > Chordata > Amphibia > Caudata > Salamandridae > Lissotriton > Lissotriton helveticus. The sequence continues at coordinate 1,189,531,711 of NC_136072.1, read as the reverse complement.
CCCCCCTCGCCGCCCCCCGCTTCCCGCCACTACCGCCGACCCCGCCCCTTTTTCCTTCTGTTCCCTCCCCGCTCCCGCCTCCCAGCTGCTCCGCCCACCCGCGCACTTCGCCTCATATGGCGACCGTGCGAACGCGCAGCGTTGATGCGCAGCGGGCGCGCCGATTGTGCGCCGAAGGCGCGCCAAAGGTAAGCCCGTCTACGCCCGTCCGCGACCGGATCGCGACCAGCGCCAGGACCCCTGGCCCCCACCGACGGAAGCCGACCCGACGAACCTACAACGCCGCCGATCTCATCGCACTCAACAACGGCCGCTTCCCAGGATGTCATCGAGCCGCCCCGAAGCACACCCACGGACCCTTCAGCTGCCACACATGCAAGTTCACCTGCATCCGGACTCACCCTGCACCAGCACTCGCCAAGCCAAACACCAGCAGCAGTCACCTGAAGTGCATCCTGCTCAACACCCGCTCCGTCCACAGACACGCCGTAGAACTCTGGAACCTCCTCGACACCACAGCCCCCGACGTTGCCTTCCTCACCGAGACCTGGATGAACGCCTCCTCAGCGCCCGACATCGCCATCGCCATCCCGGAGGGCTACAAGATCACCCGGAGGGACCGCACCGCCAACCAGACGGGAGGAGGCATCGCCATCATCCACAGAGACACCATCCGCATCACGACCAACACCGACGACACCCTAACCACCGCCGAACACCTGCACTTCCAGATCCACACCAACCCGAAGACCACCCTCAGAGGCACCCTGATCTACCGACCCCCGGGTCCACGCACACGATTCAACGAGGACATCGCCGACTTCATCAGCCCGCACGCCCTCCCCTCCGCCGACTACATCCTCCTGGGGGACCTCAACTTCCACCTGGAGAACAACAACGACCGGAACACCATCAGCCTGGTCGACAACCTCGCCAACCTCGGACTCAAGCAACTGGTGACCACCCCCACCCACCTCGCCGGACACACACTCGACGCCGTCTTCTCATCCAGCAAAGACGTCACCTTCAGCCACGCAACAGGACTCCACTGGACGGACCACAGCTGCGTCCACTTCACCTTCAAAAGAACGACGATCCACCACCACCAGCAACAGGTTGCCCGAAGAAGCTGGAACAAGATCACAGCCGACCAGCTCACCGCTTCCCTGAGCCAGCACCCTCCCGCCAGCTCAACGAACCCCAGCCAGGCCGCCGACAACCTCACGAAGTGGATCAACAACTGCGCGGACGAACTCGCCCCTCTGAGAACGCCACCCAGCAGACCCTGCAGCAGAAAAACACCATGGTTCACCGACGAACTCAAGAGCTCCAAGAAGAACTGTCGAGCCCTCGAGAAAGTCTGGAGAAGGGAGCCAACCACGGACAACATGACCACCCTCAAGATCGCCACCCGTAAACACCACCAACTGATCCGCGCCACCAAGAAAAATACATATAAGGACCGGCTGGACAACAACGCACACAACTCCAAGGAACTCTTCAACATCGTGAAAGAGCTCTCCAACCCCAACGCCGGAAACAATGACATCACCCCGTCGCAAGACCTCTGCAACTCCCTCGCCTCCTACTTCCACAACAAGATCGCGGACATACACAACAGCTTCAGCAACCAACCAACGCAAGCCACAACCACAACAACGCCACCCGCCACCACCCTCTGCACCTGCAAGCTCAAATCCCAACGGCTGCACACCAATGTGAGAAGTTAGCCTGATATATGATGCTCACTAGTTCTAGTGATCACCTTGTATCAGTCCAAACAACCCTTATGGTGGTTGGTTGTAAGTCAACCTTATAGACCAGCTATCCTAGTGGTAGCATGGACAAAGCAGTCTTAGGCTAAACTCTTTTGGCATGTGAAGCCAGCTGTTGTACCACAATATAACCCCTTGAATACCAGATAAAAGGACACCACACAGGTTGGTATGAAAATAAACAATATATTTATTAATAACAAACACCTCTGAACTCTTATGAGGTCAGAGGGCTAAGCACATGACAATCTCTTAGGAAAAATACGTTTAAGTTGCACGAATTACAATGGTGCCCTAGGGGCACGACAAACCATATACTAAGTAAGTGGAATGTGAAAGTCGATAGAAAGAATGGAGCTGTCCAGAGACTGGAGGTTCGCTAGGACTACGCTATCTTCACCTTAGGTAAGTAATAGGAGGCTCACGGGACGCGTGTGCAGAGTGTGAACTCACACGCGAGATGCGTAACAACGTCTATGGACAGTACAGTTCAAGTAAAAGGTAAGTACGGACAATCCTGACTAGTTAGGACTAAAACGACTGTGGAACTGGACACTAGGACGGTTAAACTACCCTTGAGCACCAAAATGCTCTCGTTACCTCACCCACGGGCTGCGGGTGCATAGTGTTAAAATAAAGTTTGGGTCGGGGACAATCGATATTTGCCCGGCGGTATTTGCCTCTGTGACCCTCGAATTATTTAATCAATGAAGAGGCAGGCGCTGGGGACTGGAAAGCAGGAAACAAGGTTTTTATTCTCTCCGGAGGAGAACACGGCAAAACAGACAGCAGGTATCGTTCTGAGGTGCTCTAACTACATTTCTGAGGCCTGGCCTCTTATACACTGTTTTATGACTTTATTGCAGATTACATATTCATGACAGTGCTTTGATGTACGGAAAGACATTCTCGGAATCTCCCCTTTGGGCCCGTTCCCACACACATTTACAGTTGAAGCCCCCCACCCTAGTCACAACAGGTGACGAGTATCGCGCAGCTGGATATTCCGCCGATTCACGGAATGTGGGGGGTTTGATCGGATCTCATAGGGTGGGTGCTTTGATCAATTCGGGGGTCCTTTGATGGGGGGGAAGCTTCCTACTGTACGGGGAGGGGCAATAAACAGTATCGGCAGAGCTAGGTGTCGGCCTGGGAACGAGGGAGGCAAATGGGCACAGGAAAAGGGGTTTGCATCAAAGGGCCGGGGATCATGAAAGGAATGAAGGGAGGTGTCGCGCTGGGAACAGGATGGGGTTCTGAGTCGGGGCTGCGCTGAAGAGGGGTTTATGATTCCAGGCAGGTGCAAGCAGGGGGGTTGGTCAGCGTGCAGGCTTAGTGAGGGCGAAGGGCTATGTCAGGGGGCCAGCGGCATGCAAAAGGGTTTTGTTCGGCTCAGGGCATCTTAAAATGGCGGGTGCGCACGACAAAAGTGTGGCATCAGGGGAAGAGGCAAGATGGCGCAGATAATGTTCACCAAACCGTACTAATTTTCAACAGTCCTCCCTTTAACATATTCAAGACATCTTGCTGGTTCATTTTCTACTCGGTTCTATCGTGGTGGGCATGAGAAAGAAAGCAGTAAGAACCCTATGTGAAAGAGTTGTAAACAATACATTTTAAGATTTCTAGTTTTAGTAGGCGGACCTATTGATAAACTTTGATAAACTTGTTTAGCAGGAAAGTCATAGTAATGCAGTGCAAAAGTGATTCGAAGTGAGAGCAGTGAGTACATTTCATAAGGTAAACTGATGGATTGTTACATAATCAATACAATGTTGGCTGGGAGAGAAACGAGATGTGGCAGAAATGATCGGGAATGTTCGAGGGTTAGTAAGCTTTCAACAATTCTTCGTCTTCCGTTGGCACTGTTGAGCACCGGCGGTGGAGCTACGAGTCCAGCTCTATTCTGAGTTCCGTGTGGCAGGGCACGACCTTTTCCTCGCGTTTCTGGTCAAAAAAGGTCTTTCTCGCCCGGCGTCCTTTGGGATCAATAGTCAAAAGTTCAGGTGGAAGAAGAGTGTACAAACTAGTCCATAGGGTAGGTCGGAGAAAAAGGGGGATGGAGCGAGGCCAAATCAGGAACAAACTAGGGGAACGAGAGATTTCAGATGGGCGGGCTCATGACCGAGTCTAGAGAGCGGGGACCTTTCGGCACACATTTGAACATGGAGCAGGGGCATCAGGTTAGCCCCTTCTTCTCATCTTGTTGGAGACAGTGCCTCGTCCTGTAGCTCTGTTCTGTCGCGGTCTCGCCTTGGCCCATGTCGCAGACGTTCCATAGTCCGTAGTCAGGCCACGTGCTCCCACATCCGGTCCTTCTTTCCTCCGACAGCCGTACCCTTGAAGGAGTTTGAAAAGACAGTTTTTAGAGAATTGGTAGAGGAAAAGTAACCACATAAGTCTATTTCTCTCCCAGCTCCAGGTAAATGAGGATAGAAACGTTTGTTATATTAGGGTTCACAACTGACGCATAAATGATCGATGGTGGACCTGCTGGATTTACTATGACTTTCTTTCACAATTGTTTAATATAGTCACGATAGTTCATCTGATGGGGACCCACCTCAGTAATGCAAGCCTGACAATGCTAAACCGTTCTCTAGGGTTTTATATTTACCAAGGGTACTGAGTGCTATCGACATGGTACAAAACAGGTATTTTGCTGAGGGACGAACATAGGCTAAACATTTCCTTTTTATCGATGCGTCCTGCTTTTCAACTAAACATTTTTTACTTTCGACAAGGTCCATTCAACGATTTCTTCACTTTGGTCTAGTCTGTTAACCTTGTAAAACATCATTCTGGTTCCTACGTAGCCTCCTACGGCCTGATTACTTAATTAGAAAGGACAGGGGTTTTATGGGAAACAACTAAGGACATAGAAAACTTGTGGTAAGGGCGTAAATCGACCCATCTCTCACAACCGGGAATGAGGGACAGTTTCATAACTCCCGTCCGGAGCAGCTGATATGGGGACAGGGGCGTTCATGGAACATGAGGATGTTTTGATCATTTTTACTGTTTGGGTATTGCGACAATTCGGGGCGGGGAGGTCGCGTATTCTGAGGTCCTTTATTATAACACAGGAGCAGCCGCTGACATGTGGTTTCCTTAGTTCGGGTCAGATTAGGGAACCTCAGTCGTCTTACCTGTCCTTTCCCTTACGGCCCAACCTCGGTTCATTGACTTTTAGCAGAAAAGGAGAGGTAATGACACGGTCTCAGGGTGATTGTATTAAAGACAAGTTTTTTTTTGTGCAAATACTGACGGTATTTGAAACCAATTGGGTGGTGCGCTAGGGGCGGCAATTTGCCAATTTCGGGGCTAATCGCTCGGAAGAGTGGGAGTGTGAAGGAGAGAGAGAGAGAGAGAGAGAGAGAGAGAGAGAGAGAGAGAGAGAGAGAGAGAGAGGGAGAGAGAGAGAGAGAGAGTGCAACGGCAGGCTAAATAGTACACGTGCGACAGAGAGTGGCAGTGTATTTACGAAAGGCTATTTAGTGCATTACACAGCAAAGGACATTCACGGGTCTGCGTTAGTATCTTGAAATCATGCAGTTTGAGCATTAGACAGGGCAGAGGGGACGTGCCTTGAGAAAAAGGAAAAGGAAAGGAGGTACCATTTTGTCGCACTTTCTTGCATTCTCGGTCCTTCGACCAGTCGGGTCAACGCCTCAGTCATACACACACATTCTCTCATAGTTTCGCATCATACGTGACATGGGTTCATTCGTGCGGTCTGGTTTAAGGGTGATCACTTTTTATCAGGTCATGCTAATTTTACGGGTCCGTTCGATACGTGAGTAGTTTGTAGGCGTGTTTAGGCACCACCTTGCAGCGCTAGTCTGCTTCGTGTATTAGACATGGCAAGGCTTCAGATCTTCGCCACACCTCGGCTGTAATCTCTGATGTAACCTGCAGAGGGAGGAAAAAGGGGGGAAGGGAGGGGAACAGCATTCGCGCATATTCAAATACATGGATTCAAGAGTCCTTTACTTACCTCTTACTCGTCTTTCCTCCTCGGGGCAGAGTCCCCGGGGATATGGTTTCTGGTGTCGGGGGGGCAGTGTGTCCATATAGGTCGTGTGCGGGGAAACGTAAAAAGGAAACCAGAGGTGCCTAGTGCGAGGTATCTAGTCATAAGATGTATCTCACTATCGGGATCCTTAAACCTCCTTCAACGCTGTGGCGTTCTAAGGTTCTTCGGTTCTTGGGTCAGCTCCGTTCCCTAATACCTTTGAACGTTGTACTTTATAACATTTACATCGTTTTATTTCACCCTTCTTTTACATTCCCTCATCTATACCGTTCGTTTTACCCATCCTTGGAAGTCGAGGTCTTCCTCCATGCGAGAGTTCATGAGTCAGTCGCGTACTTTGAAGGCAGAGTGTCGTGTTGTCGATCCGATCCGTCCTCCAGGGCTGGGCAGCCATCTTTTTAATAACCTTAAAGAGAGAGCAGAGTAGGGTGCACAGAAAAGAACTCTCCCACCGATCCCACATTTTTAAAATAAAGCATGCAATACCCGTTCATAGTTTCGAAAAACCTTTATTTTGCAAAATCATTTCAGCACGTGGATTATGAGGGTGCGGTCGTATTTGGCCGGACACAGCAATGGCTAAAGTGCGTACAGTGGGGGGGGGGGTCGTCTTGCAGCAATAAAAACATTGGAAAGTTTTATTCATTCATTTGTAAGAAACTAAAACGTCTATTAATTGGCTGGGGGTTCGGGGGCATTTATTTCATAATTTAGAAGCATAGTCAGAATAGTTGCAATCAGATTTCCTATATGTATACCGTATGTGTGCGTCATAAATGGGGTTATACATCAGCTATAAAAATATAATACACCGTACATTTGTAATCAACATTTTTAACGGGATCCTTTCACAATGTTCGTCGAGTGAGCTCTCCTTGTCTTTTCTAGCCAAGTGTACAAAGGATCATAAAAAGTCTCAGAACATCAAGTTTGTATTAGCACGAAGGAACACCACGAGGTGTTCGCAAGTTCCTATTGATACCAGCGCCATTTTGGGCGGGGCCGGCTCAGTCCGGAAGTAGCATCAGGGGGAAATGTTTCCCATAACTGGCAGTTGGACCAGAGTCCTTTTCGGCAGTTCAAGAATTCATGCTAACAGAAGGAGTGGCAATGTCATGCCTGTTTCGTTAGTGATCAAGGCAGCCGTCCCTTACCGGAAGCCTGCAGAGGCCGAGGGCTCCTCCGGGGACTTTTGTAGAATCTTCAAGGCTGCGGAGATGCTGTCGGAGGTGGGGGCTCGTGCCCCAGTGGGCAAGTGTCCGAGTTATATTGCTGATCAAAGTTACTCTAGCGGCCGAGGCCCGCCTTCCAGCGGACCCAGACGCCATTTTGGGGCCCTCCAGGGGCCACTCTCGTCGAGTTTGCAAGAGTGGAAGAGACCCTTCGGAGTGAAAGGAAGAGGGCTCTGTTTTGTGAAGACGGGACGTTCGGCTGGGGTGCAGCTGTGATTCCCCCACCTGGGGGCGAGGGAGACTCGTTCGCGCCGTCTCCTTCTCCCGGTGCACTCCAGGCTGCTCTTTTTCATCGGCCCGCATGGAGGTCTCTCCACATCCGGTGTTCCCCAAGTCTTGTGCTCAGTGCTGTGGGAGTATGGCCATCTGTGGCGCACACTCGGTGCCGCATAAGTATCGGTGCAGTCATTGCATATTCGGTGCTCCGAAAATATGGGCACCATTGCACGTTTGGTGCTGCGCAAGTATTGGGGCACCATCGCCTGACTGGGGGTGTTCGGCGTCGGGCCGGGGGCTGGGGGACCTCCTATCTATGGAGGTGGGAGAGGCTTGTCCGCGTCGCCTCTCCCTCCCAGCCCGACCTGGACGCATTCCTGCAGAGGTATGGACAGGACGTCCCGCCGCCCAGGGCTACTGCGGCTGTCACGGAGGAGAAGAGGAAAAAAAAAAGGGTGTCTCGTTCTTCTCTGGACCGGGCTTCCTTAGGTTATCGGCTGCAGCCGGACTCAGTTGGCCCCGGTCCCTGGCCATTGGTGGCCTGACCAGGTGGACATGTGGCGGGACTGCCTGAATCTCTCATGCGCCACCATGGCCGGGAAGGCATGTGGCGGGACTGCCTGCAACTATCCAGGGCCGCTGCGGTTGGCCGAGGAGACATGTGGCGGGACTACCTGCAACTGCCCAGGCCGCTGACTCCTGTCTCTCCTCCGGCTCCCCCATACGTTAAGATTTCCTGACCAAGAGTTGGCAGCAGGGCCCGCCTTATATGGGTTGCCGCCGGTTGGGCGTAGCCGTAACCCTACCCTACTTTGGAAGGTTCCAGAAGGTGGGGGGGCGAATGTTCTATTGGCTTTCATGTTCTACAGTTTACCGTTCTTGTTTTTCTAGCTTTATTGTGTTTTTCTTTGCTTGTTATGTTAAAATAAAAGTTCATGTTTATCAGTTGCTTACTCATTTCGTTTCCCATTTCTTTCTTTCCAGGTTGTTTCATGCTAGAATTTCTATTAACATAGTTTATGTAACATGGAAGCACATGCAGGGGGATGACGCAGATTTACGTACACACAAACTCAGACGGGGGGTAGTAGAAAAGTATGACACACAAGATCCAAAGACAAACATAAAACAGTGATTATTTGGCCAAAATTATCTTTTTCCGTCTGTCAATTTAGAGCTAGGCTGGGTTCCCGTTTTTATATTGTCCGACCTAGGAGAACTTGAGCATGTCGCTGAAATCATTCTGGCGGAACCTGTGCCATCGGGCATAATCAAACGTGGTGGTTCTGTCTGGTCTGTCCGTACGAGTCGGATTTTTCTTTGTCTCGCGCTTTTTCTCATTCTGTCGGCCTGTCATTCCTGTCGGCCCTTTGCCCTTACTCACGCTCAGTAGAGTCGGGCATTGGGCTTTCCAGTGTCCGACATATCTACAAAAAGCACATTGGTCTTGCCCTAAGTCTGGCCGTCTTTTACATAATGTCGGGGGATAACCTTTGGGTCGTGGTGCCCCGGGGTTGTCCTGTCGGTATATATCTCTACCTGGTTTGTCCTCGTCTTTTCTCTGTCGTTGCATAGCCTCTCTGCGCCACATACCGAGACTGTCGAGCATAATAGGCGTTGTCTTATTATTGCGAAGGGCTATTTCCAACGTTTCTATTTTATCAAGGTCAAAGGATCCTGCCAGTGGCCACTGTTTGTCTTGACTTTCTTTGGTATACCTGTGCCACAATTTATTATAGGCTATGGTAACTAATCCATAGTTTATGAACATGTCCTTATTAGGGGTGCCTTCTAGTGGAGCTATATGGTCCACCTCTAATACACGGTCCGGGCTGAACCAATTATCAATCAATGGGGAGAAGACAGACATGACGGCTCGTAACGAGGGACTAAAAAGTCAGCACTGCCTATCTTATCACTAGGTGCAAAGACTAGACAGAATATTCCTATTCTACGTTGTTTGCAGGCAGTGAATACCTCATGAACAAAAATAAAAAAGAGTAACCAATAGCGGGGAACAATCAAACAATCAATAAATAAAAAAGATAGAGTAAGGTCAATGGGGAGAGTAAGTAGGGCGCAAAAGTCTGCGTCCTCTACCCTTTCACTATCCGCAAAGAGGAACCTGTTGTTTCCGGTTTGCAGACAGAGAATCTCCAGAAGACAATCTGCGAACAGTAGTTCGGGGTCAAAGAACCCAGTTAATCAGTGAGGGAGAGGGAGTCTCCCAAAAACCGTTAGGAAATAATAGAGTCAGTGGGGGAGAAAAAAATAGGCGCGACGGTTGCGTTACCTATCCTTCACTGTTTGCAGAAGGGAAAGAGCCTACTGTTTCTCCGCGTGCAGACAGTGAATCTCCCAATAAGTTAACAAATAGTAATACTAGTATATATTGTAAACAATCAAGCAATCAATTATTTTCGCAATCCGTCGTGTTTACACGACCTTACCCGGACCGTATGGACAGTTTCTTGTCTTCCGAATCCAGCGCCCGTTCGTCCTCTTTTTCTCGTATCTCTCACGGCACTCCTAATGGTCCCCAGTCAGGACCGTAGATCACTCGAGAGAGGTCTGTTCGGAACTAGTGAAGTTCGGATGATCGGCTGCCAGACGAGGGTCTATTGGGCAAGAGCTCTCCCGATCGTTGCAGTCGTTCACTCTGTCGTCGGGACCTCTCCCACTGGATCCACGAGTCGCTGATGGGCCCCACGCTTGGGACGCCAATTGTTAAAATAAAGTTTGGGTCGGGGACAATCGATATTTGCCCGGCGGTATTTGCCTCTGTGACCCTCGAATTATTTAATCAATGAAGAGGCAGGCGCTGGAGACTGGAAAGCAGGAAACAAGGTTTTTATTCTCTCCGGAGGAGAACACGGCAAAACAGACAGCAGGTATCGTTCTGAGGTGCTCTAACTACATTTCTGAGGCCTGGCCTCTTATACACTGTTTTATGACTTTATTGCAGATTACATATTCATGACAGTGCTTTGATGTACGGAAAGACATTCTCGGAATCTCCCCTTTGGGCCCGTTCCCACACACATTTACAGTTGAAGCCCCCCCACCCTAGTCACAACAGGTGACGAGTATCGCGCAGCTGGATATTCCGCCGATTCACGGAATGTGGGGGGTTTGATCGGATCTCATAGGGTGGGTGCTTTGATCAATTCGGGGGTCCTTTGATGGGGGGGAAGCTTCCTACTGTACGGGGAGGGGCAATAAACAGTATCGGCAGAGCTAGGTGTCGGCCTGGGAACGAGGGAGGCAAGTGGGCACAGGAAAAGGGGTTTGCATCAAAGGGCCGGGGATCATGAAAGGAATGAAGGGAGGTGTCGCGCTGGGAACAGGATGGGGTTCTGAGTCGGGGCTGCGCTGAAGAGGGGTTTATGATTCCAGGCAGGTGCAAGCAGGGGGGTTGGTCAGCGTGCAGGCTTAGTGAGGGCGAAGGGCTATGTCAGGGGGCCAGCGGCATGCAAAAGGGTTTTGTTCGGCTCAGGGCATCTTAAAATGGCGGGTGCGCACGACAAAAGTGTGGCATCAGGGGAAGAGGCAAGATGGCGCAGATAATGTTCACCAAACCGTACTAATTTTCAACAATAGGTGTCAAAGTGTGTCGGGTTCTCGCGTTGAAGTCTATGGAGCCTGGAAGAAAAGATGCTGCAGGCGACCAGGAGGAAGATGTCCGGTGCGATCCAAGGGTGGATCGGTGAAGAAGAGGACCTGAAAGCAGAGGGGACAATGTTCACAGTCACTAGCCAGTGACTGGAGTGGAACCAGGAAGGAACCAGATGTCGTCGTCGCGATCAGGTGAAGAGTGGACGCTTGTCTCTGCAGCCACGTGGACCAGGAGGTGTCTTCGACAACCAGGATGGAGGAACGAGCTGTCCCACGCAGGCTCTCGTTGTCGGCGGTGTTGGATCCGGAATCAGCATCAACAGGCCTTGGCAAAGGCAACCCACGCGGTTAGTGGAAACGGCGTCTGGAGTGGACCAGGAGGGTCCGGGGTGCTCCTCTCTTGAAAGGGAGCAAGGGCCAGTCTGGAGCAACCAGACCAGCATTGAAGGTTTCAAAGTTCGTCGTCTAGGAGGCCACTAGCCAGCCGGCAAGTGACCAGACAACACGTCAAGCAGCAAACAAGCAGAAGGGCCCCACGCAGATCTCCTGGATGCTGGAGGGCTGATCTTCGGTGCAGGAGCTGCTCGGGGCTGGGGCTTCTCAATCCCCAAAGCACTTGGTCGAGTTTACCTCGGGAGTCGTGCTGGAAGTGAAGTGCGGGTTCTTTCAAGATGGCCGGTCCCACGTGTCTCGTCACACCCACGGATCTCAGCTGTGCTGCAGATGTGAGTTGAGGTCGGAGAGGTCTGGGAATCCGGGTCTCGTCGGGCTCTGAAGTCTGGATCCTGGAAGGAAGACGACAAAGGGAAGCCGCTGGACGCTTGATGGTGCCTGCAGTTGCAGGGTGGACACTCCTTGCCCACAAGGGAGATTCTTCAGTCTTCTGTGGAGCAGAACGTCGAAGTCCAGAGTTTCTTCTTGTAGAGGAGTTCAGGATTAATCTAATTTGGAATGGGACCAGCTCCTACCTTTATCCTGCTAAAGGGGGCTGCGCTACTGACTAGGTCCCTCCCCTGGGTGGGACCAGGAAGGGGGGTGGTTACACCCCCTATCCTTTGTCTGGCTTTGTGCCAGAACTGGGGCAGGGATGCCCCAGCAACTGGTTTGAACCGGTGTATGCACAGGGCACCTTGTGTGCCCCAGGCATGTCTCATTCCTTTCAGGCCGGTCCTACCCAATACACAAAATCCTGTCTGGGGTGGTGCTAGCACCTCCCAAGGCAGGAAACCCTTTGTCCAAGCCTCCCTCGCTGGAAGTACTCCCAGCAGCAGGAGGTCAGACTTGTGTCTGTGGTGACAGCATCCATTTTGTGATGCTTAGGCTCGAGTTAACTTTAACCGGGGTTCACAGTTACATACATGTCGTGTCCCTCTAGAAGGGTGGAATGCTACCCCCATCGCCAGAATTGGCGAGGGGGTAGTATTCCAATTCGTATGACACCTTACTCGACATGTTTTGATAATGTTATACCAGAGTTAGCATTTAACCGCGAGGTTGATAATGCACTTAAGAGTATATGGTATAGCGTTATCATGGAACAGCTATTAGGACTTGGTTCCGCAAGCTGCAGATGGGCTCAGCTCATGCCAGAGCACCATCTAACATAATTCCAAGCACTCTGCCTTCAGGATTGATAAGGCCTGCCATAGGAGTGACTGATAGGAGTATATGTGTCCATTTTAGGGTTAGATATAGGTATACTATATCTATAGCAAAGGGTGATTACACCACCTTGCCCCAGCTGTCGTGCAGCCAGTTGTGTCAGTCTTAGATGGCCAGCCAGGGGTGGCATAATACATGCTTCAGCCGCTGGTAGGCCCTGGGTACACCTATGCCCTGGGCACCTAAGGTACACTGTACAGGGACTGATAAGGTGGCCCAGTACCAATTGGTAAATGCACCTAAAGTGCATGGTTGTCAATTTAGAGAGAGAACAGCTAGGCTGTGGGTCTGATTAGCAGGCCCACGGCCAGAGAAAGTCATAAACCAGTGAAGCAAAAAGCAAACATCTGGGGTGACCATAGGATTGCAGACCCCACTCTCCTACACTCCCTGCCTACAGAAACCAGACTGAACCCTTCAACAGTGTCCTTTAAAAAGGAAGTGAAACCTTTACTGATTAATACTTTTCTGAATTAGAGGTTTAGCCACGGCCTACTGTCCTGTCCGCCTAGGTTTCTTTATTGGCACACGCAGACCACCTTTACTTCACGGTTTCATCGATGAGTCGCAGGAATCATATCAGATTACACTGAAGTCCATCAGTTGATTTTACAAGTGAATCCATAGCTATAAACGCTGTCGTCCATCTTATGTAGATGCATTTGTATCAGTCCGTAATCACTTGGACAAAAAAAAAGACTCCGCCTGTATAACCGTGATAGAGTTTCACCGAAGACGCGAGACATCGCTCCGTGCCTCGATTGAACCAATATATAACTAAAAGAGCGACATATATCCTGTGTAAAGAAAACCACCTTTTTAATTGTTCGTCTACATTCAAGTTTATGAATATATACGATTTCAACAAAGTATAAATAGAATTCCATTTGAAAACGGGTCCATGTTGCCTTGGGTATCATGCAGAAGGTGACATCCATCGTGTTTGATAAGTTTGTGGACTACGCTAAATTTGTCAGAAATTCTTGTGGCTATTCCTGAAGAAGGCGTGTAAAACGCCGAAACACGCGTCGAGACAGGATTGAAAACAATTTTTGCCACTTTTAAAGTATTTTTTTATATATTAAACTGTATGAGATGGTTATCGCTCTTCTGTAATGTATATTAATTTATGTATCATGTATATCCTGTTTTGAGGACTTTGTAACAAATTATTAAAAATTGTGATCTTCTTTTTAAACTTCTTTACGTATATAATTTTTTGACAATTTCTTCACATATTGTGTATGGTGCCGCATATTAATGTTCGGATTCTAGATTGCCTAGGAAAGATAATTGTCAAACGATAAATCCCTGTCCTAGGAATCATTGTATACATGGTTCAGGGGGTCCTTGTTATTCTCATACTGTCCGCCTAGCTAGTCATGTGCGCGCTATATCAAGCTTTTTAAATAAATAAATAGTGCCGCCTGTAGTGCTCCCTTGACTCCTGAGCTGTAGCTAAACCTTGTTCCTGGGCTAGCGCCGCCTGCAGTTCTGCTTTGAATCCTGAGCTGTAGCTAAACCTTGTTCCTGGGCTAGCGCTGTCTGCAGTTCTGCTTTGATTCCTGAACTGTAGTTATTCCTTGTTTCCTGTTGCTGAGCTGTATCTAATTCTTTGTTCATTGTTCTAGCACTGTTTGCAGTGCTTCCTTGACTCCTGAGCTGTAGCTAATCCTCGTTCCTGAGCTAGCGCCGCCTGAAGTGCTCCCTTGATTCCTGAGCTGTAGCTAATCCTCGTTCCTGAGCTAGCGCCGCCTGCAGTGCTCTCTTGATTACTGAGCTGTAGCTAATCCTCGTTCCTGAGCTAGCGCCGCCTGAAGTGCTCCCTTGATTTCTGAGCTGTAGCTAATCCTCGTTCCTGAGCTAGCGCCGCCTGCAGTGCTCTCTTGATTACTGAGCTGTAGGTAATCCTTGTCCCTGAGTTAGCGCCGCCTGAAGTGCTCCCTTGATTCCTGAGCTGTTGCTAATCCTTGTCCCTGAGTTAGCGCCGCCTGAAGTGCTCCCTTGATTCCTGAGCTGTTGCTAATCCTTGTTCCTGAGTTAGCGCTGCCTGAAGTGCTCCCTTGAATCCTGAGCTGTAGCTAATCCTTGTTCCTGAGTCAGCGCCGCCTGCAGTGCTCTCTTGATTACTGAGATGTAGGTAATCCTTGTCCCTGAGTTAGCGCCGCCTGAAGTGCTCCCTTGATTCCTGAGCTGTTGCTAATCCTTGTTCCTGAGTTAGCGCTGCCTGCAGTGCTCTCTTGATTACTGAGATGTAGGTAATCCTTGTCCCTGAGTTAGCGCCGCCTGAAGTGCTCCCTTGATTCCTGAGCTGTTGCTAATCCTTGTTCCTGAGTTAGCGCTGCCTGCAGTGCTCCCTTGATTCCTGAGCTGTTGCTAATCCTTGTCCCTGAGTTAGCGCCGCCTGAAGTGCTCCCTTGATTCCTGAGCTGTTGCTAATCCTTGTTCCTGAGTTAGCGCTGCCTGCAGTGCTCCCTTGATTCCTGAGCTGTTGCTAATCCTTGTTCCTGAGTTAGCGCTGCCTGCAGTGCTCCCTTGAATCCTGAGCTGTAGCTAATCCTTGTTCCTGGGTTGGCGCCGCCTGCAGTGCTCTCTTGATTACTGAGATGTAGGTAATCCTTGTCCCTGAGTTAGCGCCGCCTGAAGTGCTCCCTTGATTCCTGAGCTGTTGCTAATCCTTGTTCCTGGGTTGGCGCCGCCTGCAGTGCTCCCTTGAATACTGAGTCAGCACTTTCAGTGCACCCTTGAATTCTCTTTCTGTATATACCCTTTTCCCTGTGCCTGCTTTCTTTCCCTTTCTTCTAGTTTCCAATGTGCTCCCTTCCTGTTCCTGCTATCTTAGCTTGCATTTCCCTTGTGTGGTTTTGTACTTGCTTTCTGCCAAGTGTGCCTTTGTTTTCCTTTCTTTGCTGCTCCTCCTTGCTAGCTCCTTGTCTATTCATGGCTGTGTATTTATTTCAACACCCAAGCTGTTACCACCTTGCGTGTTCTTGTAGGATCACCAGGATCCGTGGGCACAGCTGACGCCCTGGGTGGTGTTTCTTGTCCACTGTGAGTATTGTCTTTGAGTGACTTTTATAACATCACCATAGGTATCAGTTCCGTAGACCCTGCCGTTGCATGCATATCCGACATGTGGGTATTTGCAGTCAGTATCTGTAACTGCAATTGTAGATGAGGAACTTCCGGAGCTTCAGTCTTGCATTCCCGTTATTGTTAGTGTTGTGATATATGTGTCTTCCACATCCATCTTGGTGTTATTAAGTCTGAATGCCAACCTGCCCGTTGAGTGCCCTTCCTTGCTGACCCTTAACTCTCTTGTTCCCTTGTGCAGAGCGTCCCATTTGGATCCCCTTTCTCCTCTCAGGCTCTGTGTGATCTTGGACAGCTTTATACTTTGTTTTCCCTGCCAGGAGTCCTTGCCAGAGTCCCTGTCAAGCAATCCTGCTTTCTTTAATGGGTGCTCAGGGGGTGAGACCCCTCCCCCAATTTTGTTTATGTTTTGTGTTACATTTCTGGTATTAAATATTGTTATTGTTATTATAATTGTATATCGCGCCTAATCACCTGCAGGTCTCTAAGCGCTAGGAAAGATGGTAACATACAATAACATGGCAAGGTAGAAGCAGAGGCCAAAGCTAGATTATGCTATGCCCAGGCTTTTGCTGAACAGTAGCGTTTTAGGCTCTTTCTGAAGCGTAACAGATTTCCTTCCCCACGCAGCATCCCAGGCAGGCTGTTCCATAACTGGGGAGCTAGCACTGAAAAGGCTCTCCCTCCCTTCGTCGCTAGCCTATAACGAGGACAGGTCAATAACTGGGAATCTGAAGACCGAAGTGTTCTCGTAGGACAATACAGCTGCAGGCGATCTTTAATGTAGGTTGGGGCCTTACCATAAATTGCCTTATGGGCTGTACATAGGCTCTTGAATTCCACTCTTTCTTTAATTGGAAGCCAATGCAGGCTTTGCAATAGGGGGGTAGCTTTAGACCTCCTCGGCAGTCTGAAAATCAACCGGGCAGCGTCATTCATTAGGACCTGGAGCCTGCTGGTAAGGGTTTTAGGTAGACCAAGGTAGAGGGCATTACCATAATCAATTCTGGAGATGATAGTGGCAGCCACTATTGATCGCATCATAGGTTGTGGGAGGATAGGGGATAACTTCCGCAGTTGCCGCATGATGTTTGTACAGCTGCCCACATCCGACGAGATCTGAGGGGCCATCGACAAATCATCATCCAGCTTGATCCCCAGGCTTTTTACAGACGGGCTTGGTTTTGGAGCAGGGCCTAACTCCGTGGGCCAGTAGAGGTCACACCAAGGAGAGGCAGTGGATGGGATAACTAAGACCTCAGTCTTATCTGGGTTGACTTTTAACAGGTTATCCGTCATCCACTGCACTGTGAACCTCAAGATGTTCTGGGCTTGGAGTTGTGCGGCCGTAGTGTCATTGACACTTAACAGCAGTTGCGTATCGTCCGCATAGTTAAAGACTTTACAGCCCATGGTGGCCAATGAAGCGATCAACGGTTGCAGATAGAGATTAAATAGAAGCGGGGACAGGGCGGACCCCTGTGGTACCCCACATTCTAAAATCCCTATCTCAGATGTTTCATCCCCCAGTTGTATCTTTTGGGTCTTTCCTGTAAGGAAGGATTGCAACCATTGAAAGGCCAGACCCTTAATCCCAAAATCCTGTAGTCTTCCCAAGAGCAAGGCATGGCTGACAGTATCGAACGCCGCTGATAGATCTAACAAAATCAGGGCGCTCGATTCCTTACAGTCAGCCATGCCTCTTAATTCATCCAGCACCGAGAGCATCACCAGCTCGGTGCTGTGATGAGCTCGAAAACCTGCCTGTCGATCATGGAGTAGATGGTGAGATTCCATATAAAGGGACAGGGATTTTAAGACATGCTGTTCAAGGATTTTTGAGAGAAAGGGCAGCTGGGAAATGGGTCTGTAATTCTTCAACACCGCCGGATCTAGTCCCGGTTTTTTCAATAGAGGACTTACCCGCGCCTCCTTAAATTCAACCGGCAGATATCCCGTCTCTAGCGATCTATTAAGGAGGGAGATGATACATTCCTCTAATAGAGGGCGTGCAACGCGGAAAATCTCAGGTGGACAAGGATCAGCTGGGGAACCAGATTTAATTTTACCCATCAACTGTTCCAAAATCAGTGCATCCATCTCCGGGAACGCTTCAAGGGAGCAATCAATCGCGTTTTTAGATGCTAAAGCGATAGAAGTCCCCATCGCCGCTCCGTTCTCTATCTCCTGGATAATGGTCTTCACCTTCTCCAGGAAATATGCCTGGAAGATGTTGCAGTCAAAAGGAGCCTTAGAGTGATCAGGTTTTTTACTCAACTCAGCCAGTATTTTGAAGGTCACTTTCTGAATGTTCACTGCCTTACTTAGGCGGGACTCAAGGTATTCTGCCTTAGCTTGGGTCATAAGATTTTTATATTGGTAGAGGGAGGCCTTATAAATTTTCCTGTCCGTGTCCTGTTTGCTTTTCCTCCACAATCTTTCTAACTTTCTAAGTTTTGTTTTGGTTTCTCTTAGAAGTGGCGTAAACCAGGGAGCCCCTTTCCCAGATCCCTTTATTCGCTGTGTTTTCATTGGCGCTATTTGATCAATAGCCCGAGTCATACGCCTTGTTAAATCAGAGTATTCGCGGTCCAGGCTGTAATCCAACTCTGTGACCTGGGATGTTACCGGGAGCGCCTTGGTCAGCGACACTAAGTCGACTTCTGCCCATTTCCGGGTTTTCCTAAAACCGAGCACGTTGCGAACAGCACCACTTTTGAGGGGGATCTCACAGGAAACCAAATGGTGGTCAAACCAAATGCAAGGTTCTACCTCTTTAAGTGTTAAGCTGGCGTCTGTGGTCCACATGAGATCAAGAGTGTGGCCTTTTTCGTGTGTTGGGACATCCACAATCTGTTTAAAGCCTAGCGCCGACATTAGTGTGTCTAACTGGCGCATGGGTAGGTCCCAATTGGGCATATCCCAGTGTAAATTAAAATCACCTGTTACCAGGATCTTCGTATATCTAGAGCTTAGGTCAGATATAATAGGACAGAATAAGTCAAGGAAGAGTGGAGTTGACTTGGGCGGGCGGTAGATTGACAGTATCACCCAGCACACATTGTGTACGGTGTGTATTTCACAGCCCAATTTTAAAGTACTAAAAAGCCACGATCTCTGGATACTCTGTAGGGGCTCTCACGAAATAGTCCAGTAGTTTCACGGTCCAGTTTGTGCAAAGGGAGGTCCATGGCTGGATATGTGAAGAGATACCTTGACCTTTGCTCCAGTTGCTTCTTTACTCTTAACTTGTCTATTTTTAATATTTTTTCGAGATGTAAACACACAGTGGCTGCTATTGAAGCTACAACTCTCTCTCAAACCGCATCTTCGCCAATGTTAAATACTTGTGTTATGAATAACTTTGTAACGCATGGCATTTAACTTTACGACATAGCAGTGTGTCCCACCCCCTTGGCCGTTGCACGTAGACGTGTGACCCTTCGCCGTGCTACAGAAGCCTCAGACCTGTCTGCATCTACACAACTTGAGTCAGTTGCACAGCTGGGATTTGGGCCCAGACAGGCCTTTTATTCCACAGGGTAGTTTTGGTGCCCCTGGAGGCCGATGTTGAAAGCTGAGGGCAGCTCCTGATGGCACTTTCTGAAGTGCGCCGATGTTAATTGCATCAGGCACAGCGAAGCTTCAAGAGAGAGAGAGAGAAAGTGAGTGCGGAAGAGGAAAGGTGGAGAGAAAGAGGTCGGAGAGGGAGAAGAAAGATCAAGAAGGAAAGAGGGAGAAAGAGGGAGAAAGAGAGAGCATGGGTGGATGGAAAGAGGGAGAGGGGCATATTTACCAGGGCTTTATCTCCGCTTTTTTGTCTTTAAAAGCCAAACAAAATGGAGATAAAACTATCGCCCTATTTACAAGAGGGTGCTGACATGCATAATCGCATGTTAGCACCCTTTTTCCCAACGCCTCCCTTTGCATCTCTAATGAGATGCAAAGTAGGCGTCACTGGGCGTACCCCGGATGGACAACCTTGCAAATATCGCTGATGTTCACATCGCGATATTTACAAGGCTGCCCCAGCATTTTAGCACACGTTAGTTTTTGGAGAAAACAGCTGTTTTCTCAAAAAAATAACATCTAATTATCGCTGGCCATTGTTAATATGCCTCTAAGTGCGAGAAGGGAGCAGGGCTGGTTAGAGTATCGCAGGACCCTTTACCACGCATACCATTACAACGCAGGTATTTACAACGCAGATACCTTTACAACGCATACCATTACAACGTAAGTATTGGTAAGTATATAATTTTATTTAAAATATTTTAGGTTTGGGTTTTGGGTAAATGGGTATTTTTAGGGTTCAGGGTCAGTTTTCAGTTTTTGGGTAAAGGGGTATTTTTAGGGTTCAGGGTCAGTTTTCAGTTTTGGGTAAAGGGGTATTTTTAGGGTTCAGGGTCAGTTTTCAGTTTTTGGGTAAAGGGGTATTTTTAGGGTTCAGGGTCAGTTTTCAGTTTTTGGGGTACAGGGGTATTTTTAGGGTTCAGGGTCAGTTTTCAGTTTTTGGGGTACAGGGGTATTTTTAGGGTTCAGGGTCAGTTTTCAGTTTTTGGGGTACAGGGGTATTTTTAGGGTTCAGGGCTGGGTTTGGGTTTTGGGGTACAGGGGTATTTTTAGGTTTCAGGGTTGGGTTTGGGTTTTGGGGTACAGGGGTATTTTTAGGGTTCAGGGCTGGGTTTGGGTTTTGGGGTTCAGGGGTATTTTTAGGTTTTAGGGCTGGGTTTGGGTTTTGGGGTACAGGGGTATTTTTAACATATATATTTAAAAATTAATAAATAAATATTAATATAAATAATTAAAATATTAAATATTAAAATAATAATTTATTAATTAAAAAAAATATTATTAATAATTACATTATTTTACCATATTATTTACTTACCTATACTTACGTTGTAATGGTATGCGTTGTAATAGTACCTGCGTTGTAGTGTATTGCGTTGTAAAGGTATTCGTGGTAAAGGGTCCTGCGTTGTAAAAAATGCGTGGTAATGGTCTGCGTGGTAAAAGAACGCGTGGTAACGTCATATATCCACAGAGGATCAATGTTGATATTCCTTCTATTGAGATGTTGCTCCTCATCGTAAGCATAAAGGTGTATCATCCTCCTTGTCTGCTCTAAGCGCTTTGATGCCTTGTCAGTACGCCTGGGAGGAGCTTGCGAAGTTTCACTCTGCAGAATTCTGCGGAGTTACCGAAAAACTACACAAGATTCCGAGGAGTTCCGCGAGTGGGTGGAGTAATCTCCAAGTGTTTGGGTGTGTTCCACTTCCTGGATTTAATATCTGATTCCGCTGCCCAAGTGCTGAGAGGCTAATATGCATATGAGCACACAGCAAGTATAAAAACAATATAATAATAACCTTACCACATTGCACTGCACGGCAACGCCCAGCATCTCTAACTAGAGAACATTACAAAATGCTACAGCAAATGCTGGTTCACTGGAACATACTCACTAATATCAAGTGACGCTCATGAAAGAGCAGGGGTGAGGGGCTGATAAGGAAGGACTCCCCACACCGTCTCGTCCAGGTAAGTCTTGAGGCATGCCCGCACACCTCCACCGTTAGTAAAAGCCGTTGCCCTAGGCCCAGCCACAGTTCCTCAGAGGGCTCCACAAGGGTGGGCTGAACCAGGCGTTGAAGGAGGCCAGGCGTGAGTTAGGACGGAGTTTGCTGAGGCTTGGGAAGGCACTGCAGACCCTCTGTGAGCACTCCCAGACTAAGCTCCCGGCAGCTCCCTGCAGGGTCTGCAGGCACCGAAGCCAACAGGGAGATGAACACCTCTTGCAGCGCAGCCCCCCCGACAGCCCAGGGTCTGGCAAGAATGAAACATGCCTGTGTCACGACTGTGACGACTCAAGACAATTAGAGAGCATCTTAAGCACTAGACCACACAATGATGGCTTCTACAAGGACACATTGAGGCAGTAAATGTAAATGTACATGTATTTATATACGCAAATCACAGACACGGTATCTAAGCACTTGCTTAGGGAACCCGTCCTGGTATTCCCCTGTGAGATACCCCGGCAGGGTATCCACAAGGTGAAAGCCAGGCATCCCGCCGCGAGGGGCCGTAGTGGAGATTAAGCAAGCTATTGCCCAGAGTCGCAGAGTGTGAACCCGTGAATCGAGTAGGCACCGGAGCGAGAATTATCGAGTCCGTGGAATTTTTGAGCCAAGACCCGCCGAGGTGGGGAATTGAACCCTGGTCCAGGACCGATCTCAGCTTCCGGGTCTGCCGCCTCTAACCCCTGAGCCACACTTCTCAGGATGGGTCCTTGATTACTGATTGGGGTAATAGCACAGCTAACTACTTCCATTGGACAGTTGAACTATTACCTCACCTAAAATGGCGCAGCACGCAAACTTGCTGTGTTAATCAAGCTGCATGCAGAATCTGATCCTGCATTGGCAGTGATCTCTTGAGAGGAAACCTTCTTCAGCAACTATGAAGCTGTCCGTTTTGTCTATTGTAACTTTCCTTCTGCAGCAGACGACCATCTCAAACATCCTGCTGTTTGTAGCAGTTTTCCTCAACTTTGGCGATTATGTTAAATTAGGGCTCCAAAGAATTATCTCCCAGGATCCTCCTGCTGGCCTTTTATTGGATCTGTTCAGAGCTTTGACGTATAGCAACTTGACGTTGTAATGGGCAAGGTAAATCTTTGAAAACTCATAAGAAGAATATTGGTAGTTGTCGGTGTTGGAATGTTCAAGTCCCTGTTTTGTTAATTTTAATTATGGTACTTGAAGTACTGACTTTTAAAGAGAAAAGTGGCAGCATGAAAAGCAATATCATGACTACATGGTCTACTCACATGAGACATGTGGTTACTTAGAGATGTCTGGAAGTATGTTGCTGTCTAAATACTGAAGAATACAAATGGGGCTTCGATAAGGCAAATTAGTGGTGTGAGGCGGGCACTGGTAAACTCGGCCACATGGTGTAGTAGGAATTTTTTGCCGAACTCCGCGCTCCAAGTGCAGTGCAAAGTGGCAAAACTCTGTGAACTCCACCCACGGAGTGGAGCTTACCACCCACCCCTACTTGTCAGTGGTATGAAGTGTTACATAAATGCAATTGTAAAACAATGAAATGCATATCTCTCTTTCCAAAGATGAGTTGGACACAGAATTCCTTCTAAATAATTGTGGGGCATACATTATACACCAACTACAATATGATTTTGTGTACAGTGCTTCAAAGTGAACTTCTACTGTTTGTAGGTGTTGTGGATCTCAAGTGTTACTATTACAAAATGTAATGGTACTCTCGTCCTTTTCTGAAACTGTGAGTCTACACTGGAAATTTCTCATTGGAAGGTAACACACATCTTACATTACTTTTCATAGATTATTCTGGTGACACAAGGGGTTTCAGTTTGATGTTGTTTGAAAAGGGAGGTAGATTCCAAATCTAGCATGAGCACCTCTGGGGTGTATAGTATGGTGCATGTTTTTTTGTTTTTTTTTAAACTTTATTTTGCAGATTTTCAGAAAAGAAACAAGGCAGAGCACATAGATCAGTAAGTATATATAGCAGGTACAATTCAATAATGGCGGCATTTTACATTCTTCGTCGGAAAAGAAGATGTAGCCTTTTATCCCGGCCATAGCATAATGCAAAAATCAAAAATCATATTGTGTGTTGGGGTCATCCTCTTAAAGTGTCTATAACACACGGTGCATCCAGTATATGCATAATTGTCTGAATTAAGTTATTCCAAACATGTAAGATTATGAGCACAGGTGTATTATCCTACTCATCCTAT
This sequence comes from Lissotriton helveticus, assembly GCF_964261635.1. Taxonomy (NCBI): domain Eukaryota; kingdom Metazoa; phylum Chordata; class Amphibia; order Caudata; family Salamandridae; genus Lissotriton; species Lissotriton helveticus. Next base: position 1,189,508,293 of record NC_136072.1, on the reverse strand, counting down.
CCCAGCTGGCTCCTTACCCTGACTTTGCTGTGTGGTGGAAGATTGCTGCTGCAAGGCCAGATAAGTACGGAGAGGCCCCCAAATATCCTTAGGTCTGGAGGATGTAGGACAAGTGGTGGCATATGTATCGCTGTGTGTTGTACAAGTGGTCATACTTCGTACCCATCCTATCGTTGTCGGCACTTTTCTACCACCCCAGCATATCGCAACCTCTCGCATGGCTAGTAGCAGAGCAATGGCAGCAAATCTGCGGACTTTCAATGGGAATTGCACTGTATACCCCCAACAAAGCGATTTCTGGGATCGGCTGTAATGGGAGTTTAATCATTACACTGAGGAGCCGGTGCACGTCTTTCCAGTATTCGTGGACTCGTGGACAGTTCCATGCCAAATGCGCAAAACCTGCCTGGTATGCTTGGCATCGTTGGCACGTGTGTGGCCTGGAGGGGTCTATGCTATGCATTCTGGCGGGTGTAGCGTATAACCTACGGAGAAATTTAAAATGTAGGAGTCGATGCTTACTGTTTAATGACACCATCCCCGTGACCCTGCAGCATGCCAGGTATGAAAAAGAGGGAAAAGGAGGAGTTGGAGACTAGGTCGGCCTCCAAACAGCTTAGTGTATAAGTAGGAATCCTCTATATTGGATACCGGGACCTAGCTCACGTGTAGGTAACTGACCCTATTCGTTCAGTGTAACCATTAGAGAAAGAAACATTTCTTTCTAGTGTCCCCTCACACACCGGGGTTGCCCCACGGTGACATGCTTCATCATTGGGGCCCTCCCAGTTCTCTACGAAAAGGGGCGTGCTGCGACTCACGAGCTACGTAGGAGCACTTAAAAGTGAAAGACTATGTGTAGTGCAATGAAGTGGTGGAGTGGATGTGAGTGAATTTAAAAATACCGTGCTTAGTGGGCCTCAACAAATGTATTTCGCTCCTAGGCAGGTATATTAAAAGTGGGGTGAGTATCACTGTAAACCAACCTATAATGGGGCTTGGTTTAGTGAGAAAGGAAGGTCAACATGTTTCATGCTACCCCTAGCATTTCTTGAGGACCATGCCGGGACCAGCCCTGCATTTGCCACTCCTATATCCTTAATTAAGTATATTCACGGTGAACAGTACTTCGTTACAAATGTCTTTTTGCTAGCGTATACGCCAGGCAAAATTATTCAATATGCTTTATTATACCACTAAAAAGCATACCTCCAAGATGGCCGCTGGGACCACCCGGTCTAGCGGTTGTATCGGAGTAACCCGGAAGCCCGGCTCCATTAAACTGCACGAGAGCAACAGACGGGTAAGATGCGGTCCCGGGGAGGCAACCATTAGGTGTAACCGATCGCTTTCACCAGCCAGGAAGTAAGTCTAATGTCTTTTCGGCAACTCGAACAAGACGTTACGAACACCAGCAAATATAGTAAATTCTTGTTAGAAGCGGCTGTCTCTAGTTAGCAGAGGTATACACTTCTGACAAATAGGGACACACCTTTTCTAGTCAGGGCAAGGGGATCACACACTTAGATAACCCCTGCTCACCCCCTTGGTAGCTTGGCAAAGCAGGCAGGCTTATCTCAGAGGCAGTGCGTTAAGCATTTATGACCACATACAGTAATAAAGTGAATACACTACAAATGGAAACGACACAGTAGTATTATAAAAATAAGGATGTTTATATAAGGCTTAGCACAAGACCAAATAACGACAAAAATATACCACAATCTTAATAAATACTCTTGGAAGGAAAAATAATAGTTCAAGTACGGTTTCTTCTTAGCACAAAGTCTTTAGTAACAAAAGCAACTCTTCTTCTTTAAATCAAAGTTCTTGGCAACAATGTAACCCACACAGGAGTCACACGACGTCGAGGCAAAGTTAATCCAAAGGTTCGGCGTCGACCGCGAGGAGTGCTACGTCGAGCCCGGAGTCGCACAGACCCCCACAACACAGTACCTTGGAAAAGAGAAGCACACGATGATCAGCGGCGTCGAGATGTCGGGCGACAAATGTCAGGCAGGAGCAGCGCTCACGAGGCGAAGCAGGATAAGGCATCGTCGTCGATGTCGATGATGATGTTGCAAGAGTGAGCAGCGCTCATGGCGTCGAGAGGGCTCGGTGTCGAGGCGTCGGTAGCGGCGTCGCTACTAGCGTCGATCGAGCCCGGTGGCCGGCGTCGAAGGTGCGGGACGCGGGAGCTGCACTCACGATGTCGAGCTGTATTCGGCGGCGTCCGTCGGCGTCGAGATTGCTGGATTCTTCGGAGGTGCTGGATTTTCAGGTTCCAGCAACAAGCACTTTCAGCAAATAAATGAAGTCCTTTGGCCCTGTGACTTCAACAGGAGGCTGGCACTCTTCCAGCCCTTGGAGATTTCCTTGGCAAAGCTTGAGAGTACACACTCAGTTCCTCTCTCCTGGTTCCTTGGCAAAAATAAAGAAGCAACTGCAGGATTCCCCCAACAAACAGCACACTGGCAGAAGGGGTAGGCAAGTCCTTGGATCAGCAGGCTTCTTGTCCTTGGTTCAGGTTTCCTTGTCAGAAGTGTTCTAAATTCTCAGTTCAGGGGTCCTTCTCTTATACCCCTTTTTGGCTTTGATCCCTTTGTCCATGCAGGGGAATTTCCCCCCATCCTGGGTTTGTTGTGGGTGTTGAAAAACACAAATTATTGTAGGGCTAGAGGGATGTTTATAGACCAAGCCTAAGTATTATCCCTCATAGGAATCAATGAACAACTACAAACTTAGGGGTCTTATTGGGGATTCAACCGTAATCCTCTGCTCGTCAAACCTTATCAATAGTACAAGGGTACGAACAACATGATACTAACAAACCAGATCACAAGATGTGAAGAACCAGTAACGTGAGTCACCCCTGGTGTAGGATTCCCATCAACAGTCTTGTAATGATCAATATTATCATTTGGTAGTCCTTATCGGGTATTGTGTCTCTAGATCATTGAGACCGGCATACCCCAATAACCAGATATGGGGTAGCGACCCACAATCACTCGGTACTACCACATGATGTTGATGTGATGGGGAGTGCAGTGTAAACAAAAAATAAGTGGTGGACTTAAAAAAGGATAGGGAACTCAACCCGGAAAACTTTAATAATTGTTGGCCCCTTCCTTAATAAAAACAAGAACAGTATAATATCGTCATCGCAGTCCAAACAAATAGCTGCGAGGAGACCAACATGTTTCAGCCACTAAGGGATGACTCCTTCGGCTTTCGTCAGGGTCTCTGTTCTATAATAATACTACTGCATTTGTGGTGATAAAAGTGTGAAAAAATATATAAAAAAACACACAAGTGAAAAACCAGTAAAGGATATAATATTCCTTCGGCTGTTTCAACTCCTCTCTTCGGCACCTGGTTGAATATGTACTATTTAGAGAGGACAAACGTACAGGAAAAACACAATCTGTTACCCTGGTCTGTAAAAAACATAATAAATTGTTTAACAAAAATATATACCAACTTGCTTACTCACCCAGTGTGTCCGGGGAGTGGACCTCACCTCTTCCTGGACCTGGCTCAGGATATATGAGACCCCGCTCTACAATAACAGAAACCAACTACGTAAAATACACAAACCAGACAACCAGACATGAAGCTACTCTGGTGATGTATATATCTACGCAATCCAAGGTGTTCTGTACATGGAGTCAATCAACCCCCATCAGTAGGTTCACAAATCACTCTCTCTCCACCTCCCCGACAACTACAGGCTAAGCTACCAGGGGTTTACAAAGTTTCTAATATACAGCATATGGCTAGCTCAGTGGCATGCACCTAATAACAAGCTAGCAAGACAGGTAATCATACCTGTCCGTCGGTATCTCAGGCCGTGACTGAGTCAGGGGGAGGCGCAGTCACCTGTGCGCTCTCACTACTTCACTGTTAGGCTGAGCAGCACTCAGCCAATCGATACCGGTAGGGGTGGGGCTGACCCGGTCGCCACCTCACCACAGATCACTTAATGTTTCCATCATGGTTGTCCAACTGCCGCTTACCTCACTAATAATGCCCGCTAATGGTACCAGGACATGGTAATACATCTGTCCTAGGCAGTACCCTGTCCCATACTCGTTCGCTGCCTTGCGCGCGTGATCTCGCGAGCATAGGCCGGTGTGGAACTACAGAATGACGTCACGTCATTCGTGATTGTAGTTCTTTTCAAAAACAAGGGTATACTTCCGCATTACTGTTTGGTGCGTGCAGTATCGCTCAGAACGCCTAAAATGCCAATCAAGCCAGATCAAAGTCCTGCCCGATATAGGTGTAAGGACTAGTCCGATTTTATGTAGTGCCCTCTCACGCGCTCATTCACGGACACTAAAGCGTCCTTCCTTTGACATAGAACTACACGATGACGTCACGTCGTCAGTGCGTGTAGTTTTTTGGTTGTTTTAGATTTTGCGATTGAAAGCTAACTCTCGCCTTGCTAGTCAGTCCGCGGCAGGGCGAGAAAGGTCCCCACTAGCGTCTCAGATATAGTGAAACAGAATAGCTAGTTGTTGTTTAAATGTTGCAAAGCGCACTAACTCGCAGGTGGTGCAGTGCTGGGTCAGACATAAATAATGACGCGTTTAAAAACACACAGCCCGCTCCACAGAGATTACTCAGATCACCATACCATGTCTACCGTGATTAGACGGGGAGTATTCGTAAATAACGGACACCTCTCATTAACAGGTAAATACCTGGATCACCATTGCATGTACCTGAAAAAACCTGACTACGCCACCAAACTGCCCCACCATGCGGGCAACGCTGGAAAAGGATGTACCCGGTCAAGAGCATCAAACCGTGGGCGAAGTGCTTTTAAGATAATCAATAGGTAATGGACTAAAAAATGATTTAGCCAAAGGTCAACTAGTGTAATGCCCACAGAGGAAGAATACCGTATTGTACAAGGACCAATCCTCATGTACTCTGTCAAAAGTATGAGACACCCATAACCCTATATATTCAAGCACTGATCGAATTACAGAGAACTCAGGACAAGGAGACCCACGGAATGTCATCGTTCAGCCCTTGTTTGTGGGTCCCCAATTTGAAAACCCACCTTTGTTCCCGAATGAAAAGATATCTAGACACGTCACTCACATGTGGTGGAATGTATGGTTTCTCAAGAACATGCCATTTGAAGTCTGTCTCGGCATGATTACATGTGATAAAGTGCTTAGTAAGTTTAGAGATATCTTTCTTACAGCGGAAAGTACTTTTGTGTTCCTGCATCCGCACACACACCTTTCTCGTGGTCATGCCCACGTATCTTTCATTGCACGTGCAAGTAATGAGGTAGATCAAGTTGGTGCTGTTGCAGTTAGTAAACTGCCGCAGCTCCCAAGGCTTATCTGTACCAATGTCCACGCTCGTGACTTTAGTTGTTAAAGGGCAAATGGAGCAACCCCCGCAAGGATGGTGCCCTACCACCGGCGGGAGATCCCATAGTGTGCCTAGCTCTCTCCTGGGTGTGGTCTTAGGTCGTGTGTGTACCAAACGGTCCCTCAGGTTAGTTGAGCGTTTGAAGGCGAAAAGTGGAAAGGGAATCTTTTCTTTCCCACTGTTCAGAATCCTCCAGTGTTTTTTAATCACTTTTTGAACATAGTTCGATTTGGTGTTAAAAGTGCTCACTAGGGTTAGACGATCCAGTGGTGGTTTCTCTATACGTGGTTCCAAAAGGGCAGCACGATGATTGTTAGCTGCTCGTTTGTATGAACGTTGGACCAGTTTCTTAGGGTAGTGCCTCTCTCTCAACTGTTTAGAAAGCTCCTCTGCATGGAGTTTGAAAGTATCTGGGGTAGAACAGTTCCGATGAACTCGAAGAAACTGTCCAAAGGGCAGATTGTCCCTCAAAGACTTGGGGTGTTGACTTTCATACAGGAGCAATGAATTCCTTGCCATTGGCTTTTTGTACAGTTCACTCTCCAAACCCCTCGAAGTGCTGTAAATCGAGAGATCCAGGAACGGGAGTCTGTCTTTACTCATCTCCATCGTGAACCGAAGATAATTGTTCTTGCTATTAAGCCATTGATGAAATTGTGAGGCCGATTCACTAGTCCCTCTCCACACCATCAGGATATCATCAATATATCTTTTCCACCAAATAATGGATGGAAAGAAGGGATTGGTGGGATGCAAAACTGTGGTCTGTTCAAATTGATGGACATATAAATTCGCCAGCGAAGGGGCAAAAATACTGCCCATGCTGGTCCCAGAGACTTGATGGTATATCTGGTCCTCATACATGAAAAAGTTTTCTTTCATGGCTATGGTAGCCAAAGCCATAATAAACGGTGCTGGGGTGATGGAGTCCAGTTCCGAATCCCCCAGGATGGACCTGATAGTATCCAGGGTCGCATCCTGGGGAATTGAGGTATACAGGGACTCAATGTCCAGAGATACAAGATAATCTGTCTCTCGATCAAAGGCAATCTCGGGAATCACTCTTAGGACATCAGCAGTGTCCTTAAGAAACGTGGGCATCAAGCTGACCAAGGGTTTGAGAAAATAGTCAGCAAACGCTGAAAGCGGTTCAAGTAATGAGCCCTGGCCTGAAATAATGGGCCTCCCTGGAGGTGGTCTCTGTGGCTTATGCACCTTAGGTAAGGTGTAAAAATAAGGCATGATAGGATGCTTAGGCTGCAGGAATATTGCCTCTGCGGGGGTAATCCAGCCTTCAGCCAAGGCTTCTTCAACCAAGACTTTGATCTCACTCGTCAGTCTGGGAGTCGGGTCGATGGTCAGTGGACGGTAGGCATCGCTGTTGCTCAGCTGTCGGAGACACTCTGCCCTATAAGTGTCTACATTTTGGACCACAATGGAGCCCCCTTTATCAGCGGGCTTTACAATTATTGTACTGTCTTGGGTCAATGATTTTAGACCTTGTCTCTCTGCGCTGGTGAGATTATTGTATCGTGATCTGGAACTGTATTGTATGTTATCTATCTCATTCTTGACAGCTAGTTCGAAAGTAAGAACTTGAGTCGGTATGGCATGTGAGGGAGGTGAAAAAGTGGATTTGTTCCTCAAACCTGTATTAGTATCCCTCTCCTCCTCCGTTACCTCAGAGTTCTTGTTTTTGAAAAAATAATGGAGCCTCAGTTTGCGAAAAAACTGCGCTAATTCCATTTGTAAGACAAATGGATCGCCCTCATCAGTAGTCACAAAGCCTAAGCCCTTATTCAGCACCGCTTCCTCTATGTCTGTTAAAGTTCTTGAACTGAGATTGACCACCAAGCTCTGTTTAGGTTTACTTATTGTTCTTGAGCATTCCTTCTCGTTTGACTCCGAGTTCCTGCGTGTGGGCCTGTTGTATCCTCCCATTGGACCTGAGGCTGTCCCTGTGCCGGTCTTCTTTTGCCCCGTGACCGTCTGGGGCCACGCGCCAAAAAAGGCTGGCTATTGAAGTTTTGGAAACCTGGAAACGGGCCCATCGGTGGCGCAAAATTGCCTGGATAGCCCCAGGGTCCTGGAGGCCACCACGATTGGCCGGGCATGTTGTACTGGCCCATTAGCGGGCATTATTAGTGAGGTAAGCGGCAGTTGGACAACCATGATGGAAACATTAAGTGATCTGTGGTGAGGTGGCGACCGGGTCAGCCCCACCCCTACCGGTATCCATTGGCTGAGTGAAGTAGTGAGAGCGCACAGGTGACTGCGCCTCCCCCTGACTCAGTCACGGCCTGAGATACCGACGGACAGGTATGATTACCTGTCTTGCTAGCTTGTTATTAGGTGCATGCCACTGAGCTAGCCATATGCTGTATATTAGAAACTTTGTAAACCCCTGGTAGCTTAGCCTGTAGTTGTCGGGGAGGTGGAGAGAGAGTGATTTGTGAACCTACTGATGGGGGTTGATTGACTCCATGTACAGAACACCTTGGATTGCGTAGATATATACATCACCAGAGTAGCTTCATGTCTGGTTGTCTGGTTTGTGTATTTTACGTAGTTGGTTTCTGTTATTGTAGAGCGGGGTCTCATATATCCTGAGCCAGGTCCAGGAAGAGGTGAGGTCCACTCCCCGGACACACTGGGTGAGAACTTCAATAGCCAGCCTTTTTTGGCGCGTGGCCCCAGACGGTCACGGGGCAAAAGAAGACCGGCACAGGGACAGCCTCAGGTCCAATGGGAGGATACAACAGGCCCACACGCAGGAACTCGGAGTCAAACGAGAAGGAATGCTCAAGAACAATAAGTAAACCTAAACAGAGCTTGGTGGTCAATCTCAGTTCAAGAACTTTAACAGACATAGAGGAAGCGGTGCTGAATAAGGGCTTAGGCTTTGTGACTACTGATGAGGGCGATCCATTTGTCTTACAAATGGAATTAGCGCAGTTTTTTCGCAAACTGAGGCTCCATTATTTTTTCAAAAACAAGAACTCTGAGGTAACGGAGGAGGAGAGGGATACTAATACAGGTTTGAGGAACAAATCCACTTTTTCACCTCCCTCACATGCCATACCGACTCAAGTTCTTACTTTCGAACTAGCTGTCAAGAATGAGATAGATAACATACAATACAGTTCCAGATCACGATACAATAATCTCACCAGCGCAGAGAGACAAGGTCTAAAATCATTGACCCAAGACAGTACAATAATTGTAAAGCCCGCTGATAAAGGGGGCTCCATAGTGGTCCAAAATGTAGACACTTATAGGGCAGAGTGTCTCCGACAGCTGAGCAACAGCGATGCCTACCGTCCACTGACCATCGACCCGACTCCCAGACTGACGAGTGAGATCAAAGTCTTGGTTGAAGAAGCCTTGGCTGAAGGCTGGATTACCCCCGCAGAGGCAATATTCCTGCAGCCTAAGCATCCTATCATGCCTTATTTTTACACCTTACCTAAGGTGCATAAGCCACAGAGACCACCTCCAGGGAGGCCCATTATTTCAGGCCAGGGCTCATTACTTGAACCGCTTTCAGCGTTTGCTGACTATTTTCTCAAACCCTTGGTCAGCTTGATGCCCACGTTTCTTAAGGACACTGCTGATGTCCTAAGAGTGATTCCCGAGATTGCCTTTGATCGAGAGACAGATTATCTTGTCTCTCTGGACGTTGAGTCCCTGTATACCTCAATTCCCCAGGATGCGACCCTGGATACTATCAGGTCCATCCTGGGGGATTCGGAACTGGACTCCATCACCCCAGCACCGTTTATTATGGCTTTGGCTACCATAGCCATGAAAGAAAACTTTTTCATGTATGAGGACCAGATATACCATCAAGTCTCTGGGACCAGCATGGGCAGTATTTTTGCCCCTTCGCTGGCGAATTTATATGTCCATCAATTTGAACAGACCACAGTTTTGCATCCCACCAATCCCTTCTTTCCATCCATTATTTGGTGGAAAAGATATATTGATGATATCCTGATGGTGTGGAGAGGGACTAGTGAATCGGCCTCACAATTTCATCAATGGCTTAATAGCAAGAACAATTATCTTCGGTTCACGATGGAGATGAGTAAAGACAGACTCCCGTTCCTGGATCTCTCGATTTACAGCACTTCGAGGGGTTTGGAGAGTGAACTGTACAAAAAGCCAATGGCACGGAATTCATTGCTCCTGTATGAAAGTCAACACCCCAAGTCTTTGAGGGACAATCTGCCCTTTGGACAGTTTCTTCGAGTTCATCGGAACTGTTCTACCCCAGATACTTTCAAACTCCATGCAGAGGAGCTTTCTAAACAGTTGAGAGAGAGGCACTACCCTAAGAAACTGGTCCAACGTTCATACAAACGAGCAGCTAACAATCATCGTGCTGCCCTTTTGGAACCACGTATAGAGAAACCACCACTGGATCGTCTAACCCTAGTGAGCACTTTTAACACCAAATCGAACTATGTTCAAAAAGTGATTAAAAAACACTGGAGGATTCTGAACAGTGGGAAAGAAAAGATTCCCTTTCCACTTTTCGCCTTCAAACGCTCAACTAACCTGAGGGACCGTTTGGTACACACACGACCTAAGACCACACCCAGGAGAGAGCTAGGCACACTATGGGATCTCCCGCCGGTGGTAGGGCACCATCCTTGCGGGGGTTGCTCCATTTGCCCTTTAACAACTAAAGTCACGAGCGTGGACATTGGTACAGATAAGCCTTGGGAGCTGCGGCAGTTTACTAACTGCAACAGCACCAACTTGATCTACCTCATTACTTGCACGTGCAATGAAAGATACGTGGGCATGACCACGAGAAAGGTGCGTGTGCGGATGCAGGAACACAAAAGTACTTTCCGCTGTAAGAAAGATATCTCTAAACTTACTAAGCACTTTATCACATGTAATCATGCCGAGACAGACTTCAAATGGCATGTTCTTGAGAAACCATACATTCCACCACATGTGAGTGACGTGTCTAGATATCTTTTCATTTGGGAACAAAGGTGGGTTTTCAAATTGGGGACCCACAAACAAGGGCTGAACGATGACATTCCGTGGGTCTCCTTGTCCTGAGTTCTCTGTAATTCGATCAGTGCTTGAATATATAGGGTTATGGGTGTCTCATACTTTTGACAGAGTACATGAGGATTGGTCCTTGTACAATACGGTATTCTTCCTCTGTGGGCATTACACTAGTTGACCTTTGGCTAAATCATTTTTTAGTCCATTACCTATTGATTATCTTAAAAGCACTTCGCCCACGGTTTGATGCTCTTGACCGGGTACATCCTTTTCCAGCGTTGCCCGCATGGTGGGGCAGTTTGGTGGCGTAGTCAGGTTTTTTCAGGTACATGCAATGGTGATCCAGGTATTTACCTGTTAATGAGAGGTGTCCGTTATTTACGAATACTCCCCGTCTAATCACGGTAGACATGGTATGGTGATCTGAGTAATCTCTGTGGAGCGGGCTGTGTGTTTTTAAACGCGTCATTATTTATGTCTGACCCAGCACTGCACCACCTGCGAGTTAGTGCGCTTTGCAACATTTAAACAACAACTAGCTATTCTGTTTCACTATATCTGAGACGCTAGTGGGGACCTTTCTCGCCCTGCCGCGGACTGACTAGCAAGGCGAGAGTTAGCTTTCAATCGCAAAATCTAAAACAACCAAAAAACTACACGCACTGACGACGTGACGTCATCGTGTAGTTCTATGTCAAAGGAAGGACGCTTTAGTGTCCGTGAATGAGCGCGTGAGAGGGCACTACATAAAATCGGACTAGTCCTTACACCTATATCGGGCAGGACTTTGATCTGGCTTGATTGGCATTTTAGGCGTTCTGAGCGATACTGCACGCACCAAACAGTAATGCGGAAGTATACCCTTGTTTTTGAAAAGAACAACAATCACGAATGACGTGACGTCATTCTGTAGTTCCACACCGGCCTATGCTCGCGAGATCACGCGCGCAAGGCCGCGAACGAGTATGGGACAGGGTACTGCCTAGGACAGATGTATTACCACGTCCTGGTACCATTAGCGGGCATTATTAGTGAGGTAAGCGGCAGTTGGACAACCATGATGGAAACATTAAGTGATCTGTGGTGAGGTGGTGACCGGGTCAGCCCCACCCCTACCGGTATCGATTGGCTGAGTGCTGCTCAGCCTAACAGTGAAGTAGTGAGAGTGCACAGGTGACTGCGCCTCCCCCTGACTCAGTCACGGCCTGAGATACCGACGGACAGGTATGATTACCTGTCTTGCTAGCTTGTTATTAGGTGCATGCCACTGAGCTAGCCATATGCTGTATATTAGAAACTTTGTAAACCCCTGGTAGCTTAGCCTGTAGTTGTCGGGGAGGTGGAGAGAGAGTGATTTGTGAACCTACTGATGGGGGTTGATTGACTCCATGTACAGAACACCTTGGATTGCGTAGATATATACATCACCAGAGTAGCTTCATGTCTGGTTGTCTGGTTTGTGTATTTTACGTAGTTGGTTTCTGTTATTGTAGAGCGGGGTCTCATATATCCTGAGCCAGGTCCAGGAAGAGGTGAGGTCCACTCCCCGGACACACTGGGTGAGTAAGCAAGTTGGTATATATTTTTGTTAAACAATTTATTATGTTTTTTACAGACCAGGGTAACAGATTGTGTTTTTCCTGTACGTTTGTCCTCTCTAAATAGTACATATTCAACCAGGTGCCGAAGAGAGGAGTTGAAACAGCCGAAGGAATATTATATCCTTTACTGGTTTTTCACTTGTGTGTTTTTTTATATATTTTTTCACACTTTTATCACCACAAATGCAGTAGTATTATTATAGAACAGAGACCCTGACGAAAGCCGAAGGAGTCATCCCTTAGTGGCTGAAACATGTTGGTCTCCTCGCAGCTATTTGTTTGGACTGCGATGACGATATTATACTGTTCTTGTTTTTATTAAGGAAGGGGCCAACAATTATTAAAGTTTTCCGGGTTGAGTTCCCTATCCTTTTTTAAGTCCACCACTTATTTTTTGTTTACACTGCACTCCCCATCACATCAACATCATGTGGTAGTACCGAGTGATTGTGGGTCGCTACCCCATATCTGGTTATTGGGGTATGCCGGTCTCAATGATCTAGAGACACAATACCCGATAAGGACTACCAAATGATAATATTGATCATTACAAGACTGTTGATGGGAATCCTACACCAGGGGTGACTCACGTTACTGGTTCTTCACATCTTGTGATCTGGTTTGTTAGTATCATGTTGTTCGTACCCTTGTACTATTGATAAGGTTTGACGAGCAGAGGATTACGGTTGAATCCCCAATAAGACCCCTAAGTTTGTAGTTGTTCATTGTTGTGGGTGTTGCCAGGCCGAGGCACCTGGCCTATTCAATGTGCAGGGCAGAGTCTTCAGCGGCCCAGCAGGAGTGGAGCCAGCATTGTCACTGGCAGGGGCAGGGCCATCAGTCACCCGGTAGGAGGTGGGGCCAGGATCGTCCCTGGCAGGCACAGAGCCATCAGTCGCCTGGCAGGAGGTGGAACCAGCATTGTGTCAGGCAGGGCAGGCTATCAGGAGCTACTCTTCCCCTACTCTCAATGCAAATTCCCCACTCACCCCACACTGACTCATTCAGACCTCTGGAGCCACCCAGCTCCTGTCACACGCACAACAAACCAGCAGAGACCAGTAGACAGTCAGGCAAGAAAATAGCAACTTTCTAAAAGTGCTATTTTCAAACACAGAGTCCAAAAACCATCCACCCAAACGGATGCGTTAATAAACTCTGAGTTCAGGGATACCAAACTCGACATTGCACCATGCTCCCCAAGCCTGCTAGGATTATACCATTAATAATCCCGGCAGCCCATTCTAACTCATGGAGAGCAGGTTACCTTACAATAGTGAAAAACGAATATGGCTGTAATTCACTATTAGGACATGCCAACTTTGTCAGGCTTGTCCTACCTTATGCTTACAATGCACCCTGCCCTTGGGCCTACCATAGGGGTGACTAACATGAAGTTAAGGGAAGGTTTAGGGACTGGCAAGTAGGTGTACTTGCACAGCCCGCGTGACAGTCAGACTGCACGTAGGTCTAGCAATGGCAGAGCTTTAGACACATTTTACTAGGCTGCTTTTGTGGGTGGCACAACACGTGCTGCAAGCCCACTAGCAGCATTTGTATTTACAAGCCCTGGCACTCCGGGTGCACGCTACTGGGGACTGACAGTAAACCAAATAAGCCAAACATGGAATCCAATCAATACACCAATTTCACATAGGGAGCACTTGCACTGTGGCACTGATCAGCAGTGGCACAGTGCCCAAAGCAATATACCAGCAAAAACATCGTAAACAGAGGAGGCAAACAGAAAAAATGGAGGAGAGACTCATGCCAATGATGCCAGGTCTAACACGTGTCCCCTCCAGCTGAAATGTGGGGAGAACTACCCTTACCCTAGGGAGTCCTCATCACTAAGGCGGAAAAATCAGGACAGACCATCAGCATTGGCGTGATCTGTACCAGGGTGGTGTTCCACCGTGAAGTCCATCCCCTGTAGGGAAATGGACCACCTCAACAGCTTTGGATTCTCACCCCTCATCTGCATCAACCATCTGAGGGGCCTGTGGTCTGTCTGAACCCGGAAGTGAGTCCCAAACAGGTAGGGTCTTAGCTTCTTCAGCGCCCAGACCACAGCAAATGCTTCTCTCTCTATCGCACTCCACCTCCGTTCCCTGGGAAGTAACCTCCTACTAATGAAGGCTACAGGTAAGTCTCGGCCCTCTTCATTCACCTGAGCTAGAACAGCCCCCACACCATGCTCTGAAGCGTCTGTCTGGACAACAAATTCTTTAGAAAAGTCGGGTGCCTGGAGTATAGGTGCTGTGCACATGGCAGTTTTCAGGGTGTCAAAGGCCGTCTGACAGGCGTCAGTCCAGATCACAAGTCTTGGCTGCTTCCTGGAAGTCAGCGAAGTCAAGGGGTGCACAATGTTACCATAATCCTTGACAAACCTCCTGTAGTAACACGTGAGACCTAAGAAGGCTCTCACCTGAGTCTGGGTTTTGGGCGGTGCCCAAGCCAGGATGGTATCAATCTTGGGTTGCAGGGGGGCCACCTTGCCGCTCCCTACTTGGTGCCCCAAGTACACCACTGAACCCTGCCCAATCTGGCACTTACTGGCTTTGATTGTGAGGCCTGCTCTGCGCAGGGCCAACAACACTTCCTGGAGGTGGCGCAAGTGTTCCTCCCAGCTGGCGCTGAACACTGCTATGTCTTCCAGGTAGGCGGCACTGAAATCCTCCAGTCCAGCCAAGACCTGGTTGACCAACCTCTGGAAGGTGGCAGGGGCATTCTTCATCCCAAAGGGCATAACCCGGAACTGGTAGTGCCCATCTGGTGTGGAGAATGCTGACCTCTCTTTTGCCCCATCAGTCAAGGTGATCTGCCAGTACCCAGACGTTAGATCAAACGTACTAAGGTACCGGGCAGCCCCTAACCGCTCTATGAGCTCATCAGCTCTGGGGATGGGGTGCGCGTCAGTCTTGGTGACTGAATTGAGTCCTCGGTAATCCACACAGAACCGAAGTTCTGGTGAAGCACCAGGCGCTGCAGCCTTCGGGACCAAGACCACTGGGCTGGGCCAAGGACTGCTAGAGGACTCAACCACCCCTAAGGCAAACATTTTGGAGACCTCCTCCTTGATGTATGCTCTGACCTTGTCAGTCACTCTGTAGGCCTTGTGCTTTACAGGAGTGCTGTCCCCGGTGTCCACATCATGGACACACCACTGAGTGACACCAGGAATCAAGGAGAACAGATCAGGGAATTGTCCCAACAGTTGGCGACAATCTTGCTGCTGTTCAGGGGTCAATGTGTCAGAGAGGACAACACCATCCACTGACCCATCTTGCTCTTTTGCATTCAGGAGGTCAGGAATAGGCTCACTCTCCTCCTCCATTCTAGCATCTGTAGCTATGAGCATGCCCACTTCGGACCTTTCTAAGTGGGGCTTTAAACGGTTGACATGCAGGACCCGCAAGGGGTTCCTGGGAGACTTGAAGTCCACCATGTAGGTGGCATCGCTCTTTTTCTCCACAACCTCAAATGGTCCAGTCCACCTGTCCTTGAGCGCACAAGGTTCCACAGGGGACATGACCCAAACTTTCTGTCCAGGCTGAAGCTCCACCAGAGTGGCATTCCGGTCGTACCACCGCTTCATCTCTTCCTGGCTGGCCTCCATATTTGCCTGAGCAAGATCTCTGAAGCGCCTAGTCTGGTTCCTAAAGGCCAGCATGTAATTGTATACATCCTGGGGAGGTTCCCTGGGAGATTGCTCCCAGCCTTCTTTGACCAGACTCAAAGGTCCTCTTACCGGGTGTCCATACAAAAGCTCAAAGGGGATGAACCCTAGAGACTTCTGTGGCACCTCACGGTAAGCAAACAGCAGGCATGGCAAGAGGACATCCCATTTACGCCTCATTGGTTCTTCAAGACCCATAATCATGCCTTTAAGGGTACGGTTGAATCTCTCAACCAACCCATTACCTTGAGGGTGGTGAGGAGTGGTGAACCTGTAGGTTACCCCACACTCCTTCCACAGAGACTTCATATAATTGGAAATGAAGTTGGTGCCCCGGTCTGACACCACCTCTCTGGGGAACCCCATTCAGGAGAAAACACCCATTAGTGCTCGTCCCACCACGGGGGCCGTCACTGTTCTGAGAGGGATGGCTTCCAGGTACCGTGTGGCCTGGTCCACCAAGACCAGGATGAACCTGTTGCCCATGGCTGTCTTGGGGTCCAGGGGCCCAACAATGTCAATCCCCACCCGGTCAAAGGGGGTACTGACCACGGGAAAAGGTTGGAGGGGAGCCTTCTGCTTCCGCCCGCTTTTCCAACTTGCCTGGCAAGTTTGACAGGTTTTGCAATGGATATTTGTATCCCTTCTCATCTGAGGCCAATAAAAATGGGTGACAAGCCTGTCATAGGTCTTGTCTTGCCCCAGATGTCCAGCTAACGGAACGTCATGAGCCAAACCCAGTAGGAAGGCTCTGAAGCGCTGGGGTACCACCAGCACACGGGCTGACCCAGGCTCAACTGCCTTAGGCTCGCTATACAGTTGGTCGTTCTCCCAGTAGACCAAATGTGACCCTGACTGATCACCTGTTGTTTGGGCTGAGGCCTGCTGCCTCATACCCACAAGAGAAGGGCACACTTTCTGTTCTGCACAAAAGTCTTCCCTGGAGGGACCACCATCCTGCTGCCAGTGGGTCAGGTCGGGCAGGTCTCCCAGTTCAGCAACTTGTTCACCTGTGGGTTCCAGGGCATCCCCCTCAGGGTCTGCCTCCTCCTGGACCACGGGAACTATGGGGGCCGGTTTCCCGCGCCTCCTGCCACTTCTCTTCACAGCTGGGTCCTGGGCCATACTTTCAGGCTCTGGGACCCCATCAACACCCTTACTCGCTGTCATCGATCGAGTGGTTGCACACACCCACTCTGGCATGCCCAACATTTTCAAATGTGTCTCCCTCTCCACCCTAGTCCAGGGGGAGTTCTCCAAATCATTGCCCAGGAGACAATCAACAGGCATGGCGGGCCTTACAGCAACCTGAAGAGTACCTGAAACCCCCCCCCATTCAAAGGGAACCTGAGCTACCTCACACTGTTATGTTATGTTATGTTAATTTATGTCTTTTATAGCGCACGGCTACTCCGTGGAGTGTCCCGGCGCTTTTAATACAACCATCACAGAGTAACACAACACATTGAAGCAAGGAGAGACAGGAACAGAGGCAAACTACTAGGCAAAAAGCCAGGTTTTAAGGCCCTTCCTAAAGATCAGCAGATTAGAAGTGCTGCGAAGTGACAAAGGGAGCGTGTTCCACATCTGTGGTGCCAACAGCCCAAAAGAGCAGCCCCCAATGCGAGCCGTTTTTACTCGAGGGACCACCGCCAGAAACAGGGATTCAGACCTCAAAGATCGGGTCGGATGGTAAAAGACCAGCCTCTTCTGGAGATATTTTGCCCCCGAGGCATGGAGAACCTTATGGGCCAAGGTCAAAGCCTTAAACACTATCCGTTTCCGGATAGGCAGCCAGTGGAGCGACTCTAGGAGACCCGAAACTCTGGCGCGCCTATAAAGGCCAAAAATGGCACGCGCAGCCAAGTTCTGGAACACCTGGAGCCGTTGCAGAAGGTAGTCCGGCAGGCCAAGATACAGGACGTTGGAATAGTCCAATCTTGAGCCGATTAAGGCCTGCACCGTCAACTTCCTGTGATCTACTGATAGTAAAGGGAAGAACTTACGCAGCATCCTAAGCAGGCCAAGACAAGTTCCCGAAAGACCAAGAATCTGAGACCTTAACGCCAGGCCATTATCCATCTTAATTCCCAGATTCTTAGCCAACTGGGACGAATGTGCTGGAGGAAACATGTTAACCGGCCACCACTCTCTCTGGGAGTTGTCAGCAGATATCACGGGGTAGAATGCATGAGGGACCATTTGCTCTCTGGACACCAAGTGACACTTGACAGCTGTCACACTCGATCCGGTGTCTCTGAGAGCTTCCACCCTACGGCCATTAATGGTCACCCACTGCCTATATTTCTTAGTGTTACTAGGCAGAGGGGGTGGAGGGACAATTTCCATGTCTCCTAAAGAGACCAGGGACATCTCTGCGGGACCCTCCCCACCAGGGGCAACCATCTCATCCCCTCCCAGGGCTACACTCGCCAACTGACGGGGGGGTGCACGTGGTGGTGCATTAGAGTTCTTCAGGGGACACGGAGGATCATGAAAACTGTGTCCCACCTGCTTACAAGCGTAGCAGGTCATTGGGCCCCTAGGAACAGGTTTACCTGTCGGGGCCTCTGACTTCTTCACTGGGGGAGGCTGGGAACCCTTCCCTTGGTTCCCTTGGGGATTACTTTGGGGCCCTTTCTGGAACTCCCTCTGTTTACCCTTGTCCCCCCCACTCTTCTGCTGGGGACCCTGCCCACCTTTGGCTGAGTCTCCCACTGGACCCTTGTGGACCCTGGTACTGACCCAGCGGTCCGCCTCCTCAGCAAGTTTTCAAGGGTTAGATATCTTGCTATCAATAAGGTGCTGGCGCAGCTCTGGAAAACAGTTATTAGACAAGTGCTCCCAAGCAAACAAATCATAAAGAGCTTCATAACTTTCCACTTTGCTGCCCTTTACCCAACCATCCATGGCTCTGCAAAAAAATGACACATATTCAACCCACGTAGTACCAGGCAATTTCTTACATTCTCTAAAGGCTTGTCTGTACTTTTATGGGGTTAGGCCATACCTTAACATTAAAGCATCTTTCATATGAGCATAAGACATCCTATCCTCAACAGGCATCTCTAACAGGGTATCTCTCCCCTCATTCACAAAGCGACCCCACAACCCGCTCCCCAATCCTTCTCAGGGACCCGGTGGGCCAACAATGCTAACTCGTATGCTTTAAACCACTGGCCAATATCTTCATTCTTATGAAAATCTTTGATAACATCTTTGGGAAAATAAAACCTACTTTCTGCAGGCACAGATGGGATGCTGCCACCAGAGGGATTCAATTCTAAATTCTTAGCCTTGAGCTCCATGTCCCTCACCATTTTCTCACGCTCAAAAGCCAACTTTTCTCTTTCAAAATCTAACCTTTTGGTCTCCATTTCAGCTTCTCTCCTGCTTCTTGCATTCTCTAACTCCAACTGCCCTCCTAACTTAAGTTTTGCCATCTCTAGCTGGTGCACTTGTTCCTTTGCCCTGTCTTCCAATTCTTCAGGAGAAAGACCCTTAGAGGAAACACTGCTGCCGGGAGAGGCCTCAGGCCCATTCACGGGCTCTGCCTCTTCCCCTTCCTCTGGCGGTACCACCACCACATCAGAGGGATCTCTGGCCTCTAACCAGGCCTCCAATGCTTTGAGAAATTCTTCCTTATATTTAAGGCCTGTGGTAGGAACTTTAAACTGCTTGCAACATTTTTCCAGTTGTTTTTTCTAGTAATCCTTTAGCAAATTTTTATCAAATTCCTCCACAACAACAGGGGTAGTGACTCCGGCATCACTCATGGTCAAAACTGGCAGTGTTCAAAAATCAAGCTTCAGAAAAGCGGAGAACAAAAATAGAATATCCAACCAAAATAGATTGTGACTGCGCTATGGTCTGCTTTCACTATGTAGCGCACACTAATCACTGCACATGGGTCATAAATGCAAAGTTCAAATCCTCACCGCTGCCCCACCAATGTTAGAAGCGGCTGTCTCTGGTTGGCAGAGGTATACACTTCTGACAAATAGGGACACACCTTTTCTAGTCAGGGCAAGGGGATCACACACTTAGATAACCCCTGCTCACCCCCTTGGTAGCTTGGCAAAGCAGACAGGCTTATCTCAGAGGCAGTGCGTTAAGCATTTATGACCACATACAGTAATAAAGTGAATACACTACAAATGGACACGACACAGTAGTATTATAAAAATAAGGATGTTTATATAAGGCTTAGCACAAGACCAAATAACTACAAAAATATACCACAATCTTAATAAATACTCTTGGAAGGAAAAATAATAGTTCAAGTACGGTTTCTTCTTAGCACAAAGTCTTTATTAACAAAAGCAACTCTTCTTCTTTAAATCAAAGTTCTTGGCAACAATGTAACCCACACAGGAGTCACACGACGTCGAGGCAAAGTTAATCCAAAGGTTCGGCGTCGACCGCGAGGAGCGCTACGTCGAGCCCGGAGTCGCACAGACCCCCACAACACAGTACCTTGGAAAAGTGAAGCACACGATGATCAGCGGCGTCGAGATGTCCGGCGTCGCGTCTTCGGCGTCGATCGGGCTTCGGAGTCGGGGCGATCCGCAGCGGCGTCGACAAATGTCAGGCAGGAGCAGCGCCCACGAGGCGAAGCAGGATACGGCGTCGGCGTCGATGTCGATGATGATGTTGCAAGAGTGAGCAGCGCTCACGGCGTCGAGAGGGCTCGGTGTCGAGGCATCGGTAGCGGCATCGCTACTAGCGTCGATCGGGCCCAGCGGCCGGCGTCTAAGGTGCGTGACACGGGAGCTGCACTCACGATGTCGAGCTGGATTCGGCGGCGTCCGTCGGCGTCGAGATTGCTGGATTCTTCGGAGGTGCTGGATTTTCAGGTTCCAGCAACAAGCACTTTCAGCAAATAAATGAAGTCCTTTGGCCCTGTGACTTCAACAGGAGGCTGGCACTCTCCCAGCCCTTGGAGATTTCCTTGGCAAAGCTTGAGAGTACACACTCAGTTCCTCTCTCCTGGTTCCTTGGCAAAAATAAAGAAGCAACTGCAGGATTCCCCCAACAAACAGCACACTGGCAGAAGGGGTAGGCAAGTCCTTGGATCAGCAGGCTTCTTGTCCTTGGTTCCGGTTTCCTTGTCAGAAGTGATCTAAATTCTCAGTTCAGGGGTCCTTCTCTTATACCCCTTTTTGGCTTTGATCCCTTTGTCCATACAGGGGAATTTCCCCCCATCCTGGGTTTGTTGTGGGTGTTGCCAGGCAGAGGCACCTGGCCTATTCACTGTGCAGGGCAGAGTCTTCAGCCGCCCAGCAGGAGCGGAGCCAGCATTGTCACTGGCAGGGGCAGGGCCATCAGTCGCCCGGTAGGAGGTGGGGCCAGGATCGTCCCTGGCAGGCACAGAGTCATCATTCGCCTGGCAGGAGGTGGAGCCAGCATTGTGTCAGGCAGGGCAGGCTATCAGGAGCTACTCTTCCCCTACTCTCAATGCAAATGCCCCACTCACCCCACACTGACTCATTCAGACTTCTGGAGCCACCCAGCTCCTGTCACACACACACCAAACCGGCAGAGACCAGTAGACAGTCAGGCAAGAAAATAGCAACTTTCTAAAAGTGCTATTTTCAAACACAGAGTCCAAAACCATCCACCCAAACGGATGCGTTAATAAACTCTGAGTTCAGGGATACCAAACTCGACATTGCACCATGCTCCCCAAGCCTGCTAGGATTATACCATTAATAATCCCGGCAGCCCATTCTAACTCATGGAGAGCAGGTTACCTTACAATAGTGAAAAACGAATATGGCTGTAATTCACTATTAGGACATGCCAACTTTGTCAGGCTTGTCCTACCTTATGCTTACAATGCACCCTGCCCTTGGGCCTACCATAGGGGTGACTAACATGAAGTTAAGGGAAGGTTTAGGGACTGGCAAGTAGGTGTACTTGCGCAGCCCGCGTGACAGTCAGACTGCACGTAGGTCTAGCAATGGCAGACCTTTAGACACATTTTACTAGGCTGCTTTTGTGGGTGGCAGAACACGTGCTGCAAGCCCACTAGCAGCATTTGTATTTACAAGCCCTGGCACTCCGGGTGCACGCTACTGGGGACTGACAGTAAACCAAATAAGCCAAACATGGAATCCAATCAATACACCAATTTCACATAGGGAGCACTTGCACTGTGGCACTGATCAGCAGTGGCACAGTGCCCAAAGCAATACACCAGCAAAAACATCGTAAACAGAGGAGGCAAACAGAAAAAATGGAGGAGAGACTCATGCCAATGATGCCAGGTCTAACAGTTCTATATTGCGATCAACATAACATTGATCTTTTTTCCCTCTCCCCACCCCACCCTTCCCCCCCTCATTTTTTGCTCGTACCTACAGCAGTGAGTCCAATAGGTGGAATCGACCCCCCTGAGAGACCATGAAGTGTCATTTTGCACTTCACTAAGTAAATATTACGAGGCCTTGTCTATGTACTTACCATACATGTTATGTGTCTTTTGTTTTGGTCAAAAAGTTCTGTCTTGTATATATGTGTGAATTCACGAACACACAGCACATTGTTTATTATTATACACTTGGCATGGCAGCCTGCACGCACCAATATGGTGCAACCATCAACTATAGCACCGGATGAGTGCGGCATGAAAGAATACTATGTGCCCCTTCCTACAGGGAGGAGATTAATGCTATTAACGATATGCTTTCTTTTTACAGCAACAACAACTGATACAAACGTATGCATTTCCAGTGTGAATCCATGCTTTAATTATTGAGTTTTTGTTTTTTAATATACTTAATTAAGGATATAGGAGTGGCAAATGCAGGGCTGGTCCCGACATGGTTCTGAAGAAATGCTAGGGGTAGCATGAAACATGTTGACCTTCCTTTCTCACTAAACCAAGCCCCATTATAGGTTGGTTTACAGTGATACTCACCCCACTTTTAATATACCTGCCTAGGAGCGAAATACATTTGTTGAGGCCCACTAAGCACGGTATTTTTAAATTCACTCACATCCACTCCACCACTTCATTGCACTACACATAGTCTTTCACTTTTAAGTGCTCCTACGTAGCTCGTGAGTCGCAGCACGCCCCTTTTCGTAGAGAACTGGGAGGGCCCCAATGATGAAGCATGTCACCGTGGGGCAACCCCGGTGAGTGAGGGGACACTAGAAAGAAATGTTTCTTTCTCTAATGGTTACACTGAACGAATAGGGTCAGTTACCTACACGTGAGCTAGGTCCCGGTATCCAATATAGAGGATTCCTACCTATACACCCTGCAGCATGCCACCCACTGTTCATCTGTAATTGATATGCCTAAATCTGACTCCCATGCCGAGCGTATTTTCGAGTCATCTAATGGTATCTCCTCAGAGCAGGCCTTGTAAAGGTGTGATGTAAGGTGTAGTCCTTTGTCGCTGGTTATTACCAATGTTAGTGGGGGGAAGGAGGGCGGCTCCAACGGGTAGTCAGGGAACTTGGTGCGGAGCGCTGCGCGTAACCTAGCCAATATAAACTTGTCCATGAACGAGGCCTCTGAAAGTGCGGGTGTTTCATCTGGGTCAAATATATGACCGCCAGGGAAGAGGTCACCTATTGTATGGAAATCGAATTTAGCACAGGTTTGTTGAACTATTCTCTCAGAAGTAATGGGTATGAAGGGGAGGTTCAATATGGGAGGTGAGGAGGAGTACAGAGCGCTCCCCCGTGTGAGTTTGTGTAGTTTCTGCCACGCCCAGCTGGTAGTATAAACAGGCTGTATGATTTTTGGATCATGGGGGATTCCCGAGGGGATCACTGAGGCTAATGTGCCGGGGAAGACTGTGTCTGCTTCGGGCGGAGATAAGTAATTCTAGCATCTGGGTGGTACCAGAAGTGCGCGAAGCTGGCTTGTGTGGCTAAATAGTATAGATGGAAATCCGGTACAGCATATCCGTCCCTTTCGTATGGGAGAGTCATAACCTGCCACCTCACTCTGGGTGTCCGGTCACCCCAAACGAGTCTAATCAGCAAGGATCGTAATGTGGAAAAGAATTTAGCAGTTAAGGGGATTGGGATATTCTGTAACAGGTACAGAAATCTAGGAAGGACGATCATTTTTATTAGGGCTATGCGGCCTGCTATAGAAAGTGGAAGTCGAAGCCAGGATGTAACGCGTGACTCCAGTTGGAAGATCGCCACTCCGTAGTTTCGGCGCACAGTCTGTTCCACATCACGATGAACGTGGATTCCTAAATATTTCACAGAATCGGTACACCAGTCCAGCGGGAACTCCGTGGTTCATTGGGCCATACCCTCAGTGAGCGGGAATATAATTGATTTACTCCAATTAATTTTCAGGCCAGAGAAATTGCCAAATCGCTGGATCTCCCTGAGTAGCGGGTCTAGGTTAGTCTGGGGGTCATAGACATACAAAATTGTGTCGTCCGCATATAGGGAAACAAGTAAAGGCCGTGTCCAGAGCACCAATCCTCTTTGGAGGTGTTTTTCTTTGAAATGTCTAATCAACGGGTCCATTGCCAAGATAAACAGTGAAGGGGAGAGGGGGCAGCCCTGGCTCGTCCCGCGAGATAGAGCAAAGGGAGCAGACAGGGTCCCATTGATCCGCAGTCTGACTGTGGGACGTGTGTAAAGCAATGTTGTGGTGGCGATGAATCCCTGGGGCATACCCATACGTTGCATCACGGAGAGGAAGAAAGGCCATTCTAGGGAATCGAATGCTTTTTCGGTGTCTTATAAAATTGCAGCTGCAGGGGTTTCCGGGGGTATTCTATGTAGAATATTAAACAGGGTACGGAGGTTCAAAGCATTAGATCGATGTGGCACGAATCCCGATTGGGCCGGGGAAATTATGGACTCCATGAGGAGGGATAACCGGCACGCCAATGCTTTCGCTAGGATTTTATAATCTAAATTCAGCAAGGACAGCGGTCTATAGGAGCTACAGTGGAGGGGATCCTTACCGGGCTTCGGGAGTAGTATTATCACGGCTTCTCTTAGTGTGGGAGGGAGCATCTGGGATTCTAGGGCCTCCGCATACATATCTAGTAAGTGTGGGGTTAATAGTTCCTTATATGCTTTATAAAATTCAGGAGTGTAGCCATCTAGTCCCGGTGCGGTGGATGTGTTTAATGCGTCAATTGCTTCATGTATGCTGTCAGCAGTAATGGGTTCTGCTAAGAAGTCTTGCTTTGATTTTTCCAAATATACCAGTGCTATCTCCGAGAGATAGTCTTCCTGAGCAGATTCATCAGATCCTAGCTTAGTGGAGTATAACAATTTAAAATATGATAGGCATTCTGTCTGTATCAGCACGGGATCTGTAAGTGTATGTCCTGCTTCTGAACGCAGCTCCATGATATATGCCTTCGTATATGGTGGTCGAAGCATCTGGGCTAAGACTCTGCCAGGCCGTTCTCCCTACCCATACACTCTGGCCTTATGGTATGTGCCCATATACAAAATCTCCCTGTCGGCCGTCTCCCTGTACTGCAGGAGGGGGGCTGCTCTCTTGGTTTCATAGCCAGGGTCGGGAGTTGCCTGATGTGCAGTGTCCACTATGGTCAGGTCTGACTCTATGCGGGACAAGGAGATCCGTATGTCTCTAAGTGTCCCAGCGCTCTGTGAAATGCATATACCTCTCAAGTATGCTTTGAAGCCCTCCCACAGCACTGCCTTTGAGTCTACTGACCCGGTGTTGATATCATAGTAAGTTTCAATGGCGACGTATAGCGCTTCTCTAAAGTGCTCATCCGTCAGTGCTCGTCATGGAAATCTCCACTGCCTCTCATACCCTTCAGGGCGGGGGACGCGCAATCCTAACAGCACGGAAGAGTGGTCGGAGTAAGACCTGGGTAATGTGTGTACGTTATGGAACCAACTGGAGAACTCTGGAGAGGCCAGCCAGTAGTCGAGATGGGTCCAGGTGTTACTAGCGCCCGTGTAGTGTGTATGCGCAACGTGGTTTGGGTCTCGCGTGCGCCCTATGTCCAGCAGTGAGAGGCGGTCACGCAGGGAGTGTAAGGCTTTGCGTGCTCTAGGCTTTGGATCTGATGGCTGTGGAGGTGCTGTCGACGTATAGGTCAAAGGTAACATTAAAATCCCCAATTGACAACAACTTCTTGGAGCGCACATCAAATTAAGGACAATATTAACAAACAAAGTAAGTTCGGTGCTCCAGGTAGATGCGAGCCTGTTGCCTTGACTCCAAACAAGACCACAAAGTGATCCGACAAGTCACAAAGTAAACCACCGAGCACTCTAAAATCAAATTCAGTCCACAAAAAGTATTTTCCTTTCTTCAGTCTTTGTCTTTATTTCTTCTTCCAAGTTAATTTCAGCAAACAGCCAGCAAACAGCCTACACGTGTTTCGTCTAAGTCCGTCTCGGACAAAAGACTTCTTCAGGGCTGTAAGATTACAATTTACAACTTAGGTATAGTCATTTTCATATACAGAGATAGGTTATTCTCATTTTAAAGAGAAAACCACCGAGTTAGTGAATGGTATAGAAAAAACATCTCACATAGACCCTAATGCCAAGCATAAAACAAAAGTCACCAAGTGCAAAGTAGAAAAAGCCAGTATAAACCAAGGATGATCAGTAAAAGATCCTTAAGAATTTTATAAAACAGACTTTATGATATATTATCATAATTACACATACCAGCTCAAATCCGAATTATCAATGTGAGATCTATCCACCAGTTCAGTCTAACGTTAAAGCTGTAACAACATATAAACAACATTTTCATGTCACGAGCCTCATCCCATGTCTCTAGTATCATTTTGTGACTTAATGAATATCACCATGGTTCCTAAAGCTCACCTCCTTAGGCTCACCTCGTATTCAGAAATGCCGCAGCACGATATCCTAATTATATGTAGGTTGCCCTTTTCCCTTTTATTTTCTGTGTTCATCTGCTACAATAGTAAATAATGATAATAGTATAAGTAACCATCTGATTGTTATTATTTGCACAGTACACAGTTTCTCGTTATTAACCACTAGGGAGCCCCTATTTTGTAATTAGGTCACTGGCTCACCACTTTAAGCTCTCCTCGTATTTGAGAGTAGTAAGTCTGTAGCACGTAGGTTTCCCTTTTCCGGTTTTCAGTATCCAATCTGCTACAATAATAGTTTATAATGACAGTATAAGTATCCTTTTGATTCATGTAGTTTATACAGTACAATACTTCTCTATTAAACGAGTGGGGTACCCCTTTATGGTACTTTAATCAATAGCGGTGAAGGGGTATGATTAATAATACGCTACTGTACTAAATTAATTTATCCCAATTCTTTGTAGCATTCAGTTAGTATCTACAACACAATATATATATAATGAGGTCAATGGTACAGCCCATACCGTAAAGCTGTAAGTTTACCACTACGTTATCAGCATCCTCATCCCCGTTCTAGTAATCGGTTATCCCAGTCTTTACTTCTATCAATCGAATTCAGTCTGACTTAGTATCCCTGATTATTAGTTCTTTAAGAATTAATCAGCGTGCTGCTCATAACACTCACCGTAACTGCTTCTGTCCTCTCCATATTTTCTCGCGTGCTACGCGGGCGCCATCTTGTAGAGGCTTTTTATAGGTACACGTACAGATCGGGTACTGGCGCCATCTTTACATGGTCATTTCCGTTATCAAATCTTATTTTGTACAATTCATTATATTTCTTTTTATCAAATCAAAATAATTTATTTAGCAACATGCTGCCCGTAGCACTCACCGTAATTGTTTCTATCCGTATTTCTTCGCGAGCTACGCGGGCGCCATCTTGTAGTGGCCCAAGTACAGATCGAGTATATGCGCCATCTTTGCCTAGTCATTTTCATTATTAATTCTTATATTTTAAAATTCTTTATATTCCTTATTATCAATTCAAAGTTACTTATTCAACATAATGTGGGAACAATATATTATAGTGTCCAGAGATTTCGCGAATGATCATATAGTTGCGTGCCAATTACAGGCGCCATCTTTACCTAGTCTCAATTGTTCTTAAATCTCGTTTCTATAGTTTACAGAAATGTCCATATTAATATCATTTTAATTTTGCTAATATTTACTCAGGGATAAATCAAGGCCAGATTGAATTATTTTTGTAGCAACAATTACCCCTTTACCTCTTCCTTATCTCGTATGCCTCTATCATCATGGGATTACAGGTCGTGACATGGTCGTGCGTTCTAAGTTCCAAATTACATAGATTTGCAGTAAAAGGCAGATAGATTCAAATAAAATAAGAAATAACATATTCAGGGTTCATAAGTTCTAATTATCATAGAACACCGTAGTTAAGGAGATAGGTTCAGGCAATATGAGTAGGGACTTCAATCTTGGCCTAAATAATATTCGAATTCATTGTCTATATTTAGGCCGAGTTCTACCGCTTTAAGTTTCATAAGCCACATAACTTCTCTGCGTCGTAGTTGAATCGTCCTGTTGCCACCTCTAGGGTCTCTTTTAACATGATCAATACCATGGTAGCTAAATATATGTTTCTCTTTGTCACCATGATTTCTAACCATATGCGAAGCTACCGGGTAACGTGTATCTCCTGTTTTTAATGCCCTGAAATGCTCCACCATTCTTTCCTTCAGTTTTCTAATCGTGCTACCCACATAAATCTTTTTGCAGGTGCATACAATAACATATACAACAAATGTTGTATCACAGTTAATAAAGTGATCAATAGTATATTCACCAGTATCATTATAGTTAAATGACTTAACTTTCTTCATGGCCCATCTACAAAAGCTACATTTTCCACATTTATGAAATCCTTTTCTGCTGGTAGTCAGCCAGTCAGGTTCTGGTGTGCTTATAGGGTAGCTCGGGCTTACATAATTAGAAATTGTACGTCCTTTTCTAAATGTTACTCCTGGCGTCTCTCCTACATATTGGAGAAGATCTTTATCCAGGCTCAGTTGCTAAATAAATTATTTTGATTTGATAAAAAGAAATATAATGAATTGTACAAAATAAGATTTGATAACGGAAATGACCATGTAAAGATGGCGCCAGTACCCGATCTGTACGTGTACCTATAAAAAGCCACTACAAGATGGCGCCCGCGTAGCACGCGAGAAAATATGGAGAGGACAGAAGCAGTTACGGTGAGTGTTATGAGCAGCACGCTGATTAATTCTTAAAGAACTAATAATCAGGGATACTAAGTCAGACTGAATTCGATTGATAGAAGTAAAGACTGGGATAACCGATTACTAGAACGGGGATGAGGATGCTGATAACGTAGTGGTAAACTTACAGCTTTACGGTATGGGCTGTACCATTGACCTCATTATATATATATTGTGTTGTAGATACTAACTGAATGCTACAAAGAATTGGGATAAATTAATTTAGTACAGTAGCGTATTATTAATCATACCCCTTCACCGCTATTGATTAAAGTACCATAAAGGGGTACCCCACTCGTTTAATAGAGAAGTATTGTACTGTATAAACTACATGAATCAAAAGGATACTTATACTGTCATTATAAACTATTATTGTAGCAGATTGGATACTGAAAACCGGAAAAGGGAAACCTACGTGCTACAGACTTACTACTCTCAAATACGAGGAGAGCTTAAAGAGGTGAGCCAGTGACCTAATTACAAAATAGGGGCTCCCTAGTGGTTAATAACGAGAAACTGTGTACTGTGCAAATAATAACAATCAGATGGTTACTTATACTATTATCATTATTTACTATTGTAGCAGATGAACACAGAAAATAAAAGGGAAAAGGGCAACCTACATATAATTAGGATATCGTGCTGCGGCATTTCTGAATACGAGGTGAGCCTAAGGAGGTGAGCTTTAGGAACCATGGTGATATTCATTAAGTCACAAAATGATACTAGAGACATGGGATGAGGCTCGTGACATGAAAATGTTGTTTATATGTTGTTACAGCTTTAACGTTAGACTGAACTGGTGGATAGATCTCACATTGATAATTCGGATTTGAGCTGGTATGTGTAATTATGATAATATATCATAAAGTCTGTTTTATAAAATTCTTAAGGATCTTTTACTGATCATCCTTGGTTTATACTGGCTTTTTCTACTTTGCACTTGGTGACTTTTGTTTTATGCTTGGCATTAGGGTCTATGTGAGATGTTTTTTCTATACCATTCACTAACTCGGTGGTTTTCTCTTTAAAATGAGAATAACCTATCTCTGTATATGAAAATGACTATACCTAAGTTGTAAATTGTAATCTTACAGCCCTGAAGAAGTCTTTTGTCCGAGACGGACTTAGACGAAACACGTGTAGGCTGTTTGCTGGCTGTTTGCTGAAATTAACTTGGAAGAAGAAATAAAGACAAAGACTGAAGAAAGGAAAATACTTTTTGTGGACTGAATTTGATTTTAGAGTGCTCGGTGGTTTACTTTGTAACATTAAAATCCCCTCCAATCAACAGGGGGATAGGGCCCAATTGCAATAGTTTTGTGTACAAGTCGTGTAGTATGGTGCATGGTTGACATGCCCAAGCCACGATGATGTCACCCTTACACCATGCAAAGAAATACCTGTCTATGGGTGGGTCTCTGGCATAGCTTTAAGGACAGGTAGCACTGAGCACCCGAAGTATTTATTTTTTTCAGTGGTAAAAATTTGACAGCCTGGGTGATGGAATAATTTGTAGTCCAACTGATCTGTGGCTGCAACCGAACACCAGAGAAATCATCACACAAGCATTCATCACAAGCAGGCTTGACTACGGCAATGCATTCTATGCCGTAATCTCCACACAACTCTTACACAGTCTTCAGAACGTCACCGCAAGACACATACTCGACCTCCCACTCCACACCGCACCTTAAGGAGCTTCACTGGCTCCCCATTCACAAGTGGAGCCAATTCAAACTCCTCACACACACACATGCAAAAACCCACACAACACTGGACAAGCATACTTCAACAGCTGTTGAAGATTGCAGGGATCGCTGTTAGCATGAGCTGAAAGCCATTTTGTACTTGGCAGCCATCTTAGTTAGCCATGTGCTTGCCATGTGCTTTCTCCCTCTTCCAGAGCCTTGCACATGCTCAGAAAGGCCTAGATAGTAGAATGCACCTGCTCTTATGTTATAACTGTCAGGCTATTCTGGCTGATGTAAGGAGAAATGTCTCTCCTCCCACTTTGTTGAGCAAGCAAATTTTGTATACCCATATTAGTCATTTTGCATGCTGGTACATGCCATGACCTCCCCTTGGTCTTATGCTGACTATGTAAACCTATGCATATATAAGGCTCCTGTTCTCTGTACTCCTTAGCATGCCTCCTACAGTTTCCTGAGAGTACTGTGCGACATAGTCTCCCTCATCTGAGGTCAATAATATGTTTTCTTTATATTACAGCTTCTGTGCCAATCTCTTCTTTGTTGGTTTAAAAGTACCAGGTGTATCAGTGAACCACTTAGGAGGTTTATATTCTACAAATGGCGCCCAACGTGGAGCTCATCAGAGAAGCAGCTATCCAAGGGAGTGGTCTTGACAGGAGACAGGAATCTACTGAGGAGGACAGGACAGGATTCTATTAAGGAGGTACCCTGTGCACGGAGATTCTCTGTCTCTGCAGCCCAGTATATTTCTGGTCTTCCTGGCTTGATCCTCCAAAATGTTTACCGCTCCTAACTGAGAACATTTTTGACGTGACTATTCTAAAAACGACTGTAAGGTCATTCAGAACTTGACAGTGAGAGGTTGGAGATTTGTGCTTTGAGAGATTTGTGCTTTGGAAAAGTCGTCAACATGTGATTTGTTTTGGTTTAGGCCAAAGATTATGAAATATGGAAATATATGAATTGCAATTTGTGTAGGCAGGTAATGAGGAGCTTTTTCTCTAATTTATGAATGATATGTAACAGCACATTTTGTGTTAAGTGCCACTGCTGTATAATATTATATATTCTGCAATATTTTTGGCATGCCTGTTTCAAGCGCACATCGAAGAATGTGTTGCTTTTTGAAGGTACCATAATGGGATTTGAACCAAATCATCTGGCTCCCCTAGAGGGGATACCTAAATAGGTTTGGGTGTAAAAAACGTATTTCTTTCTTTATAACATTCTGAGTTACTTCAAGTGTCTGGGAATGCACCTTGCATTCAGACAACTCGCTTCTCATTCTTACCCTTCACTTTCACGCTCTCCCTGCACTCACAATGATCCCCATGCACGCACCATTCACCCACTTACCCTGCACTCACAGTGATCACTCTGCACTCACAATGCACTTGCACTGTTCACCCTGTACCTCACCCTGCAATCACACAAGCACACTACTCAACCTGCGGTCAAGTGACACTTCACTCACCTGTCCCCCTCACTGCTCTGAGGTACTGGGTTTTTCAGAACCGGTACTGAACCGGTAACCCAGCAGTGCCAGGGACAACACCCAAAGACCTCGAGTACTTTCCTGATTCAGACACAGAAAGTCAGAGTCTTCTAGGTGAAGTCAAGGATTAAATTTATTGGCTGCAACCAAGTAACAGGCGTCCTAGAAGTACAACAACACGGTGTGTATATTCTCAGGAGACTGCTCAATCTTACAAAGCCAGGCTTCTCCTTTTATACGAAATATTATGCTTTAGGCAAACATTCTTTACATTTTAGTGTACCATTCACATGTTTTCACTACAAAGGAAAAGCAGAGTCATGATGACAAGCCCACATTTCAGTTTGTCCAGCCCACAATAAATTACCGGCAAGGCCCAGTATTTTCATCAGATATCAACGGACCCCCAATAAAACGGGCACCTCCTCATCATAAAGCAAGTAAGAGAGAAAAGAGCAGGGACAGGTGTGAGCAAGATTAGGCAGGGTGTGTGTGTGATGAAAAGGTTTATGGTAGGCTGTGCCTTGATGCTATCTTGTTCGGCCACTGGGAAAGGAACTGGCCGGGCAGGTTCGGCCTGGGGCAATGGTTCCAGCTTGCCCAGGTCGCAGAGAAGTCAATTAAGGTGTACGTGTCCTTTGGAATCGAATTTGGCTTAATTCATCTGCCTATGTGAGGGCAACTCACAAAATGGCTGCCGTGCACAAAATGGAATCTAAGGGTTCAGAACGAAAATGACGATTTCGAGGTGAATTCGTCACTCGAAAATGACGAAAATGCTCGTACATAGTGTACTCGTCATTCTCGGTCTTTTGATACCAAATTCGTCATGTTACGACGAAGTTTTATTCTCGAGTCCAGAATTTTCAGTACTACAGCCCCTCCTTTTGCCCTTACATAGGCAATTAACCTATACTCATGCTAATCTGAGTCCAGGTCCATATTCCTAAAGTCATTGAGATGTTGCTGTAACATCATTCTATTACTTAGCTCGTCTCTTGATACAGGTTTCCTTACACATGATGTAGCACAGAGGCCACATATTGCAGGAGCCCACTGCACGCACAGACAGAACAGGAAAAGAATGGCTAAGACCATCCCAATGACCATCCAAATTTTCCATCCCCAGGCGGATATCAGTTCCCAGAACCATCCCATCAAAGACCAATCTCCTTTATCCACATGAATAGATTCGGAAATCTTATGTCGTTTGGAGATGGCTTGGTACACTGTTGGAGCGTTATCTGGAATGAAAACACAGCAACTCGATTGGATCAATTTACATACCCCACCCCGGTCTGCAAGGATGACGTCTAACGCGACCCTGTTCTGAAGGGTCATAACACGATCCGACTGGAGCTCAGCAGTCAAGTTACTAAGGGCACCAGCAGTTTCAATTACAGTGGATTCAACCACCCTAGTCAATTGCCTTATGTTCCTGCTGTTAACCATTGGCCCCCAGAACGGCAGAAAACCCTTTACGAAGTCCCCAAATTCTTGTCCTGCAGTGTCTTCTTTACTCAAGACACCCCTAACTACCCTTGTCTTGTGGTATTCTGCCGCTGCTGTGTAGGTGAGAGGCAACAGGAACGAAACAAAACATGTGCCCGAAAAGTCAGGGGGCAACCATGTATAGGCTCTATCGTGGCAGATGAAATATGTACCCTTAGCTGCTAAGAACGCAGGGGAAGTCTGAGACCCAAAAACTTATGTTTCAGTACAGATACTCTTCCCTAGCTGAGCTCTGGGATTCTTGCCATTACCTTGCAGACATAGGTGACCCTGATGGGGTACGATCCAAATCGGGAAAGATCTCTTAGCCTGCTGCTTCTCACTCAGAGTAACTCCATATCCGGTTACGTTCCATCCTATTTATGCAAGTGTCTCATCTTCCGGGGTAGTTTCATAAGAAATCTCTTCCTTAATCATGTCGACTATACCCTTAACTAGAGCACTATTCTTAGGATTGTCTTTTACAGAACGTAGGGGGTGGACTTCACGTGCGTAGATGAACATGGTTCTGTATGCCCACACAGAACCATTGTGGCTGAATGGCAGGACCAGATAAGGGATGCCTTTATCCGTTGTGTGAGGCATAAGACCACACACCCAACAGTTAGTCGTGTTCATTACAAGTTGGTGTTGGTGCAAGAGCTGAACAAAGGAGTTATTAATAAACTCTAATCTCCTAGCTGATTCGTGTTCAGGAAGGGGTTGAAAAGAATGTGAGGAAACAGTAGGAGGAGGTACGGGCGATGTAGTGGGTGCAAATGTCACTTGATAAGAGAATAAAACATATCCAATAAAAAACGTCATTACACTGAATAGAGCAAAAATGCATACTATCAGAAAACGTTTCTTAGTCATCATTTCACATATTCTAGCTTTAAAGTTCACAGTTTTGGCAGATCTCTCCATCTCGAAAAACTCCATCCTCTCTAAAATGCTGCTCGCGATGGTAGGTTGTTTCTGCTAAGGAATGCTTCTGTCAGTCTAGGGCAACTCCCTTAGATCAACCAGAACTGTCGACCCAACGCCGTCAGCTGCACCCCAAAGACTTTGGGCAATCACGACCCTAGCAGCGGAACCCGGATGGCGGTTCGAAAAAGCAAAAATAAGCAAGTTTCTCCGATGGGAGAGCTGCGCTTTCAAAAATAGCAGAAAAAAAACTTTTATTTGTCCATAGGTATCGGCCTCAAATTATAGCGCTTCTTTCCAGGTACTGTCTGGTCCTGAAACAGGAGTTCAGGCTCTGTATTGTTCAATCGCTTTGATAGTTGCACAGCTTCTTGCAAAATGTTGTCACTTTCACGTTCAGAGTTAGTTCCCTTTACACGTGCATCACTGAAGGGCAGAAAACGAGGCACAGTTTCAGTCTCTGAGTCGGCGACACCCTCATGGACCCACTGGTCGTATGGCAGCGGCAAAGGGATCCTTTTACAATGGACCCCGTGGATCCAGTGCTTCTTCCCTTCCACTCGAACAGCTGATCTTGTTGAAAGAAGGACGAGGTGTGGGCCGGTCCACCTGGGCTGGTCGTTCTTTGTTCGCTGGAAATTCTTGACCAGCACCCAGGATCCAGGATCGATGGGATGTCCTGGAGTTTCAGAGACCTGAGGCAGAGAGTCATGCACCTGTTGGTGTAAAACACGCAATTTAGCCGTCAATTCGTACAGATAGTCAAGCAAAACAGGGTGTTCGATTTCACTGAATTTCGTGGGCCTTGGCACTCCCCATATGTTAGCCGGGCGGCCAAAAACGATCTCATAAGGACTAAGTCCCACTCGAGAATGTACAGTCATTCTGGTGGATAGGAGTGCTAAGGGTAGAGCGTCAGGCCATTTAAGACCAGTGCTCGCTTGAATCTTGGCCAGCTTCAACTTTAGCGTGCCATTATAGAATTCTACTAGTCCAGCTGATTGGGGGTGTTTTGCAGCGTGAAACTTCTGGTGAATGCCTAGCCCTTCGCATACTTTCTTCATCACTCGACCCACAAATTCACTCCCATTGTCATTCCAGACCATTCTCGGCATTCCAAATCTAGGGAAGAACTCTTTCACAAGGGCTTTCGCTGTGGACAAGGCAGTATTGTCCTTTAGGGGATATGCTTCTACCCATCTTGAAAAGGCACAAACAACAACGAGTACGTATTTTAAATTGTTGCACCTTTCCATGTGGATGAAATCTAGCTGCAAAACCTCGAACGGATACGTAGGAGGCGCAAAATGACCAGCTGGAGTTGGGGTTTCCCTACCAGGATTGTACTTCAGACACACCATGCAATACTTGACCACATTCTCTGCACATTTAGGAAATCCAGCATTTTGCCATACTGGAGCCAACAACTTGCAAATCCCTTTTACGCTGATAAGAGCCATTCCATGTGCCATTGTAACCACTGCAAGCACGTACGCATCGGGTAACAACCATCGCTGATGCTCTGACAATTCAATCCAACAACCATTTGCATCCATTCTACCCGTACTTTCTCTCCACATGTTCAACTCTTTCTCTGTAGCCTCAGCATGAATAGACTTCACACTCTCTATCGTATCTTCACACATACCAACATCACCAACCCATCTTGCAGGGCCTGCAACATACATTCGGCTCATCACATTCCTTGCTGTTTCTTTTGCGACTTCGTCAGCAAATGCATTTCCACGACCAACATCATCAGTCACCTTCTTGTGAGCACTACATTTCACAATCGCAACTTGTAGCGGCAAGGTCAGTGATTCAAGGAGCTCATTCACCAACCGACCATGCTGAATCTTAGCTCCATGCGAAGTCAGGAACCCACGTTCTTTCCACAATCGTCCAAAACTGTGAGCCACACCAAACGCATACTGGATGTCGGTGTAGATGGTCACTTTCATTCCTTTCGACAACACACATGCTCGTGTAAGTGCAATCAACTCTGTTGCTTGGGCTGAATTGTGTGGAATACGTGCAGTTTCAACAATCGTATGCAAAGTCGTGACAGCATATGCTGCAGTCGTGTCACCATTCGGAAGCTTGAAGCATGAACCATCCACCCATAATGTACCATCACATTCAGCAAGAGGAGTATCCTGGAGATCTACTCTCCCTTTCGTTTCTTCTTCTGTTCTAAGAAAACAATCATGCTGTTCATGGCACTAGGGTAAAGGCATAAGGGTCAAGGCACTAGGGTCAAGGCAATAGGGTCATGGCACTAGGGTAAAGGCATAAGGGTCAAGGCACTAGGGTCAAGGCACTAGGGGCATGGCACTAGGGTCAAGGCACTAGGGT
Source organism: Lissotriton helveticus (assembly GCF_964261635.1). Lineage (NCBI taxonomy): Eukaryota > Metazoa > Chordata > Amphibia > Caudata > Salamandridae > Lissotriton > Lissotriton helveticus. The sequence continues at coordinate 1,189,471,464 of NC_136072.1, read as the reverse complement.
CATGGCACTAGGGTCAAGGCACTAGGGGCATGGCACGAGGGTCAAGGCAATGGGTCAATGCACTAGGGGCATGGCACTAGGGTCAAGGCACTAGGGGCATGGTACTGGATCAAGGCACTGGGTCAAGTCACTAGGGTCAAGGCACTAAGGTCAAGGCACTAGGGTCAAGGCACTAGGCATGGCACTAGGGTCAAGGCACTAGGGTCATGCCACTAAGGTCAAGTCACTAGGGTAATGGTGCATGCAACGACTAGACTGTCAGTTGCAAAAAAAATTCTTCAAACCACATGGACTACTTCCCGGAGACAGTTCTGCCACTTTTCTCTCCTGAATGATGGCCAGGGATGTGGTGTGCGCACCACACATCGTGAGCAAGCACAGCCGCCATATGGAAACCCTGGAGCTGCTCCACCTTTGCATCCAATCTTGCTCTCTTCCAAGTCCTTCTCCATCCCATAATGCAGAATCTTGTGACTTTATACTGTTTTGGGGGTGATCATTTCTATTACAAGCTTCCTTTATCATTACATCTCGGCTGTTTCTTCTCCATCACCTCGTCCTTTCTTTACACCTAACGCGAATCCGAGCGCTTCGAAGCACCCTCTGAGCTGGATTGGTGGTTTAGGATTGAACACCATTCACTCTCATACCGGTTGGGTAAAGGACTTTCAAGTCGCTGAGTCACACATACATTGTGAATTGTTTTTCTTTGTAGTGCCAAAAATAAATACCTTAAGAACTTGGGCCACTTTTGAGGACAAGCAAGAGAGCAGGCTTTTGAAGCTCAGATACACACAGGCCCAGCGGGGCAGGTTATGAAAGAAGAACATAAAATGTGTGCTTTTAACAGCAGTGACGTTTCTGATCGATGACTGAAGGCTCTGTCCTCAGCTCAAACTGAAACCCTCTGATGTGGAGGGTATAGGGGAGCGGCAGGTAGTGAGGGGGCATACAGACCCTCACAAGAGAGAACATGGCACGGGGGCATAAAGACCCTCACAAGAAAGAACAACATGCCGTGGGGGCACACAGGCCCTCACAAAAGAGAAAAGCACGCCGCGGGGGCATACAGACCCTCACAAAAGAGAAAAGCACGCCGCGGGGGCATACAGACCCTCACAAGAGAGAACAGCACGCCCTGGGGGCACACAGGCCCTCACAAGAGAGAACAACATGCCGTGGGGGCACACAGGCCCTCACAAGAGAGAACAACATGCCGCGGGGGCACACAGACCCTCACAAGTGAGAACAACATGCCGCGGAGGCAAACAGGCCCTCACAAGAGAGAACAGCACACCGCGGAGGCAAACAGGCCCTCACAAGAGAGAACAACATGCCGCGGGGGCACACAGACCCTCACAAGTGAGAACAACATGCCGCGGAGGCAAACAGGCCCTCACAAGACAGAACAGCACACCGCGGAGGCAAACAGGCCCTCACAAGAGAGAACAACATGCCGCGGGGGCACACAGGCCCTCACAAGAGAGAACAGCACGCCGTGGGGGCACAAAGGCCCTCCCAAGAGAGAACGAGACACCGCGGGGCTACACAGGCCCTCACAAAAGATAACAACACACGCTGAAGGGGTATAAAGACCCTCAGAAGAAAGAACAACATGCAGCAGAGGCATACAGACCCTCGGAAGAAAGAACAACACGCCGAAGGGGCATACAGACCCTCACAAGAGAGAACAACATGCATCAGGGGCATACAGACCCTCAGAAAAAAAGAACAAGATGCAGAAGGGGCATACAGACCCTCAGTAGAGCGAACGCGCCGCGGGGGCATACAGACCCTCACAAGAGAGAACAAAACACCGCTGAGACATACAGACCCTCACAAGAAAGAACAAAATGCAGCGGGGGCATACAGACCCTCACAAGAAAGAACAACACGCAGCAGGGGTATACAGACACTCACAAGAAAGAACAACATGCAGCAGGGGTATACAGACCCTCGTAAGAAAGAACAACATGCCGCAGGGGCATACAGACCCTCAGAAGAGCGAACGCGCCGCGGGGGCATACAGACCCTCACAAGAGAGAACAATTTGCAGTGAGGGTATACAGACACTCACAAGAAAGAACAACATGCAGCGAGGGTATACAGACACTCACAAGAAAGAACAACATGCCGCAGGGGCATACAGACCCTCAGAAGAGCGAACGCGCTGCGGGGGCATACAGACACTCACAAGAAAGAACAACATGTTGCAGGGGCATACAGACCCTCAGAAGAGCGAACGCGCCGCGGGGGCATACAGACACTCACAAGAAAGAACAACATGCCGCAGGGGCATACAGACCCTCAGAAGAGCGAACGCGCCGCGGGGGCATACAGACACTCACAAGAAAGAACAATTTGCAGCGAGGGTATACAGACACTCACAAGAAAGAACAACATGCAGCGAGGGTATACAGACACTCACAAGAAAGAACAACACGCAGCGAGGGTATACAGACACTCACAAGAAATAACAACATGCAGCGAGGGTATACAGACACTCACAAGAAAGAACAACACGCAGCGAGGGTATACAGACACTCACAAGAGAGAACAACACACTGCGGGGCACACAGTGTCACCCACCACGCATGCCCTCCACCTTGTACCCCGGACACTCTGCCCATCACCCACTGTGCCTGCCCACCGCATTGTACCCAGGACACTCTAGAGGTCACCTGCCACCCATGCCCTCTGTTTGTACCCAGGACCCTCTACAGGTCACCCACCGCACATGCCCACAGCCTTGTACCCAGGACACTCTACAGGTCCCCTGTGGCCCATGCCCACCACCTTGTACCCTGGACACTGCACATCACCCACCGCGCATGCCCACCCATCACTCTTGCACTGAGCCCAGCCCCACGAGACCCCCCGGGGTCCGCCCTTCTTTTAACCCATCCTTTAACCTCGCCTTAGACGCGCGTCTTGTTCCTCTTCTTGATATGTCTGAGGCGCCCCGCGCTCGGGGCACTTAATCATATTCTGCTGTTATTGATTGTTTCTTCCATCCATGGGCATTGTTCGGCTGCCAGAGGGCCATTCATCACCCGGTAATGGGCGCCCAGGGACAGGCGAGGCTGGCAGCGCCGTCCTCCACGAGGCAAAGTGTCCGAGGCCCCCCCAGTCTCCTGCCCCCCCCCCCTTACCCAAGGAGAGAGGACGGGCCGAACCAGGCCGAGAAAACACGCGCCACCCCCCCAGGAAATAGGCCAAGGTCGCAAAACACTCCTTTGAGCAATGTTATCAAAAGCTGCGCTCCCGGGGTTCATCCTTCAGAGGCCTCTGCCTGTCTGAACTCCCGCCGAGGTAAGTCTCAGGTGTTTTATGTCTGGCCTAGAAACACTGCAGCACTTAGGAATGTTAGGGGCCGCCCGAGCTAGCTGTCATGCACTCCGAGCTTTACCTACAACACAATGTTAGGAAAATATACTTTAAAAAAATTATGCAAGCTAATATCTCTAAATAAAAATAAGGTGAATTTTTCACAGGACGGAATAAGGATGGGACACTAAGGGGCATATTATCAACAGGCAGCGATAATTATCGCTAAGCGCGCTTAGAGCGATTTTACATTTCGCCGGCTATCGCTGGATTACATCGCCGAATTAGCGCTTTATCAACGCTTAACTCCAAAGCGACAAAAAATCTAGTGATCGCGGCAAAATGCCTGAATATCGCTGGAAATCCAGCGATAAAAAAGCAGTGATAGGGAAATGGTTTATAATAAGCAGTGGTGGACTTATCCTGACAATCCACCTCCCATTGACAAGATGGCTAAGTCAGGTTTCAATCAGGCGTTCAAATACCAGCGATAATCGCGGTTAACGCTACTTTTATTGTCGCTTTGCAGGTCCGTGGCCGGATTGATAATAGAGGGAAGTTGTGTTAGCGACAGTTTTCATGTTATTTCAGTCAGGAACGCCTACTTTGCATATCATTAGCGATAAATATCGCTGACATGAAAAGCGGCAGCATAAACGGCAGCTATCGCAAAGATACCAGCGCTAACGCATGTTAGCGAGACCTTGGTGATAGTGCAATAGGAAAATCGCTGCTTTCCCGGCGATATGTGCCGGAAAAGCAGCTAAACTTTCCTTGATAATATGCCCCTAAATGTTCAGAGGGGGTGCGGCTGCCTTTAATTTCAGGGGATTTTCTTTTCACAAAACAGCGTTGCTTCTGCCAATATTTGTTTTCAACATTATCATACTAGACCCAGTTGACTCTGTCCCCACCCACCATGCAGATAGCGCCTCCCAGATCTAATACAAGAAGCTCTAACAAGGAAGAGGGAAGATGTGATCTCTGCCTGAAGTTTTTCCATGATTTAGGAGATTTCTAAAAATCCCTCAAGTTAAAAAACAAAAAACATGCACTAAAACATCAGGGGCCAGATGTAGGTAAATATATTTTACCGACTCATAAATACCGAATTTTACCGATTCGGTATTTATGAATCGGTAAAATATATGGAGGGAGATGTAGGTAAATCCAGATGTGGATTTACCGAATCTGTAAAAGTCGGTATTTACCGATTCGGTAAATACCGACCGGTAATGCCCATTCATTCCTATGGGCTTTGAAGCCCATAGGAATGAATGGGCATTACCGATTCGGTATTTACCGAATCGGTAAATACCGATTTTCACAAGGGTGCAGGGGGTGTCACTTTGACACCCTCTAGCACCCCTAAAACAGGTTCGGGTGCCATGTGGCAGGCATACCTGCCCTAAGGGCAGGTCTGCCTGTCATATGGCACAGGTGTGCATGCACACATGTGCATGCACACCGGAATCGGTATTTTACCATCAAATTGAATTTGATGGTAAAATACCGAATTTGTAGGGCTTGTGGGACTCAGAAGAGTCCCACCTACATCTCATATTTACCGAATCGGTAAAAATACCGATCGGTAAATTTACAGAATCGGTAAATTTACCGAACGGTAAATTTACCGATTCTGCCCCCTACATCTCAAAATCCTTTTACCGGTCGGTAACGGCCGAATTCGGCCGTTACCGACCGGTAAAACCCTACCTACATCTGGCCCCAGGTCACATGTTATGACAGAAGGGCGTACAATAACTAAGCAGGCAGCAGAAAGTCCCAGCGTTATCCTTCGAACTTAGGGATATTACGACAAAACATTTTGGGGGTGCGTACGGGGTGAGATGGAAGAAATTTGAAGGCTATCACCCACTCCTTGCTAATTCAAACCTGCATGATGCCAAACATTTCTAAATTACACATTAAACTTTAACAGGGTCACCCAAAACTAGTGGAAATATGTCTTGTCCAGACACTGACTAGAGGTAGGCAGAGAGGGTCAGAAGTTTAGATGGAAAAATAGAATAGATAGGGGTGAAATGGAGAAAAAGTTCATACCAGACCTATCATCACTGACTTGGAATGTTGGATAACATTCAATCAATAAATCATCAATTAATCAGCATTTGTATATCGCAGCACTGTCACCCCTAGGGGTACCTGGGCACTGAGGGTGCCAGGACTCCATCAAAAAGTCAGGTCTTGAGTTTCTTTCTGAAGCCTGCCAGGGAGGGTGCTGTACGGGGGTGGAGGGGCAGGTCGTTCCAGGTTTTTGTGGTGATGTAGGACCAGGAGTGGTCCCCGCAGCGGCTGCAACAGATGCGGGGGGATGTGCGAGGGTGAGAGAGGATGAGCGCAGGTGTCTTGCAGGCAGATGGAAGTTGAGTCGATGGTTGATGTATGCCGGTCCTTGTTCATGTGGATCTTTGAAGGCGTGCGTGAGCATCTTGAACAGGCATCTATTCTGGATGGGGAGCTAGTGGAGGTTTCAGAAGTGGGGGTGATCTGGGTCTGTTTGAGGAGGTCCAGGAGAGGCTGGCAACAGTGTTCAGTCTTCCCTACCAACATTTTAAGCCCAAACACAGGAAGAATGCCACACTGACCACCTAACACATGAGCGTTCTGGGGTAGATCGGATCCTGGTCGGCGGGCATTGATAGGGGCTTTGCATTTGGGCTCTTAAAGGCGGCACTAGGGTCTTCTGTTAAGGTTGTTTCCATTAGATGACCCTACAGCTCAAGGGTGGCAGAGACAAACTTACTTCATCAACCACCCTGTGCACTGGAACAAAGCTCGAACCAGGCAAGAAAATGCTGCATAAACTGGAGAATGGAAAGATATAAAAAATATTAAATATATTTAAAAAAAAATATTAAAAAATATGAGAAGAGGACCCCACAAAGTGGTAACCGCTGCTGCCGACACAGGAGGAACAGGACCCTCCACATAGTGGGAACCGCTGCTGCCGACACAGGACGAACAGGACCCTCCACATAGTGGGAACCGCTGCTGCCGACACAGGACGAACAGGACCCTCCACATAGGGGGAACCACGGCTGCCGACACAGGAGGGACAGTACCCTCCACATAGTGGGAACCGCTGCTGCCGACACAGGACGAACAGGACCCTCCACATAGTGGGAACCGCTGCTGCCGACACAGGAGGAAAAGGACCACCCACATAATTGGGAACCACTGTTCCTTGCACTGATGGAAGGCGACCCCCACACAGTGGGAATGGCTGTTCCCAAAAAGACACCATCAGAAGCTAACCCACACAGACGTTTGGACACCTCAGGCCCAGGGCCTTAAGTTACATGAAAAAGGTGAAATGTCTGTAACATGAGGAACCCCAGAATCCTAACCTATGAATATGTATTAGAGTTGTGGTTCCTGCATCTAAGGGCGTGGCCCAATACACATAAACCAGAATCTAGTGCTTGATCAACCCTTATTTAAAAGCACGCCATGAGGAGAAACAGCCTGAAATCAACAAGAACAAGATACTTGACTGTTATGGTTGTATGTCATTACAACGCATTCCGTTGCAACGCATGCCTTTACCACGTATGCGTTACAACGGATTGCTATTTCCACGCATAACCTTTACCACGAATATCCCTTTACCACTCATACCTTTACAATGATTTTCGTTGTAAATTTATGCATGGTAAGGGCATACTCTTGGTAAAGGTTATACCCCTCCCCTGTACCGTTACGTGACCCCCCAACCCCCAATCCTTCTTATGATTACCCCAGCCCTGAACCCTCAAGCCTTTAATATATATATTTTTTTTAACTAACATTCCCCTTACCTCTTCACGTCGCGTCCTGTCCTTCATCTTCCTTGGTGACGTTGTACGTTATAAAGAGGAAGCCGACGTTTCTTTCTGTTTCCTCTCAAACGACGCCGATTGCCTCAACTTCGCGACGTGATGTCAGGTGCATTTTTTTGGGGGGGGGAAGACACCCCAAGCCCCCTTTTATTTCCCACGCTTTATTTTTAATTTTTGGGGGGATATCCCCCAAGCCCCCTTTTTCTAATTTTAGCCTTTACCACACATGCCTTTACTACGTATCCCGTAGTAAAGGTATGCGTGGTAAAGGCTTTTGTGGTAACCATACATACATTGTAATGCATGCGTGGTAAAGTTTTGGAGGAAACGGCCGCGTTGTAGTGGCCGTTTCCCAACTGTTATGTGCCACTCGCTGATGCAATGTTAGTGATGACATTTGAACAAGTGCATATACAACATCCCGAGGGCAAAAACAACAAAAAACTGATATTGAGTTTTCTGATCACAGGCCTTTGAGTGAGGCTGCAAGGGTTTGGGTTTTCCTAAATGTTTGGGATTAGGATGGCATCTTCAAGTAGAATGTCAGGGGTGGTTGCTCTGTCTTCCTCTTGCTGGAGCCTCTCTGCAGTCACAAGCCCCTCTGCCACACTCGGAATTTGGGGGGGAGGGGGCAAGGTAAGTGTTGAAGAACGCCATCTACAGGGGTGCTCTTTGCAGGAACCCGAACAAGGCCTGGTGGAGGTTGGAGAGGGAAGGACACAGCGCCAACCTCTGAGGTCAGAAATAAAGGAAGGACAAGGAACTGGAGAGGGCGGGTACCAAGGGCCTGCTCCCTGCCTGTATGAGCCTGCATGAACCTGCATGCGTCTCTCTCTTCACCTATAACCACTTCTGTAAGGTAGGGAGATCACACAGGATCCCGGTTCCGGCAGCTATTTCTGGGTCAGATCAGGGACCCAGCTGGCTCAGGGAGCCCTGCCAAGTATCACACATCAGGCGTGATACTAACGCATTTTTGTGCCGTTATCCGCATCACCGCACGAAAATGAAAAGTCACGCATTTGTCTTGCCTCCGTGACACCACCGCTGGGGTAAAGGAAGTCGATGCCCTGGCCAAACAGTGCACTCCCGATGAGCACGCAGCTCGGACCGCATGCTGCTCTGGCAGTGTGTGTGATTGTAGTAGACGCAGTACTGCGCCAAGTCTACTCATTAATGGCAGGTCAGGAGCGTTGCGCCCGCGCCGATCTGGTAGTTCATTGCTGCTCTGGCTGTAGCAATGAGTGTTCATATTTATCCCAGCTGCTACGGCCGGCTGGGGGTACTCACGGCAATCACGTGACATGGTGAGGTCATGTGATTGCAACCAACACTGTGGAGACCGCGGCAAGGCGAGCTGCGCAGCAGTTTATTTATTTTGTTAGCAACTGCCTGCCAAGCCGCATTCATTATTTTGATGCCCCCTTAATAGTGTGCGCTGGCGTTCACTCGACGGGTCAGCCATGACAAGAGGCAGCTGAGGTGATGAGCACCAACACCACGGGCCTGCCTCGGCCTCTCTGAAGCTCACCCGACCCCTCCAGTGTTGGCTGCTACTGACTCGCCGTTGTGAGCCTGCTGCCGCCCTGAAGCACTGCAGAGAATACTTCTCGCCAGTGCACTGTCGGCCCGCTGCTCTATGCAGAATGCGTACTGTGGTGTATTCATGATCCCGGCGCCGTATTAGGGGTCAGTGACTCGGACTGTGCTGCTGCTTGCAGCTGTGAGATCATGTACTGCCTCAAATCTAAATAAGTAAGTACAACTTTAAACATTTATAACATGTGAACCCGTAAAACTATCAGTGCTGCTAACGTTTGTGAGAGCAGAATAAATTACAGAGGAACACTTGCTCAAAATTTCGGTAGTGGAGTCTGCACCTCAGATACATTCAGCACCCCAGCTACTGATGATGTGTACTTTCAAGTGATGAGACCCAATCTGTTTATCTTTATCCCCCTCTGTAGCAGTCATTTTGTTATTCTGTACTTGAGGTGAGCAAGTGGCAGGCACATTACGCTGGTTTCGCAATAGATAATCTGACCCTACTACAATAACTCCCTTTGCTCAAATTTACAGAAACCTTTTGTTTGCAGCGGCGCAGCACGCACTGTCAATGAGTGGTGCAGATCTGGGTCCAATAGTACGGTCACCTTAGAAGGCCACTAGTGCTTCAGTTTCTGGTTATTTCCAACAGTTATAACATCTTCTGCGAGAGTTTCGTTGCTACAAATGGGTGCAATTGCTGATATTTACATGTTTGCCCCGTCTTCAATACTTCATTTTGCTTGCGAGAAAGTGTCACTCACAGTCATTGAAATGTCACTCATAATTTCACTGGAATTATGAAAATGTCACACATAGCAATCTGAAACCTTGGCAGCTATGCTCAGGGAAACATCCTGAATTTGTTCTCTGTCATTTTTCAACAGCAGGACCTAATTCAGCAGCGCCTGCATATTGTCTGCATTCCATTCAGAGCAGCAACGAGCAGGAGGGAAGGGGGCATTCTTATTTTTGTTTCCAGTGGAGCACAACCAAAGGCCTGATTTAAAGGGCCATCCACCCTTCTTTAGTTTAAGTGTCACCATGGCTGTGAGCCATCGAGACTCCAACTTCCAGACACTAAAGCACTTTAAGGAAACAAAGACACACAGTTTGCCACCTCACAAGTATTTCAGAGAACCTATGGTTTTTAGGCAGGTTTTTTACTTTGTTCAACCCCCCGATGTAAGAACTGTGCGTGCACTGAAAGAATGCACAATGTATCAATGTGTATCAGTAATGACACTAATAAGGATTTAAATGGCACCTACTAATTTATTGTTTATTTAGTTCTTTCATAGCACTCCTCATCCATTTGTAGAGTGTCAGAGCACTTTACATCATACACAAAGACACAATAAATCATACAAGTGTGTAAATCAATGTTCAGGAAATGTTACTTAAGAAAATGAGGGTTATAAGGCGCAGGAACCACATATCATCCATGCTTGAAGACATTATCAGGCACATGCATCAAAAGAAAAACCGGTCGCAAACAGGTAAATTCTCAGAATCTGCCCCTTTGTGACCGGTATTTTTGCATTTGGGATGCATCATCCCACATGCAAAAATCACAATTTGCATTTAAGCAATCGCAAATTGAGATTCCTTAAATGCAATGCTTTAAAGTAAAAAAAATAGCGATTTCACTCATAGGGAGCGCAAATTACCATGAATTTGAACTTCATGTTAATTTGCAAAACCTGTGAAAAAGGCACTTTTGTGCATTTTTCAAAGTTTCATGTTGCGCACACACGTGGGCATGTGTGTGCGCAACATATGTGCACAGATCAATTTCAGGGGGTGTAACAGGGGGTCCTTTTGACACCCTTGCACCCTGCAATAGCATGTGCAGTTTGGGAGGACCAATTGGTACTCGCAAATTGCGCATGCAATTTCCCATTCATTCCTATTGGCTTGTAGGCCCATAGGAATGCAATTTGGAATGCAATTTGTGAGTCGTAAATAAGGAATGTATAGGAATCGCTATTTTTACAGCGATTCCTACATGCATAGGCTTTTGCGAGTCCGTAAATGCGATTCTTTAATTATCACAATTAAGGACTCGCAAAATCCTACCGTGATGCATGTGCCTGTGTATGTTAAGAGTAAACAGTCGGGAGAAACATAGAGCCATGTTATATAATGTAATGCAGTGATTTGGATTTTCTGGACTGACAAGACTTTATTACTTCCCAGAGGAACCTTTTTTGTAGTCCTAGAATAACAGCAAATTTTGAAAAAACAATAAGGTTTTAAATCTATGACTCACTGTTTGCATGCAGCTCCCTGATACCGGTTAATAGATCACTGCGCTATATTAGTAGGAATGCAACTTACGAACTGGAAGTAACAAAGGGCCAGATATAGATATCGGCGGACAGGTTACTCCGTCACAACGGTGATGGATATAGCGTCCTCCGCATTATGAACCCCATTGGATATAATGGGATTCATCATTTTGGCGGACGGGATACACGTCACCGATGTGACGGAGTAACCCATCCACCGAAATCTAAGGCCCAAAATGATCTCAGTGTCAAAAGCAGTAGACCCACTTACTTCTTTAAATAAAAAAACAAATCTGTGATGTTCTTCGCCGCAGGCACATTAACCCTTTATGCTACCTTATGAGTCAAAACTCTGAGGGGCCTATTTTTGGGATAGTCACGCAGCACAGTGCAGCAAGGATTTAAAATAATATGGCGCCTGCCTGCCTTTGTACCTGCGCTGATGCAGTTTCGGCAGCCCAGCGCCTACGCAGGCACCCTTGCGCCATGGTGCAAGGGTGCCTGTGTTACAGGCAGGATTGTTTTTCTGCAGGAAGGGGCACCTTCCTGCATCAAAACAATCCTTGGAGGCATATTCCTCTTTCTATGTGTGCTGCGGAATGCGGCACACATAGAAGGAGGAAGTGACATCGAGAATTAAAGATACTTCTCCTCGTTACGTATCCCTTCAGAAGGTGCACATTTTTGGCGTATTCCCAGGTCTGCAACTTTCGGTAAATCTCATAATGGGTCAAAAACCATGGGAGTGCGTGGAAACACATACGCAACGCCCAAGGAACACCTTCACAGGGCAGAGTAACGGAACACAGTGATTGCGCTGCGTTGCGTTACTCCTCATTTACTCAGCCAGTCAGGACCACGTAAGGTGGCCTTGCACGGCTTGATACATGATATTTTGGGGTTGCGTCTCGCTTGCACCACGTTGTGTGGTGCAAGTACGAAGCAACTTCCCTTATAATTATGCCCTTAGGGATGTATGACGGTACGACGCGGGCTAATACCACTCGTACCGTTACAACGCGTGTTTTACAACGCAAGTCGTTACCACGACTTGCGCTGTAGGCAGCGGACTTAGGAATAGTTTAATTTACTATTCCAACACCAGTCCCCGTGGATAGTAGGGAAGGTGTTGGAATAGTAAATTAACTATTCCTTGTCCTTGAGCGCCCTCCAGCGCAAGTCGTGGTTACGACTTGCGTTGTAAGAGACGCGTCGTAATGGTAGTGCGGGGTAACATCCGCGCCATAAAGGATGTTCCCCTGCCCTTAGTGCTTCTCAAGCCACCTTAGCATTTATCTGTCATAAGGAATCGGGTCTTCCTTTTTTTATAAACTATTAGATCAAGGCCAGTGCAGCAGTGGCAAGCAATCTGTTTGAACCCTGAACCTATCTTACATGGGGTTCTAAATGTTGATGGCTGGTGTCTCGATTTTATCCATATAATTGCTGGGTTTGAATTTATTAGATTGAGCTACAAAACTTAAGCTTTAAGCTTGGGCAAACCAGAAGGTAGTACATAATCCACAATTACAAAGAATCATAAAACACCAGCCGAAAAGTTAGGTACGTGAGGTCAAGGAACAGCGTGAATTGGCTGAACCCTCAGTTGCAGCTCATGCATTCATTCCTTCATCCTATGGCTTGCAGTTCTACCTTAGGTATGTTTTAAATTGCCATTAATGTTGTTTTTTGACACCCATTTTATGGTGGTGCACCATTCATTCGGGCAATGGTTTAAAGGAAACAGAATATGTCCATGTGACCGAGCGACTGAACAAACTACTTTGCATTTAGTCTTTTTCTGTACATTTTATAAATCTTCTAAAGTTCTTTTTTTGAAGCAATGTGTACTAAATTTTAATCAGTGTGTACCTGCTCTATTATATTTACAAATTACCTTATGTTTACATATGTCACCGGTAGGAAAGTAGGATATGCTGTTATGGTTACCCCCACTTTATGCCTGGTGCTATGCTGTTTCTGACTGGGATCCTGCTAATCAGGACCCCAGTCTCTGTGCTTTCTCCCCTAAATTGGCTATGGTGAGTACTTCCCAGATTGGACACTGGTGTGTCATTATCAGTCCCTAGTATATGGTAATGCGGTACCCAGGCCATAGGTACACCAGGGGTCCCCCATGGGCTGAAGCATGTATTGTGCCACCCTTGGGAGACCACTCAAATTGTGACTAGGAGCCACCATTACAGCCTGTGTAAGCTGGTGCTAGCACCACTTACAAAAGACATAGGTTTCCCTATACTAAGGCCACTGCACTTAGAACCTATAAGTCACCCCTAAAGTAGGCATTTCAATCTTGAAGGCAGGATGCTTGGTTTTATGTATGAGGGTGTCCGTGTATGATCATGACACTCCTACAACCTTCAGAGTCCATTCTCCCGAGATGTAAGTGCATCAACCATTATGATACATAGAGTGCCCATGCGTCATTACCCGAAGACCATCTCTAAACTGGCTGCAACGAACCCTGTCATGTTTGGTCTCAAACATATTGGAATAATACCCCCATACCGTAAACCGTGTGTGAGGTATGATTCCGAGCACTGTAAAGGTCCTCCGTTAAGCCCTCAGTGCTCCCGGTACCAGTCTTCTAGACCCGGACAGCACAACATGGCTGCTGCCGACCACAGACAAGATTCTACCCTCATGCTGCTGAGCGGTGCTCGAGCAGGGGAAGGCAGAACAATAAACAACAAAGGTACCAGAGGGTCTTGAAATGAAAATGCCCATAAGTAAAGAAAGACTAACCAAGGAACCACAATTTCACACAGATAGTGTCACAGAGAGCTCTCCAAGGATGAAGAAAAATACCCATCAGTCACCATTCGGATCCGCCCTTCATCATTTGGGATTTTATCCGTACCACCCGTCAGAGGTTGTTAATGCTCTACTGGGAGGTCAACCCGGTGGTAGGGGGTGCCTTCCAACAGTGTTAGAGACGACAGTGTGGAGTACCACTAGATGTTAGTAAGTGGCCAAAAAAGTGGGACTGGGGTGTGCAGTGCCAAAAAGGTGTGGGAAAAAAAGAAACCAAGAAAAAGTGTGTTTAAAATTGGTTTTGAAAAAGCACTTAACAAAAGTTTATTCCAAGTGTGCTTGCCATACCAATGTTAAAAACAATGTAACCTTAAGCTGACTATTTATGAAGACAGCCTATGGTAAGTGTGGTCATGTGGTCGACTAGTTTCAGCAATGAAGGGACTATTACGTCCTTGCTTTCATCAGGACCAATTTACAATAAAACTACTGCACCAACATAAGAATGTGAAACAAAACATAGAACTAACACCCATGAAAACATAAACAAGTGTACACAGTCACCTGAATGCTTTGGGTGCCCTTACAGTCTGTGCACGTCACTGTAGAGAGAGAAAAAAGTGGGGAGGTATAGCTATCAATAACAAATGGGCCAAACAGTAAGACCATTAGTTATGGTTCAAACTAAATGTGGTTTTTTTGACAAAGGCACTTACTAGGCAAAACTCAATGGAAATACATGTGGAAAGAAATTTCTCATGCCACATGTCATAATGCTCTTACCTAAATCTGTAAGGCAGGCTGGCCTCACCCCACCTGGCAGAGGCTCAGGGAAAAATGAAGCACCGCTCTAAAAAACATGTAAAACACATGTCAAAACATAAAATGCACAAGACAGAGACAGACTTCTCCCTCAAATTACAACCGAGAAACCACGGTCTTGTTTATCCATCAAAGGTGGTATTCTTTACTGAATGGAGGCTCCGTCTGTATAAGACCTCAGCAAAAGAAAACAAAAACGAAGAGATGTAGCAAAGTGCAAGGGCTCCTCTCACCTAACCGTCGGTACTCCTGGCCGGCGTCCTGGCCGTCTGGGGAGGTACCGATGGTTGGCATTGGACCGTGTTATAAACCCTGCTCTAATTGGTTAAATCTCCACATGAGGCAAGCACTAGCGCCTCTGGATAAGTATCACTGCAGTCGGGGCTATACGCCCACTCGTTAGAAAGCCAAACAGCGCTCGCGCGTACTCAATGTAAACACCAAAAGGCAGGCGGAGGGATGTTTAAAAGCCGCGCTGCTATTGGGTGCGCGGTCGCGTTGAGCGTCTGAACGCGTCTCCTGGTTGGACGCGTAGTCACGTGGGGCCCCGAGCCGTGTCCCGTGATAGGACGGCTGCAATAAGATTGCTGGGTCTGATGTAGGTTGGCAGGGAGATGGGGGTAAACAAATAGCGGTAACAGGTCCTGTTAGTATACGGGCCGAAGAAAAAGGTGATAAAAAACTGCGTTTTGGAGTACATAGCACTGGCAAGCTATAGGGAAGCGCAAAAAACTCTAAACTCAAGGAGTGAAGTTTGCACTCATAGATTAAGGCCACGGAAGTGTAATACACCATGAGGGGAGTAGAACTCCCTGAGTGTCTGTCTGTAGGTACAGCAATTGAAAGCAGGGATTCCCTATTCAAGTATAGTACGTGGCTAGCCTGAAGATCTTAATACAAAGAAGGATACACAAATCTCGGGAAAACCTGGATAACTGTATCCCTCTTACTAGGGAAAAGCTAACTGCCCACTGTTGGAGATGTAGCTACAGGGATGAAACTGGAAACTTGAATAAGGCGATAGTATTGCCAATGGGACCAATCACAATGAGGACCACGGAATTTCATCGTTCAAACCCTCTTTGTGGGTTTTCAATCTGAGTACCCATCTTTGTTCCTTTTTCAATAAGAAGCTGGCCACATCTGTAGTATGGGTTGGTATAAACGGTTGCTCAAGGACAGTCCACTGAAATTCGGTGGCTAGATGTTTGGCCTCCAGAAAGTGAGAAGTAAGTTTTGTTGCTTGTCTTGCGCACCGGATCGTGCTCTTGTGCTCAGATATCCGTATGCGGACCTTGCGTGTAGTCATGCCCACATACTTGTAACCACAAGGGCAAGTGATCAGATAGATGACGTGGTCACTATTGCAATTAGTGAATTTGAATTGCTTCCATGGTCTGGTGGTCCCTATGTCTATTTCCAGTGTCTTCTTTGTCTGGGCACAGACCTGGCAGTTGCCACAGGGGTGATGTCCTTGGACAGGTGGAAGATCCCATAATGTGCCTACAGCTCTGGGCATCTCGTCGCGTGGCCTGGTGTGCACAAGTCTGTCCCTCAGATTCGGGCCCCTCTTGAAGGAGATCATGGGGCGGGGAAGGTTACGATGCCCGGAGTTCAGGATCGGCCAGTGTTTCTTGACCGCACTCTGAATGCGGTTTGAGAGGCTGCCAAAAGTGTGGACAAAGGTGAGTCGGTCTAGCTCCGGCTTGGGAGGTTTCGGTTCTAATAAGGCTTCCCGATTATTGTTCATAGCCCTTTTCATGGACTTTTTCACAAGTTTGGGAGGATATTTCCTGGCCACTAGTTGTCTACTCAGATCGGTAGAGTGTTTGTTGAAAGTTGTCCTAGTAGAACAGTTCCTCTGTACCCGAAGAAATTGGCTAAAAGGGAGGCTCTCCCTCAGAGCTCGTGGATGATTGCTGTCGAAAAGTAACAGAGAGTTCCTTGCGATGGACTTCCTGTAAAGTTCTGACTGTAGGCCCTCAGGTCCTGCTGTTATTAAGAGATCAAGGAAGGCTAGTTGTAGTTGACCGATCTCAATGGTGAATTTAAGATGGTTGTTCCTGTTATTCAGCCACCCTAGGAATTCTAGGCAACTATCGCTCGACCCTCGCCACACAACAAAAACGTCGTCGATGTACCTTTTCCAGGTTTTTATTCTATCGATGAAAGGATTAGTCTGGTTCAGTACATGATTTTGTTCGAACGAGTGAACATACAGATTCGCCAGGCTGGGGGCATAAATGCTCCCCATGCTGGTACCTGATGTCTGAAGGTAAATCTGGTCCTCGAATTGAAAAAAGTTTTGTTTCATGGCCAAGGTGGCACAGGCCATTATGAATTGGACGGGAGTAATGCTGTTCAGTTCTCTTGACTCCAGTAGTTGTTGTACCACGTCCAATGTCTCATCCTGCGGGATGGAGGTATAGAGTGGATCAACATCGAATGAAACTAGGAGATCAGTATCTCTATCAAATTCGATGTTTGGTATCAATCTGAGGAGGTCAGTGGTATCTTTGAGATAGGTGGGCATTTCCTGCACCATTGGTCTCAGAAAATAGTCCACAAAGGTGGAGAGGGGTTCCAGGAAGGCAGAACAATAGGCATCCTGTCACAGGGAGGTGTGACCACCTCCCAGACAGGGTTTAGTGTACTGGGGCCGGGTGGGAGCGCCTGCCAACGCCTCTCAGTCTGCTTCAGGGGCACATTTGGTGCCCTCCTTGCATAGTCTAGTTCAAACCAGCTCAGGGAGCCATTGGCTCCCACTCTAAGCAAAACCAAAGCGGATGATGGACGGAGTGTTGAACATTCCAAGCACTCACCCCCAGTCAACTGATCTGGGTTTAATCCATCATCATTCTTTAGCTCACTCCGTCACTCCAGGGTCAAGACTGATTTGCATATGGCTGGGTCCAAACTGGAATGGCATGGTGAGCAAAAAAATTGCTTTTAGGATTTAAGCCCAGATCTCTGTGCTGGGGTGAATGTATGATATCGTTCTGCATTCTGTCCATCAACTGTTGTTTTTGCATTTGTCACCCCGAGTGGGACGGGTATGCTCAGACATGAGTCCCGTGCTCTCCATGCCACTGGAGTCAAGCTATCCTGGCTGATGAGGACTGAAAGCCCGAAACCGGTCCTATGATGCTTGTTTCCAGTCCAGGGAGTACCTGGCCTGGCAGTTCGGGCTGGACTGTTGCCATTGGGTTCAGGGTCAAGCCTGATTTGCATATGGCTGGGTCCAAACTGGAACGGCATGGTGAGCAAAAAAACGATGGATTTAGGCCCAGATCTCTGTACTGGGGTGAATGTATGATATCGTTCTGCATTCTGTCCATCAATTTTTCTTTTTGCAATTGGCTCAGTGATTCCACAATGAAATGTTTCTCTGCCCAAGTTCTGTGTATTATAATCGTGAGCACCAAAGTCCAATATTTATCTTCAACTCCCAATCTATCTCGTGGCTCGAATTCTAGCCGTCTTCGTCAGCGCGTCTTGATAAATCTGCTGCACGGTACCTGGGCAGAGAAACATTTCGTTGTGGAATCACTGAACTTGGCAATTAATAATACATTGAGTTACTGCACTGAGGACTTGAATTTCATGGAGCTTGGAATGAGAAGAATTCCTGTTTAAAAGAATTTCTTGTCTAAATGACGGAAAGCTGTTGTTGTTCCTTTTTACATTTTTCAAGGGTGACGAATAAGCAATGAACATTGATGAGTAGGATACAACACCAACCTTAAAAAGCTAAAATTTAATAAGCCCTGAAGAAGTCCTAAGAAGGACGAAACGCGTAGGCTTGCCATAACAAAAGATGTTTTTGATCCGAAAGGAATACCTGTTACATTGATTGGATTCAAGTATTAATGAACTTTCTTATTGGAATTTGGACTTGGACTTCCTGAATTTCTTTGCATTGGAACATTGAATATTAAGAATTGATGAATAAAGAAGAAAGAAACTCATATGTACTTCAACATTTGATTTATTATTTTTGAATACAGACGCCCCTTCCATTTTCATTTTTCATTGCTGTTACGTCATTGGTCTTAACGGTGGACCATAGGAAGTGGAGAGACGCAACTTAGAAAGAATAAATCGAACTACCATAATATATACCTTACCAGTGCATACTGAGTGTTTCCCGCATCGTTGTTGATCTGTGTACAGTTACTGAACCAGATGTTTGGAAAATTCCAGCAATACTTATACGTCATGAACAGCAGCGAGCTGCAATATTTGTAAATACAGTTTAAGCTTAATAATTCAAACTGATTTTGGTCCAAAGCAAACACTACTTAAAATATCTCCTGTGCGAGCCCTCTGCTCTGATTGGACCCAGACAGGGACCCGGGGCGGGTTTATAGTAATTGTTGAATTTTAATGCGCAGTGCCCACGGACCTGAAGTAAAATTGTCCCTCGTGCAGTAATTGCTCCGTTTACCTGGGAGCGCGCGCGGCCTCGCGCATCCTCGCGCCCGGTGGAAGCTGCTGCTAATAACAGCATCTTATGAGCAGACATGGCCGTGATGAGCGCGCCTGTCTCTGGGGCCCGCGCCTCGGGCTCTAATCATTTTCTTGAGATGTTTGCGAAGGGTTTGCCTCAAAAGGAGAAGTTATGAAGAGAGGGCTCTGGGGGGCTGGCTCATATCACGAGGAGGCTGGGCCGCCCCTCGCTCGGATAGCGCCCTGGGCGGACACATATGTGGCACCCCCAGTGCTTTAAATGGAAAAAAATAAGTGCAGGTACTCACCAAATTGAGACGTGGGCTAGGGGGCGGGGCTTCGGGGGCGGGGCTATGGGCAGTGCAAAGGGATCCAGCCAGGGACACACATTTCATGTGATTGAGATTTAATTGGTGTGCAGATGTGCATAATGATACAAAAGAATCTATGGTATATTTTGATTATTCCATTTCCCTTATATGTGCAAAAGGGTACATTTATCATTAAAGTGGGCTTGTCATGGTGCAACACGTAGATCACATATGACTTGCACAAGATATTTTTCTTAACATTTTTTGGAAATGTTTAACTATGGTTAGCCCTCTTATCTCTTTGCCACTTAGCAGACATCACCAGCCCCTCCTATGCGGCAGTGCTTTGCCTCAAAGCTCCTTACCTGCTGTAAAGTTTGATTCCCTATTTCTGGAGTCGGGCAACCTGCTGAAAGCTCGAGCGAGGATGCCTGGGTCTAGCTCTGTTCCAGGCTCTCTGGCACCCTCAAGCCAAAAACAAACTGAACTGTGACAGTGCATGTGCCTGCTAACCAAACTCTTTTTTAATTGTGTGATAGCAGACAAATATTTGATCTCACCAAGCCTCCATTTTCTTTGTTAGCACATATGATAGTATACTCAAATGCACAAGTTCCAGATGCGTGCGGTGCAATCACAACTTGTGTTAGATTTAATACACTATAATGTTGCTTTATTCATGAAATAAAAAAAGGCCATATACGATTTAGACCTGAATAGTGACTTGGGGGTAGATGTATCAAGATTCCATTTTGCGATTTGTAAATAGCGATTTTTAAGGAATCGCTATTTAGAAATCGCAAAATGGAATGCATGTAGAAAATCGCTATTTTTTAGCGATTTCTTAGTCTTCCTTATTTGCAAATTCGCAATTTGCAAATTCCCAATTAAGGAATAATTTCCCATGCATTCCTATGGGCCAGGAGGCCCAAAGGAATGATTGTGAAATATTTCCTTAATTTGCGAATTCGCAAATTGAGAATAATGTCAAGGGTGCAGGGGTGTCTCAAAGACACCCTGCTGCACCCCTGAAATTTACATGTGTGTGCATATGGCGTGCGTCACATGCCACCTTCACAAATGCCAAATAGGGCATTTTTAAATGAAATCGCAAATTACCACCAACTACAAGTTGGTGGTAATTTGCGATTTCTTAACCCAAATCCGCTATTTCTAAAACCCACATACATCACATTTAAGGATTCGCCACATTTGCGATTCCTTAAATGCTTAAGCAAAATAAGGAATCGCGAATTTTTGCGATTCCATATTTTGCGATTTTTTGATACATTTCAAATATTGCAAAAAAGCCTTTTGCGATTGGCAAAGGCTGAAAAGCTTGATACATCTACCCTTTGTTTCCTAAATCACTAATGGCATTGTCCTCACGGTGGGAGCACAAACGCCTCTCAATGCTATGATATAAGCGTATGCACCAAGGTGAAATGCTTCCACATGAAACGAATACATTTTTATTTCAATGGTAATGTTTTCAGGGCTCGACTTATGTATGAGCTTTTAAGGCCAAGCCAGACTTCCTGGTTCGGCTCTGACTGGGCTCTACCCTTCCCAGAGCCCCTCCATTAACCCAAAACGGCCCGTAAAAAACAAAATACAATTGTGTTGAAAGACTGCTGAGAAAGTAGATCTGCACTGAAGAGAGAGTGGCCTTGCACTAGCTACAAGCGCGCCCTTTCACATGAGCTGCATGGGCAGAGTGTGGTAATACAGGGCTCGGGCTTCAAACTATGGGGCCGATTAGGATGGCGTTTTTTCCGCATCCTCCGGGCCGGCGGAAGTGTCCGCCGGCCTGGAGGATGCGGAAAAACAGCGGCGGAGACTCCAAAGACCCACCGCCAAATTAGGATGGCTGGTGGGTCTGATTATCTGTCCGCCGCTTTTCCGCCGCGGTCGGAAGGCGACCGCGGCGGAAAAGCACTAACATGTCTGGCGGTGTCTATCAGACACCGCCAGGCATATTAGGATGTCTGAAAATATATGCTTTTCCGCGGCGGCTTTTCCGCCGTGGAAAAGCATACGGACCTTCACTTCGGGGGCCCGTTGCGGGCCCCCTGGGTGAAGGTGGGGTGGGGGGTGCACATGGGGGGTACCTATGGTACCCCCCTGCATTTGCGTGCACAATGCAGCAGGCACCGCGCGGTGCCTGCCGCTTTGTGCACGCAAATGCTGTGCATGGATTTTTTACATTGCGGTGGGTGCAGCTTGAAGCTGCACCCGCCGCAATGTTAGAGATAGAGGATGTGACCGCCACCCTGGCGGTCACATCCTAATTTGATCGGAGGGAACGCCGCAGCCCATGCGGACGTTCCCTCCTCCTCAGGGGTCGCGGACGGACTCAAGTCCGTCCGCGATCCTAATCGACCCCAAAATATCTGCAGTGCTGGACACTGCAGACAACACTCACTCATGCAAGAACACACACAGGGACAATTGTGCACGCACCCAGGGCATTTAATACATGTGTTTTAGAAGCGCTTACATTATTATTATTATTTTTGGTGCTGTTTTATACAGCGCAAACTCGACCCGAAGGTATCAGAGCGCCTTCCATGAGCAGCACTTGAATTACAGACAGACAAATTCAGTTTTAGGCACAGGGAGATTAAGTGATTTTTTCAGAATCACAGGATGCTTGAGTGTCCCGCCAAGACTTGAACCTGGTTCCTCTGCTTCAAATTGGCCGCTCTAGCCGTTAAGCCACACCCTATCTCTGTTGCTTTGCTGGTTCCACTCTCATTCTCTATGTTGCTTCCATTCTACCCCACTCCTGCTTGCTTTAAAAGAAAAAAACTCAGCTGCTTTATTATGTTATTTTTAGTTACCAATCCAACCCAGATCAGTAACTAAAAAGAAAAAAACAACTGCATAATTTTGTAGGCGAGCACATGCTGTGGCGGGCACTTCTACAAAACCATACAAGGTGCCCCATTAAATATTTAAGAAAAAATTTAGCCACTTTGCGCTGCATCTGGGATGCTGCACTATGTGGCAAAAAAAACTTTGACAAAGCCAATAGGTCACTACAGTGGGGCCTATTTGGTTTGCCAATGCTAGCTGTTGCTTTTTTCCTAACATTGGCAAAGCACATAAAACAAACTGTAATGTCATAAGCAGCATGTAAGGGTGCAATGCATGTAAGTGTGCAATGCATGTAAGTGTACAATGCATGCAAGTGTGCAATGCATGCAAGTGAACAATGCATGCAAGTGTGCAATGCATGCAAGTGTACAATGCATGTAAGTGTGCAATGCATGCAAGTGTGCAATGCATGCAAGTGTGCAATGCATGTAAGTGTGCAATGCAGGCAAGTGTGCAATGCATGCAAGTGTGCAATGCATGCAAGTGTACAATGCATGTAAGTGTGCAATGCATGTAAGTGTGCAATGCATGCAAGTGTGCAATGCAGGCAAGTGTGCAATGCAGGCAAGTGTGCAATGCATGCAAGTGTGCAATGCATGCAAGTGTACAATGCATGTAAGTGTGCAATGCACGCAAGTGTGCAATGCACGCAAGTGTACAATGCATGTAAGTGTGCAATGCATGTAAGTGTGCGATGCATGCAAGTGTGCAATGCATGCAAGTGAACAATGCATGCAAGTGTGCAATGCATGCAAGTGAACAATGCATGTAAATAGCATTTGTGACTGTCTGTGTTTATAAGCCTTGGTACATTGAAGCCAGATCTGCAGATGTGGCCAAAGCTGGTTCCCATATCTTTTAAGTGAGCCCCTGTCCTGGGGACGAGCTTTAGACAGCCCTGATTCTGCAGCCAACAACACAAAAAACAATGTCACTCCATTCCAGCACCTTCCCCATTGCCACGCGCTCCTCCTTCCAATGGGAGGAGCTGTTAAAAGGTCAATGTAGACACAAATGAAAGTCTATTGGGTAGCGACCCCCTGGAGAATAATACAGAAGGCATCCCGCGCAAAGCACTCATAGGAAAGAGCAGCCACATCTTCCCAAAACCTGGAGGGCTAAGCTGCAGTGTATGATAGGATGACTAATCCTACACCTGCAACACAGCTGTATACGAACAACAACACATACACGTATGGAGTGAATGGAAAACCACAATGATGCAACAAGAACACCCATTTGTGGTCCGCCATATGCAATAAACTCATGCACAACTTGAAAGTACCTGGGAAACACATCTGGAAGCCTGCAAACCACTCTGACAAGGCCCAGCAATTACTGAAACTCACAAATAGTTAACTACAAACGCTAAGTAAAGATGTGTTCAAGCACCGTGCTTGTACATATGCCCAGCCCATGTTTAACCTTCACTTAAGAGTTGGGGCACAGTTAGCTAAAGCAAGTTGCCCAGAATCACACAATGAGCTCAAATGGTGAACATCAAATGATTCTGTTCGCACAGCCAGCAACTCGCGCCCAGCCTTCATCTCTACTCAACATCAAACAGCGTTCACAGTAAGACAAGGGCGTGATCTTACTCTGTGTAGGCTTAACACCAAAAATACACATTGTGCACAAGTAGCCAGCATTCCTTAGCATCCTTTCGGGCATACATACACACTAGACGTGAAATAGTACTGTATGCATTCTGAAACCAGAACATTCCACTTACACAAAATTAGACAATCAGCGTGTATTTGTTTTAGAAAAAAAGATAATTACTTTTGGATGAGACATTTCCTGTCTGTTAACACAAGAAGAATCTCGACATAATTAGCTGCTGCCCATATCAGTAAACCTTGATTCCCAGCGCTGGGCTCAGTGTCACTGTCACCACCTTCCTCCCAGCTCTGGCTCCAAAGAAGTGCTGCTGCCAGCAGGAAGCCTTCTCTTCCAAGTCAGGAGATGTGACTGTTAGCAGGCCCTGCCCACACACCTACTGGGCTATTGTCTCCACAGAGCCTGAGTGGACACAGGGTGCCTCATTTATGAGGCCGTGCGTCACTTTTACGCCGCCGGTGCGTCACTTTTTGTGATGCACTAGTGGCGTAAAAAATGCGCCTTGTTGTGCCATATTTACAAAGTGACACATCTAGGTAGATGCGTCACTTTGTAAACCCCTGCACCACATTATACCTGCGCCAGGCATAATGTGTGCAAGGGGGGGCGTTTTGACGCAAGAAAGGGTCATGGAAGTGACGCAGTGAAATCTGTGAGATTTCACTGCGCCACTTCGAGGACGCAAATGCGTCAATTTCTTACGCCTGCCTCTCAGCAGGCGTAAGACTGACGCTGGCCCTTTCACATGGGGCTTGCCCCATGTGAAAGGACACATTGCTGGAGTTGCGTCACTTTTGTGACACACTCCAGCAATGCGTCACTTTTGCGCCATAGAGATATTCAGAAATACTGACGTATCTGTAACTCCTTGCGCAATAATGCGTCATACTGTAAATATGACGCATCGCTGTTTTCACGCAGCGATGCGTGACTTTTCATAAATGAGGCCCTGTGTCTGTAAGCACAGTGTGACTCGGGCCCCTCTCAAACTTCCTTTCAGCTCAGAATGAATGCCACGGGCCTCCGCTCATTAGCACATTAAAAAGAGAGATTAGCACTCGATCCGAGTGCTTCACGAAAACGGACCCACTCATCGCCAGCAGTGAGGCGCTAATTTTTGTTCGTGCCAATTTCACTGAACTTGATTTGCGGCCCCATGAGTACCGGTACTCCCTTTGGACAAAGAGAAGTTCCGGTACTCAAGCGCCAGAAATTTAGAAGTGCCGGTACTGGGTACCGGTGAGTACCGGCCCATTTAGAGCACTAGGCACCCCGGCTGCTGAATAGAATGAGGCGTCGGGCGGGGGGGTCACTTTTTTGAGTTCTAGGAACAGCAGAGACTGGCCTCTGAACACAAACACCTTCACCCCCCCCCAACTCACCTAAATAACCCTCAGATTAGCTCCCTTGTGCTGATGCCACCTTGTTTGCTGGGGGGGGTGGGAAGTGATTGCTGATGTGCGGCAGCGGAAGAGGGGTTGGGGGTTGATGTAGTGGAAGAATGGATGGCAATGAATGGAGCTATGTGTAATACAGTGGCACGTAAACCATTTTAAAAATGATTGAAGGTACTTTACACCGACCACTGAAGCCACATGAGAGGGCGCTGCTGTTTGCATCACTCTGATGCAGACAGCTCTGTGCGCCCCTCTGAAGACCAGCGCCCTGTGCCTTGGCCCGTGCCAAAAGCCGGCCCTGCTGGTGGAACCTTGGGTTCTTGTCCTGGTTCTGGTCCTAATATGTGTGCTTTATGGGTGGCTGTTTATCAAGAGGAAGTGCGCTTCATGAGGGGTGGGCTCATCTCAGGAGGTTGTGCATTCCATGAGGGTTGGGCTCATCTCAGGAGGTTGTGCATTCCATGAGGGTTGGGCTCATCTCAGGAGGTTGTGCGCTTCATGAGGGGTGGGCTCATCACAGGAGGTTGTGCGCTGCATGAGGGGTGGGCTCATCTCAGGAGGTTGTGCGCTGCATGAGGGGTGGGCTCATCACAGGAGGTTGTGCGCTGCATGAGGGGTGGGCTCATCTCAGGAGGTTGTGCGCTGCATGAGGGGTGGGCTCATCTCAGGAGATTGTACATGGCACGAGGGGTGGGCTCATCTCAGGAGGTTGTGCGCTGCAGGAGGGGTGCGCTCATCTCAAGAGCTTGTGCGCTGCATGAGGGGTGGGCTCATCTCAGGAGGTTGTACAGTGCATGAGGAGTGCGCTCATGTCTGTGGTGGTGCCCTGTGGTGGGCACATGTCAAAAATATGTGTGCTTCATGGGTGGGTGTGTATCAGGAGGTTGTGTGCTTCATGAGGGGTGGGCTCATCTCAGGAGGTTGTACAGTGCATGAGGAGTGCGCTCATGTCTGTGGTGGTGCCCTGTGGTGGGCACATGTCAAAAATATGTGTGCTTCATGGGTGGGTGTGTATCAGGAGGTTGTGTGCTTCATGAGGGTTGGGTTCATCTCAGGAGGTTGTGCATTGCATGAGGGATGGGCTCATCTCAGGAGGTTGTGCTCTGCATGAGGGGTGGGCTCATCTCCGGAGGTTGTGCTCTGCATGAGGGGTGGGCTCATCTCAGGAGGTTGTGCGCTGCATGAGGGGTGGGCTCATCTCAGGAGGTTGTGCGCTGCATGAGGGGTGGGCTCATCTCAGGAGGTTGTGCGCTGCATGAGGGGTGGGCTCATCTCAGGAGGTTGTGCGCTGCATGAGGGGTGGGCTCATCTCAGGAGGTTGTGCATTGCATGAGTGGTGGGCTCATCTCAGGAGGTTGTGCGCTGCATGAGGGGTGGGCTCATCTCAGGAGGTTGTGCATTGCATGAGTGGTGGGCTCATCTCAGGAGGTTGTGGGCTGAATGAGGGGTGGGCTCATCTCAGGAGGTTGTGCATTCCATGAGGGTTGGGCTCATCTCAGGAGGTTGTGCGCTGCATGAGGGGTGGGCTCATCTCAGGAGGTTGTGCGCTGCATGAGGGGTGGGCTCATCTCAGGAGGTTGTGCATTGCATGAGGGGTGGGCTCATCTCAGGAGGTTGTGCGCTGCATGAGGGGTGCGCTCATCTCAGGAGGTTGAGCCCTGCATGAGGGGTGGGCTCATCTCAGGAGGTTGTGCGCTGCATGAGGGGTGGGCTCATCTCAGGAGGTTGTCTGCTTCATGAGGGGTGGGCTCATCTCAGGAGGTTGTGCGCTGCATGAGGGGTGGGCTCATCTCATGAGGTTGTGCACTGCATGAGGGGTGGGCTCATCTCAGGATGTTGTGCATTGCATGAGGGGTGGGCTCATCTCAGGAGGTTGTCTGCTTCATGAGGGGTGGGCTCATCTCAGGAGGTTGTGCATTGCATGAGGGGTGGGCTCATCTCAGGAGGTTGTGCGCTGCATGAGGGGTGGGCTCGTCTCAGAGGTTGTGCGCTGCATGAGGGGTGGGCTCATCTCAGGAGGTTGTGCGCTGCATGAGGGGTGGGCTCATCTCAGGATGTTGTGCATTGCATGAGGGGTGGGCTCATCTCAGGAGGTTGTGCGCTGCATGAGGGGTGGGCTCGTCTCAGAGGTTGTGCGCTGCATGAGGGGTGGGCTCATCTCAGGAGGTTGTGCGCTGCATGAGGGGTGGGCTCATCTCAGGATGTTGTGCACTGCATGAGGGGTGGGCTCATCTCAGGAGGTTGTGCATTGCATGAGGGGTGGGCTCATCTCAGGAGGTTGTGCATTGCATGAATGGTGGGCTCATCTCAGGAGGTTGTGCGCTGCATGAGGGGTGGGCTCATCTCAGGAGGTTGTACATTGCAGGAGGGTTGGGCTCATCTCAGGAAGTTGTGCGCTGCATGAGGGGTGATTCAGAAAAGGGGGTGGTGATGAACAGAGTGTCTGAATTAAGCAGACCACTCTTACCCAGTCCAAAGATCAGGGCTTGATCCATCACCGTTATTTATCTCACTGCCCCATCCCAGCTCAGAACCTGGCTATATGCAAATTAGTCTGTCCCTGGCCCAGTGCATCATGGGAACAGGGCAGACCAAACTACCAAGCCAATTCTTCACCAGAAAGGAGACAAGCTACCGGGGACCGGTTTCTGGCATTTCAACCTCTTCGGCCCGGCTTGCTTGAATCCTGATGGAGCAGTGAGAAAGGGACTCATGTCTGAGTATACCCTGCCACACCTATAGTGGCCAAAAACGATGGTTATTGGGTTCCAGGAGCTGAGGTTGTTAGTTGGAGGGGTGGTATCTGAAGGGGGAGGGGCGGGTTGGTCACTGGGAGTATTCTTGAAGCTGTTGTGAATGTCGGCAATTTTGTTGTATCGGTTCTCTAGATCTTTCCTTTTACTGCTCGGTGACGGGCACACCATTTATCGGCACCAGCCCCAGGTATTCATGCAATTGGTTACATGAAGTCTGTTCCCTTCTCTATAATTAGTTCAGTGTCACAGTGCTGGAAGTTATACCTTTTGTAGTTACTTCTCTCTTCTGTTGTGCTCGGTGACGGGCACACCACCTACATTAGTGCCACTTTATCCTATTGTTTTTCTGTTTTGTGCTCGGTAACGAGGACACTATTTATTCACAATACTGTGCTTGGTGACGGGCACACCATCCACTTCAGAAATTCTACAAACATCTGGTTGTGGTGCTGGGATCTGCTTTTCTTCTATTTTGAGCTCTGTGATGGGCACACCATTTACTCCCTAAATCGTTTGATCTGTTGGTGGTGTTCGGAGTCAATACAACCCTCTGTTACTTGCGTTTTCCTTCCCAACAGTTTTTTTTTTTTTGGTTTCAAACCGACCTTTATTGACATCTGTAAAGATGACACAGCATGGTGCCTACATGCCATCAGGCCAGTACTGCAATATTAACCATTCTATCTAGCATATAGGGGGGGCGAACACAGCAAGCCGCCTACAACCCCCCAGGGGGACGGCCGCATCAGGTGGGCAAGCAAAGCGTACAGTCATCAACTGAGGTCTCTACCCAAAATCCCCATACCAAGAAAAAACACTAAGCCACAGTTTAATTTGACGCTATTACCTAGTGTTCATACCATTAGCCACTCTGAACTCACATAGCACCCCCAACCCACGTTCTCACGCCCCACGTCAGTGGTCCTCATGTGTAAAAAAATAGTCAGCATAGTTCTATGACCGGAATGCCCGCCCTTCTGCAATCTCTCCCCCGTCTCTCCCTCCACCTCCCCCTGTTGGGTGTTTGAATCTGTGTCCCCTGAGTCAGTGTGTGCTAATAAATAAGCTTGAAGAGGGGCCCAAATGTCCTTGGGGCGGGATGAGGGTGGCATAAGTTCTGCATAGGTGTGCATTTGTTCCTGACAGTATATGAGGTCACTCAGCCATTCCTTAAACTTGGGGGCCCGGCCTCGTCCCCAACGGCAAGCTATTTGTCTTTTTGCCATCAAAAGAACCGGGGAGACATATTTCCGCACCTTGACAGGAACCTGTTCTAAATAACCTAAAAGAGCAGTAAGGGGATCATCAGGTACATGTGTTCCAGCCATTTCATCTATTGCATGCAGAACCTCCCTCCAGTATTCCCGAACAGGCGGGCACTCCCAGGCCAAGTGCCCAAAGTCAGCATCCTTGGCCCCGCACCTATCACAGCTGGCAGTGTCGCGTAGGTGTAGCCGATGCAACCGAGTAGGCGTATAATATAACTGGTGAATATATTTATAGTGCACCAAGCGTAGTCTGCTGTTAGCAGATATGGCGCCCGTCTGACGGCAGCAATAGGACCAGTGTTCCAACGCGATGTGAGTCCCCAGTTCCGCCTTCCACTTATTCTTAGCTGGTGCCAAGTCTCTCTCCCAGTCTCCCTGAGTCGATCGATAGAGTCGTGACACCACATGTTCTGGGGAAGTGTGTTGTAAAAGGGTATGTAGGGGAATCATCACAGGGGGCTCCGATGGAAAGCACGGTGTCAAGGAGTGCACGTCCTGCCAAAGGCGCACATAATAGAAGTGCTCCAAGGTAGTGGGGGGGTGGTGCCAAAGAAGTCGTCACTAGATTTAAACTGCGGTCTCCTGATATTGGCTAAGGGTATTACGCAACTTAGCTTGCAGCTCTGGCGTGGGATTATGCTGCAATTCCGATCCTACCTGCTTGAGTTCAGTCTCTAGCCGGCGCAATGTAGAGCGGATGTCTCTCAAAATCCCGCCACTTTTCGCGATGCATAGGCCCTGAATAGTGACTTTAAAAGCTTCCCACACTGTGGAGTAGTTGTCCCCGGAGGACTCATTGCGGGGGGAAAATTCAGCGATCTCCTGCTCGAGTTCTTGCTTGAAGATCGGGTCCAGCAAGGACAGGGATTAAATCACCAAAACTGGAAGGGAGAATCCACATGTGGGGGGGTCATAGCGAGCAATACAGGGGAGTGATCTGAGTAAGTCCGGGGGAGGTGTGAGGAGTGTGTCACCCAAGGAAGAAGGCTTTTCGTTACATGCCATGCATCAATCCTAGACCATGAGGCCCGAGCTGTGGAGTAGCAAGTGCCCTCCCGCCCCATCGGGTGCATATGTTGCCAGACATCAATCAGTTTGTGGTCCCCAATTATCAGCTTGAGGGTGGATTGCGAGTGAGAATAGTGATGTGGTTGTGGATGCGAGCGGTCCAATGCAGGGTCAACCGTTACATTAAAATCCCCTCCCCACAGTAAATGTGTGGAGCCAATCTCTAATACTTTGCCCCAGAGCACCCGAAAGAAGTCCGGATCGTCCGTGTTCGGTCCATAACATGAGACTAGAGTGAAGGATTGACCAGCAATCCTGCCCCACAAAATACAATAACTACCCTGTTTGTCCGTGGTGGATCCCAGCGGGGTGTAAGGGAGGGACTTCCTCACCAAAATGCATGTGCCCCGAGCATATGATGAGTAAGATGAGAAGCATGTGTCGCTGGCCCAGCGTGCAGCAAAAGTGGAGGGGACAGCGGGATTAAAGTGCGTCTCCTGCAGCATCGCGCAATGTATGTCGTGTCTGTCTAAGTAAGATACTATCCCCCAGATTCATCAAGAACACATTTGGCTATTCCTTAATAGCGAAAAATACCGATTCGCTATTAAGGAATAGCAAAATGCTATGCATCAAGAAATCACTACAAAAATAGCGATTTCTAATAATTCCTTAATTGCGACTCACAAATTGCGAGTCGCAATTAAGGAATATCTCCCCATTCATTCCTATGGGTCTAGAGGCCCATAGGAATAAATGGGAAGACAATCTCAATTTGCTATTCGCAATTAGCGATTCGCAAATTGAGATTGCGATTTCAAGGGTGCAGGGGTGTCCAAAGGACACCCTGTTGCACCCCTGAAATTGATGTGTGCACATATGTTTCACATACACATGCCCATAGGGCATGTGTGTGCGCAACATGAAACTTTGAAAAATGCACTTTAGTGCATTTTTCAAAGTTTTTGCAAATTACCACGAAGATGTACTTCATGGTAATTTGCATACCCTAATGGCGAATTCGCTATTTTTTTCACTTTCATGCATTGCATTTAAGGAATCTCAATTTGAGATTCCTTAAATGCAAAGAATCGCAATTTAGCGAATTCTTAATTAGCGATTTTTGAATTTTGGATGATGCATCCCAAATGCAAAAATACAGCTCGCAAATGGCCAGATTCTCAGAATCTGGCCCTTTGCGAGCGGATTTAAGCATGTGAATCTGGCCCTATATGCCTACGCTTTCGGGGTTCTCCTAGTTCTCTTATATTCCAAGTGAGAAAACGGTATGTGGGTGGCCTCGAGCATTCAGTCATGGCAGAAATTGTGGGAGCATGTTCCTAACAAGTGGTCTAACAGAAGTTGGAAGCGATAACTAGGTGATAGATTGCTAGTGCGTCCTATGTAAGTATGGGCCAATTTTGTGGATCCGCAGGCCGCGAATTCGCGTGAAATCGCAAAAAAATCCGAGAGTTCACGGATTTTCCCGCAAATTCGTGGATTTTTTTGTGATTTGCACTGGAGTACTTTCTACTGGCTAATCCAGTAAGTGCTACCTCGTTGGGTAAATATAGTGCTTTTCCTACACTACAGCTGCGTAAAGTGCCAGAAGAGTTGTCTCCAGTGACCATGTGTGTGTTACTGCCATCGCGCAGAAGGGCGCAGGGGTCCCTTGAGTGAGCCGGCCATCATAGTGGGTAAATGGCGGGAAGACGGTGCACACCGCTAGTGTGTGTGCGGGGCCAAACGGGCGTGCCGTCTATGCGAGTTCACATGCCTCTTGTGTGTATAAAAAGACTGATCAGAGCAGCAGATGAGGAGAAAGAAGCTCCAGGTCACAGGAACTGCACGGGGATTGCGCTCATGAAAGTCAAGGATGCAGAGGCCTCTATCCAGCATAACTGCTAATTTTCGATGGTAGATATGGGGAGAAAGCACATCTGCCCTGCCTCGACAAAGCTCACAATTGCTTTTGGGCTGATGAATGCGTTACTGACCATGAGCTTCAACTCGGGCACTTGCTGTAAGTGCTTCCTGTTGAGGTTTAAATTTTGTGACAAGAGCACCGTGCCAGAATGAAACCTGCCCTTCATATTTATCCAAGAAGACGCCACCGTTTTGTGCGATACCTCTAATCACCTGGAGTACTTTCTACTGGTTAATCAGTAAGTGCTACCTCGTTGGGTAAATGTATAGTGCTTTTCCCACACTACAGCTGCGTAAAGGGCCAGAAGAGTTGTCTCCAGTGACCATGTGTGTGTTACTATGCCATCGCGCCGAAGGGTGCAGGGGTCCCCTGCGTGAGCTGTCCATCATAGTGGGTAAATGGCAGGAAGACGGTGACACCGCGAGTGTGTGTGCGGGGCCAAACGGGCGTGCCTTCTATGTGAGTTCACATGACTCTTGTGTGTATAAAAGGTCAGAGACCGATCAGAGCAGCAGATGAGGAGAAAGAAACTCCTGGTCACAGGAACTGCACGGGGATTGCGCTCGTGAAAGTGAAGGAAGCAAAGGCCTCTATCCAGCATCACAGCTAATTTTCGACGGTAGATATGGGGAGAAAACACACCTGCCCAGCCTCGACAAAGCTCACAATTTTTTTTGGGCTGATGAATGCGTTACTCCTGAATTTGAGCTTCAACTCGGGCACCTGCTTAGTTGTAACTATTCTCTGACCCTGCCTCGGGCACCCGGCTGTTTAGGGTCAGGACAGGGTCAGAGAATAGTTGCAAGTAAGCAACTTAAACTCTGGCAGCTTGCCAGCACCATTTGTAACTATTCTCTGACCCTGCCTTGGGCACCCGGCTGTTTAGGGTCAGGACAGGGTCAGAGAATAGTTGCAAGTAAGCAACTCTGGCACCTGCTTAATTTATATCTGTAAGCACTTCCTGTTGAGGTTTAATTTTTGTTACAGGAGCATCGTACCATAATGAACCCTGCCCTTCATATTTATCCAAGAAGACGCCATCGTTTTGTGCGATACCTCTACTCAACTGCAGTACTTTCTACTAGCTAATCAGTAAGTGCTACCTCGTTGGGTAAATATAGTGCTTTTCCTACACTACAGCTGTGTAAAGTGCCAGAAGAGTTGTCTCCAGTGACCATGTGTGTGTTACTGCCATCGCGCCGAAAGGCGCAGGGGTCCCTAGAGTGAGCAGGCCATCCCCCAACAAAAAAAATCCGCCCGCGAGCGAATTAGCGAATTTGTAGCAATTTCGCGAGATTCACAGATCACGAAATTGCTGAAAATCCACAAATTTCACGAGCGTAACGGATTTTTGGCCCATACTTAGTCCTATGTCCTGTGGCTTATAATCACACAGAAACCAGTCCCCCTTCTCCCACATCAGTAGCCCAAGCCTGCCGTGGCCCATTTCCCTCCCTCCCCCCTCCCCCCAGTCCCACAACCTAGTGTCCCCAACAGGGGAGCACAATGCAGTCCATACAATACCAAGCAAAGAAACAGTAACAAACATAGCATGTAAGGGTTCACCTGAGAGGCGTGGTCCAGAGGGTGACCAGTGGTGTATTTCGCCGAGGCAAGGGTGTTCAGGAAATTTATGTAGGGTCGGTGCTGTTCCAATTTCTCAGGCAAACATGCTGACCCTTGATAATGCCAACTCAACAATTCAGGGATATTGTGCATTGGTTCATGTCACGGGAGTCAGGCAGGGGTGGGAGGGGCACCCGGGTCCCCCTCAGTTCCAGCAAATCCTCTCCTTCTTCTCAGGATTGTGCAGTGTCTCACAGTCTGAGGGCCTCATCTCTGTCATATCAAAAGGAGGACGTTAGGTGAGTCCCCCTCCCCCTCGCCACCAAATCAGCCATCCCTCATCATAAGTAACATCCAATCCGTTTTCAAGGGGCGCAAGCTCCATAAACAGGTCAAATCTGGGAGGCTTCTGCTCACTCTACATCTGAGGCATTTGGGCGGTGTGGCGGGGAGGAGCGTCCAGCCGCCTCCCTCAGCAAGGTTTTTAGGAAATCCTGTGCAAGCTGCCGGGTGTTGAAAAAGAGTTGTTTGCTTCGATGTGTTACTTTAAGTCGGTCGGGAAAGAGCATCGGGTATGGAATGTTTAGCTGTTGCAATTTCTTCTTCACCTGTAGAAATTTCCGCCTCTGCTCCTGAACGGCCATGGTAAAGTCAGGATATATAGATATATCCACTCCCTCATGGCGCATTTGTCCCCGTTCCCTGGATAGTCGAAGGGAGGTATCCCTGTCCCGATAGTTTAGCAATCGGGCAATGATCGGGTGAGACGTTGCTCCTGGTACCAGGCGAGCCGCCAGCGTGGGATGAGTCCTCTCGACCACCAATACCGGTGAGAAGGCCTCTCTTCCAAAGAGCGTATGAGGAGGCATTCAACGTACTCTTCCATTTTCCCAGTGGCGATAGATTCCGATACTCCCAAGATACGGAGGTTGTTCCTTCGAGACCAAATCCTCGTTCTTTGCTGCTATCACTCGCAACACCCTCTCCATCTCCAGCGTTCGGGAAGTTGTTGTAGTCGAGGTGTCGTCTAAATCCGATATCCTCCGCTCCGGCTCTGCCAAGCGTTCCTCATGCTTATCCACCCTGTGGGAGACCCCATCTAGTCAGGCAGACATGGAGTCCATCTTGGACACTATTGAGGTCAGGCTGGTTTGCATAGCCAGAAGTAAGTATTTCAGCTCTGCAGTGCAGGGCGCCTGAGCCTCCATCTGTTCTTCTTCAGTATCTGTGTGGGAGCGGGTGCCCTTCTGTGCTTCAAAGTTCAGTTTGGGCTGGCCCCTGACCCTGTTTTCAGGCAGGTCGCTCCCCACGCCACGCAGCTCCACCGGACTGCGCCCTTGCCCCTGTGACCATCCTATGCTCCTGAGGGTGTTCGAGGCCCGCCCCCACCTGCAGGCTACCACCTGCACCTCATCCCTGGTGGCCAGTGGTAGGCCTTAGGTTTGCTTGTGCCCGCTTGCTTTTCTGCCTGTGACCGCTGTTTTGTACTGTGTGGTATTGCTTTGTGAATGTATTGTACTGTTTGGTATTGCTTTGTATTTGCTTCTGCCTTGTTCCCCGCCTTTGCCTATGCTTGTTTCCTCCGTACCCTCGCCGATCCCGCTCCCCGCCGCTGCGTCCCCTGTGGCCCTGACCCGCGCCCCCATTAGCCCATTCCCCCCTCCCAGCTGCTCCTCCCTCCCACCCCCCCTCTTTTATGGCGGCCACATGGCCGCGCCGAAGGCGCGCCAAAGGCAAGCCCGTCTGCGCCCGTCTGTGCCTGGACCGCGCCCACTGCCTGAACCCCTGGACCCCGAATACCCCCCTGCACCCGTCTGCACTACGATGCCAGCACCCTCCACGCACTCAACCCCGGACGAGAACACGCCTGCTACCGGGCTAAACCGAAGCGCACCCATGGACCCTTCTCCTGCCGGAACTGCAGCCTCACCCGCATCCAGTCCGCCAAACTGTCAAGCAAAGATCCCAACCACCTCCAATGCATCCTCCTCAACACCCGCTCCGCTCGCAAACACGCCATCGAACTCTGGGACCTCCTCGACTCAACCGCCCCCAACGTCGCCTTCCTGACGGTGACCTGGCTGAACACCACCTCAGCACCAGACATCGCCATCGCCATCCCAGAAGGCTACAAGATCTCCCGCAGAGACCGCACCAATGGAGTGGGAGGGGGAATCGCCATCGTCCACAAGAACACCATCAGAGTCTCGACCAACACCGCCGACACCCTCAACACCGCCGAGCACCTGCACATCGACCCCAATACCACCCTCATAGGAACACTCGTCTACAAACCACCCGGACCCCGACCACAGTTCAGCGACTCCATCGCCGACCTCATCAGCACCCACACCCTCGCCTCTATGGACCACGTCCTCCTCGAGTACCTGAACTTCCACCTCGAGGACAACAATGATGCCAACACCACCGCCCTAATCGACAACCTCGCCAACCTCGGACTCAGACAGCTCGTAACAACACCCACCCACGCCGCGGGACACACGCTTGACCCCATCTTCTCAGCAAGTCCCCACATCTCCTTCAACCACACCACCAAACCCCACTGGACCGACCACAGATGCGTCCACTTCACCTTCAGGAAACCCACCACGAACCAACGCACTAAACAGATGGCACGCCGCTGCTGGGGCAAGGTCACCGAAGACTAACTGATCACCACCCTCGCCCTGAGACCACCCCCTGACCCCACCGACCACAACACCGCCATCATCAACCTCAAACAGTGGATCAACGACTGCGCCGATACCCTCGCCCCTCTCAGGACCCCCACGGCCAACCACTCCAGCAAGAAAGCTACATGGTTCACTGAAGACCTCCAAGCCTCCAAGCGCACCTGTCAAAAACTGGAAAAGAACTGGCTCCGCGAACCAACACCAAACAGCTACACGGCCCACAAGAATGCCTCCCGCAGACACCACCAGCTCATCAGGATCGCCAAGAGGACCACTTTCAAGGACCGCCTAGACAACAACGCACACAACAGCAAAGAGTTTTTCAACATTGTGAAAGAACTCTCCAACCCCGGCTCCAACACTAACGACATTCCCCCCTCTCAAGACCTATGTGACTCACTGGCCAACTTCTTTCACAGCAAGATCGCCGACATCCACAACAGCTTCAACGCCATGAACCCCACATCCACCGCCGAGCCCACCACCCCTGCAACAACCATGCGCACCATCCGCCTGATCGCCTGGTCCAAGTCAGTGACAAAGACAACATCAAGACCATGAACTCCATCCACCCCGGATCCCTGTCTGACCCATGCCCACACCACATTTTCAACAAAGCCAGCACAGCCAGCGCCCCCCATCTCCGGAAAATGATCAACATCTCTTTCGAGACAGCAACCTTCCCGGAAAGCTGGAAGCACGCGAGATCAACGCCATACTGAAAAAACCCAAGGCGGACCCCAAGGACCCCAAGAATTTCCGGCCCATCTCCCTGCTCCCGTTCCCGGCGAAAGTCATAGAGAAAACTGTCAACAGACAACTGACTCGATGCCTTAAGGAAAACAACATCCTGGACCCATCCCAGTCCGGCTTCTGCAGCAACCACAGCACCGAGACCTCCCTCATCGCCGCCACCAACGACATCAGGACCCTAATGGACAAAGGAGAAACAGTCGCCCTCATCCTCCTGGACCTCTCAGCTGCCTTTGACACGGTCTGCCACCTACCCTAACAGCGCGCCTCCAAGACGCCGGAATCCAAGAGAAGGCCCTGGCCTGGACCACATCCTTCCTCTCTGGCAGAACCCAGAGCGTCCGCCTCCCACCCTCCGCTCCAAGACCACAGAGATCATCTGTAGTGTACCGCAAGGATCCTCTCTCAGCCCAACGCTGTTCAATATCTACATGGCACCACTCGCCCACGTCGCACGACAACATAACCTCAACATCATCTCCTACACCGATGACACCCAGCTGATCATATCCCTCACCGAAGACGCTCTCACCGCCAAAGCCAACCTCCACAGGGGAATGAAGGCCGTCGCAGAATGGATGAAGGACAGCAGGCTGAAGCTGAATTCTGACAAGACGGAGGTCCTCATCCTCGGATCCACCCACTCAGGCTGGGACGACTCCTGTTGGCCCACCTCGCTGGAAACAGCCCCAGCACCCACCAACCACGCACGCAACCTGGGGGTCATCCTCGACTCCACCCTCTCCATGACCAGGCAGGTCAACGCCGTCTCCGCATCCTGCTTCAACACCCTCCGAATGCTCCGCAGGATCTTCAAGTGGATCCCCTCTGAAACGAGAAAAACCGTCACCCAGGCCCTCGTCACCAGCAGGCTGGACTACGGAAACGCCCTCTACGCAGGAACAACAACCAAGCATCCAAAACGACTGGTCCTCGACATTCCCTGACACAGCCACACCACCCCCCACCTGAGAAACCTACACTGGCTCCCCATCAACAAGAGGATAACCTTCAAACTCCTCATCACGCACACAAAGCCCTAAACAACGCCGGACCAGCATATCTCAACGAACGACTCAGCTTCTACACCCCCACCCGCAGCATCTGCTCAGCCAGCCTCGCACTCGCCACGGTCCCACGCATCTGGAAAACGACCGCCGGTGGCAGATCCTTCTCCTACCTCGCCGCCAAGACCTGGAACACCCTCCCAACCAACCTTCGACAGACCCAAGACCTGCTGACCTTCAGAAGACTCCTCAAGACCTGGCTCTTCAATCAGTAGCGGCTCCCTCTCCCCCCCCCCAGCGCCATGAGACCCTCACGGGTATGTAATGCGCTTTACAAATTCCTTGATTGATTGATTGATGACAGGTTTGGGCGGCTCAAGAGGCCTGATCAAGCAGTCATTGCACACTCAGGAGTGGGAAAACCACTAATCCCCTGCCCTGCTCCGAGAGCAGATCAGCCCCGCCCACCCACCCGCCTGCAAAAGAAACATAAAATGCTAATCATAAGTTATTATCATATTATCTTTCCTCTTCTCGCACTGCTTGAAAGCAATGGGGCGACGCTCTTCCGCACTAGTGGAGGGGCCGCCACTGTCCTATCTTTTCGCTGTGCTGGCGCCCATTTGGCTGCATAACAATAACAACACAGGTACCCATGTTATCCACCCTCCGCTGGCTTCCCATCGACGCAAGATCTTTCTACAAGACTGCCTGCATCACCCACAAAGCCTTGCACTCCTCCTCTCCTCGCTACCTGGTGAACAAACTGAAACTCTCTGGAGGCTCTAGACCTTCACGCAATGCGGAGAATCTACTGCTTGAACCTCCCACTTTCAAGAAGGAAAGAACAATGGCCCAATCCTTTTCAGTGAGAATCTGGAACTCACTTCCGCCTCAACTCCAGACCACCACCTCCTCCCAGGCTTTCAAAACTGACCTCAAAGTTCTCCTCCAAAGACACTTCCAAAGTTAATTCACGCCCTCACTATTATCTGAAGGAAGACCCTTTAGTATAGAAAATTTCTATTCTCCATGACTATGGAAGTGCCTTTCCAGTGTGTTCGTGTGGTTTGGGAATCTGCCATTTATTGCAGTAATACCCTTTTACCTGTGTTTGGTACTCTTTTGTAACATGCACACGTCACTGTTGTCTTGTAACACACTGTTTGCTATCTCGTATATTTTGTTTGCTTTCGATACTTACACAAGTGCCACCATTGCCTACGTAACGTTTGTTCTTGTGTTTGAGTGTCCTCCATTTATTACAGTATTTTACCTCGACTTGTACTTTATACGCTTTTGTAACCTGCACACATGTCACTTTTTCCTCCTGTAATGCCCCGTTTGATACCACTTGTATTTTGTTTGTTCACGATTGTCACTTTTGCCTCATGTAATGTAACTTTTGCTTTTGTAATTTGTTCACCTGTAATGTTCTCATGTATCAGTTCTTTTCCTATTGTGAAGCACTCTGACACCTTCGGGTAAAGTCCGCGATATATAAAAACGCATAAATAAATAAATAAAAAAATAAATAAACCCTTGCACCCTGCAAAAAAAAAGCCCACAGCATCGGGGCTTTTAAAAGGCATTTCGGGGCATATTATCAAGGGGGGCGATAGGCACTTTTTGCCAGTTTAGCGGCCGTTTACGGCCGCTAAACGGCGAAAATTCTATCGCCCTATTATCAAGCTGTCGCTAACAGCAGTTAGCGACAGCTTGAAGGCGATTGCGTGCGGTTTGGGGCCCGCTTTGCATGTCAGCGATATTTATCGCTAATGACATGCAAAGTGGGCGTATCCAACCTGTTAGCGACTGAAAGCAGTCGCTAACGTCGCTATTGCCTATTAACAAGGCTGGCGTAGCGATGGAAATATTCCCGCTATTGCCAAAGACTAACGCCTGCTCTGACCAGTTCTGAGCCATGTTATCCAATGGGAGGTGGATAACATGGCTAAGAGTATTTCGTCGCTGATGCGAGAATATCGCTGTATTCTCTGCGATATTCTCGCATTATGCCGCTATCGCTGGATATTTTAGCGCTATGGAGAAAAACATTGCTAATAGCATGTTTTCTCCGCTAAAATATCCAGCGATAGGCAGCGATAAAAAATAAGTCGCTAAGCCTATTTAACGATAAATATCGCTGGTTGTTGGTAATATGACCCTTCATCTTTTAGCACAAGGTGTCTTCGCAGAGAAGAGTATTCACAATACATATTTTTGTAATTGAAAACGAAGTACATACATTGTGAATGTGTACATTTCTAAACCAAATATTTATGGGTTTTTTTCAGGCAGTGTTTATTTTATAACAGCATCACTATAAAAGCGATGCAGGGGGGCTGTGTGCACTGGGAAGTTCCCAGAGCCCCCTCCGCCCCCAAGCTCTCCCGCCCGTGTGTAAAGTGCTTGAAGTTACACTTTCCTGTCGGTTGATAGAGGCGCTTTGTCCACACCGGTCCTCGCAGCTCCAGATGTGGAGCACCCCCTCTTTGCTGCCTTCTTCCCAGAGCCGGGGTCCAGGGCTGGGAGAGGCGGATGTCTGGGGGTGTCCACAGCAGCATCCTCTGATGGGAGCTGCTGAGGCTGTGCTCGGTGGATGCTGGGGGCGCAGTGCCCTCTAGTGTTCGCTGGCAGTACTGCGCCACCCTGAACTCTGTGGCCATGTCAGTGCCCGGGCGCGCTCAACTGGACCATTAAATGTCCCTTCGGACCGTCTGTCTCCCCCTTCCAGCCCTTAGCATGTAGCAAGGGTGAGATGTTCTCAGGCATGAAAGAACCAGTGCCTGGCAGTGCTTGAAATGGAAGCATGGAAGTGCAGGTACTTTATACCACAGCCCCTGCTTGTTTCTGAGATATCCTGCCGGTACTCTTCAATTAAAAGTAAAACATTTCTATTGAGCAGTGCGGGTACTCTCCCTCTCAAAAGTGCCGGTACTCCGTACCGGACAGCACCGGCCCATTTAAAGCACTGGTGCCTGCTGCATTCCTCTTCCTTCACTCAGCGTCACACATCGAGCGTGCTAGGAGGAAGTGGTGTCCCTCAGGCCTTCCAAAAATTCAATGAGATAAAAGGTCAAAAAAGAGAAAAGGTGGCTTAATGCATAATTCAAAAAAGAATAAACAAAAGCTATTCTTAGCTGTATGTCCTTTACGGCAGCTGAATGGGTTACAACTGTAGTTGTCCCAACAAAACTTTCGGTGCCTGGATTATCTCTGCGCATCTTTCATTACATGGGGCGAGCGAGTGCACACAGAAGGGGGGCTGCGCTATGCCTCACCCCTTCCCCCTTACTCTCCTGGTCACCTACAGTGCATGCGAGCTCTTTCTCCTACTAAATTACAGGCGATTGTTGATTAATGAGTAGATTCTGCTTTGCATCAGGTGGGGGCAGAGAGACCCTGGTTAGATCCTGGAGTGGGCAGTGGTGGCGATAGACCAGGCCTGGTGGCTTAGTGGACTAGGGCGTCCGCTGTAGGAGCCTGCATTTGACCTCATGGTCACAGGTTGAAATCCCAGCGGGTACACAGCCTTTCATCCTTCTGAGGTCGATAAAATGAGTACTATTGAGTTGAGTAACAATAAACCTCCGTTATTCTGCGCCTACATACTCTTCTGGGTGAACTTGCGCTTTACAAATAACATGTTGTAGGACAGAAACTTTTGAGGAAAGTTGGTCCGAAGGCCCTATTTGCAGAAAGGGAAAGCTCTGAAAAAGCAAAGACTGGGGTGACCCAAATAAGTGTTTTGAAACATAAAGTCCAGCTCTTTCTGATTTCTGATAAAGACATCAGAATATTTCTGGAATGTGAATGAAGGGACATTGGCGAGGCAGAATTTCCCTAATTGTGGTCTTGGAGACACAATCTGGAAGGGATTGGCTGTGTAGCTTCCTTGACCCCATATCTGCGGACAGAGGGCTAGCTGCCAAAAGACCCAGTGAGTGGGGGACACTTTAAAAAGGGTTTACACTGCTTGCAGGTCCACTGTCCACGCTGCTTCTTACATTGCTTACAGTTTCACTGTCTGCGCTTCTTTTTACTCTGCTTCCAGTTTTACTGTTCAAACAGCTACTTTCACTGGTTCCAATTTCAGTGTTCACAGTTTTTCTTGCACTGCTTCCGGTTTCACTGTTCACTGTGCTTCTTACACTGCTCCCAGCTCCACCGTCTGCCCTTCTTTTGACTCTACTTCCAGTTGTACTGTTTAAACTGCTACTTACACTGATTCCAATGTCACTTTCTGCACTTTTTCTTACACTGCTTCCAGTTCCACTGTCCACGCTGCTTTTTACACTGTTTCCAGTTCCACTGTTCAAATTGCTTCTTACACTGCTTCCAGTTCCACTGTCTGCGATTAT
This sequence comes from Lissotriton helveticus, assembly GCF_964261635.1. Lineage (NCBI taxonomy): Eukaryota > Metazoa > Chordata > Amphibia > Caudata > Salamandridae > Lissotriton > Lissotriton helveticus. Next base: position 1,189,428,863 of record NC_136072.1, on the reverse strand, counting down.
TTTTACACTGCTTCCGGTTATACTGTTCAAACTGCTACGTACACTGGTTCCAATTTCAGTGTTCGCACTTTTTTCTTACACTGCTCCCAGTTCCACTCTCCACACTGCTTCTTACACTGCTTCCAGTTCCACTGTCCACGCTGCTTCTTACACTGATTCCAGTTCCACCATCTGAGCTTCTTTTTGCACTACTTCCAATTTCACTTTGCTTCTTACACTGCTTCTCGTTTTACTGTTTAAACTGCTATTTACACTGGTTCCAATTTCATTGTTCGCACTTTTTCTTACACTGCTTCCAGTTCCACTGTCCACGCTGCTTCTTTCACTGCTTCCAGTTCCACTGTCCACGCTGCTTCTTACACTGCTCCCAGTTCCACTGTCCACGCTGCTTCTAACACTGCTTCCAGTTCCACTGTCCACGCTGCTTCTTACACTGCTTCCAGTTCCACTGTCCACGCTGCTTCTTACACTGCTTCCAGTTCCACTGTCCACGCTGCTTCTTTCACTGCTTCCAGTTCCACTGTCCACGCTGCTTCTTACACTGCTCCCAGTTCCACTGTTCACGCTGCTTCTTACACTGCTTCCAGTTCCACTGTCCACGCTGCTTCTTACACTGCTTCCAGTTCCACTGTCCACGCTGCTTCTTACATTGCTCCCAGTTTCACTGTCCACGCTGCTTCTAACACTGCTTCCAGTTCCACTGTCCACGCTGCTTCTTACATTGCTCCAAGTTCCACTGTCCACGCTGCTTCTTACACTGCTCCCAGTTCCACTGTCCACGCTGCTTCTAACACTGCTTCCAGTTCCACTGTCCACGCTGCTTCTTACATTGCTCCCAGTTCCACTGTCCACGCTGCTTCTTACACTGCTCCCAGTTCCACTCTCCACACTGCTTCTTACACTGCTTCCAGTTCCACTGTCCACGCTGCTTCTTTCACTGCTCCCAGTTCCACTCTCCACACTGCTTCTTACACTGCTTCCAGTTCCACTGTCCACGCTGCTTCTTACACTGCTCCCAGTTTCACTGTTCACACTGGTTCTTACACTGCTTCCAGTTTATGTATTTGCACTGCTTCTTATACTGCTTGTGAGTCACAATCCCTCTTAAAAGACTCTGAGGCACTATTTGAAGGGGTAGAACTGGGCTAGGATAGCACAGTTCTCCAGGGCACACAACACATGGTGTGAGTATTGTCAGATTTCAGGTTTATCCAGTGGGAATGCATGAATGCATAATGTTACTATGCATACTAATACCACGTGTGCTATTACAGCGCATCTATTACTACACTAGTACACTTACAATGGCCTACCATTACAACTTATTGCAAACGCATGCATGGTAAAGGTATATCCTTGGTAAAAGTGTGTAAGGTAAGTAACACTACCCTGCCCTACCCTAAACCCCAAATCACTACCCCTGCATGACCCTTAGCCCTTTCCCAAACCCCTACTCTGCATGATCCCCCTCCTACCCCAGGCCTTTCCCTACCCTAAACTCACTACCCCTGCACAACCCCCGATCCCCAATCCTTTCCCTACCCTAAACCCTAGAACCCTACCCCTACATGACCCCCAGCCCTTAGTCCTCTCCCTAATCTAAACCCCAAAACACTACCCTTGCGTGACCCCCCTGACCTCTAATCCTTTCTCTGTGCTAAACCCTAAATCATTACCCCTGCACGACCCCACAACCCCTAATCCTTTCCCTACCCTAAACCCTAAAACACAACCCTTGCGTGACCCCCCTGACCTCGAATCCTTTCTCTGTGCTAAACCCTAAATCACTACTCCTGCACAACCCCCCTACCCCTAATCCTTTCCCTACCCTAAACCCTAAAACACTACCCTTGCGTGACCCCCCTGACCTCGAATCCTTTCTCTGTGCTAAACCCTAAATCACTACTCCTGCACAACCCCCCTACCCCTAATCATTTTCCTACCCTAAGCCCTGGAACCCTACCCCTGTACGATCCCCAGTCCTCTACCTACACTAAAACACTACCCCTGCACGACCTCCAACCCCCAGTCCTCTACCTTCTTTAAACCCTAAAAGACTGCCCCTGCATGACCGTCCCCCGTCCCCATGTCCTCTCCCTACCCTAAAACACTACCCTGCACAGCCCCTGACACCCAGTCTTCTCCTTACCCTTAACCCTAAAAAACTACCTCTACACGACCCCCCGACTTCCAATCATTTACCTACCCTAAACCACTACCCCTACACAACCTTGACCCCATTTTACCCTAAAATAGTAACCCCCACTCCAGGCCCAATCCCCCTTAACTCTCTCTCTTCATGGTTCCTCTCTCTCATCGTGGTTCCTCGTTCCTGCAGTCGTCTGAGGGGCGGTGCATGTCGGTGTGAGGAAGCGGAAGAGCCTCTGTTTCCTCACAACAACATGGATCACCAATATTTTTTTTACAAATGATGTGCTTTTAACATTCATACCTTTACAATGAAATTCATTGTAAAGGCATGCGTGGTAAAAGAACATGCACTATAAAAAATGCATTAACAGATCTATCGCGTAGAGAGATTTGGACTACTGCCTTTGACAAAGAAGGATTATAGAATAAAGTAAGCCCTGTCCCATAAAGGATTCTCAACAACACACTCTTGCCATCAGATTGTAGCAAGGGGACCTGATTACATTAGGAAGAGGTCAGCTGGGAGGGCCCGATTCACAGAACTAACTTAAGACAAAATCCTAAACTTACTACTTTTGGTATTCACAGAAGTTAGGATTTTGTCTTAAGTTTGTCTTAAGACAAACTTAAGACAGACTTAAGTTAGGAATCTGTCTTAAGTTTGTTTTAAGACAAACTTAAGACAGATTCCTAACTTCTGTGAATACCAAAAGTAGTAAGTTTAGAATTTTGTCTTGTTAGTTCTGTGAATCGGCTCCGGTGTGTTTTCAGAGAAGGCAGCAGCTACTCCCATACTGAGTCTGCTTCTTCCCTTGGCTACAATGTTTCTTTTAGTGTAGGATACTTCCACTCAGAGTACAGTCCCTGCTCTTTGATGTGTGCATGAATAAGCATAACTTTTCATAGGAGCGGGACCAGCAGGAAAACAAACCGGTACCACTTGCAGACGGTGATAATCAATGTGAGTGCTGAGCTGACATTAGCTGGTGGCGCATCGCACCAAGGCCTCCTCCTACAGATCAAGGCCCACTCAATTTACATCTTTAGTACTTCACTTAGGTGTTGGACCCCTCCTCCCCACCCAAAGAACCTGGGAGCCCACCCTGCAGGACACGGTGACTCTAAGAGGTGGGCAATGGCACACTGTGTTCCTTGTTGGAGGTCTAAACCTGGGTTCAATGCACACGCATGAGCATCCTTTGGCCCGGCGCTGACGTTGGGAACAATTTTTTCTTTCCAGAGGACACACCTTCCAAGCTGCTGAAAAGAGGACTGAGCAGGCTCAAGTCCTGTTGGGTTGGGCTTTCTGTAATGGAGGTGGTTCACCACAGTTCTAGTATGCCAGATGCACCCCTCAATCTTGCAGCATTCATGGAGAGGTGGATTCTTGATTCCTTGGCACAACATACTCAGACAGGTGGCCTCAGACCTGTGAACATCTTTCCTGGATAGGGTTTCTTCCTGCGGGTGTATGCTATTAGATCCTCTTCCACCATAATCGTCTCCCTCCTTTGTGACAGAGTCAGGCAGCAGATCTTTTAGTGGTACTCAGGACCTCTTGTTATGCTCTCGACTTAGTAAGAGGAGATGGCAGTCAAAAAGGTCCAACCCTAGAGTTCAGAAGATATCACAGGCGTGGGAGCGCACGCGCCGCCACCTAAATACAGAGCTCCGTATAAAGTCGATCATTGCCGCTTGTTGTTTTGCAGTTCCACAATCCAAAAATTGTGAAATGAGCAGATAATTGCAGGGGAAAACCTCCTGCAGACAATGTCAGCCTTTTCACTCTGGTTCTTGGGTCCTCTTCTTGTCTTTCATCGTTTGAGGCCTGTGCCTGCACTCCGGCCAACATTTTATTTTTTCTCATGCACTGAAATCTCAACTCTCGGCTTTGCTTTTTTCCACATTATTGGATATTTTATCAAGCTTCCCCTCTGGGCCTTCTTGGTACTCCAGAACTATTCTATGCTTTTGGTGTTTTGTTGGCTGTCTGACTTTCTTCATCAAGAACAGGGAGTTAAGGAGGACTCTGCATATTTGCTTGTAACTTCCCCGTTGAGGCTTTTATTTCACTTATGGACAGAAGTAAGAGTCTATTGTATTCAAATAAAAACCATGCTTCAGTCTGCCTTTCTCTGAAGCTTCCTCTACTGTGCCCTCAATGGATGGTTTGCACTCTCCTGACTTCATGACTCAGCCCACCTCCTCTCTGTCTGCAGCTCAGTCCATGCACTATCTACCACCAATAAACACCTCAAACAAGACCCTCCCTCTTCTCCTAAATCTCTTTCTCCTGTATCTTTGTACACTGTTCTTGAGGAGGTACGTGTTTTATGAACATTTGTTGAGGAGACTAACACTCGCCTACAAGTTTTAGACAAGAGGTGGTCGTCTATGGAATCCCGTCTTTTCCTGGTGGAACAGCACGTTAGTGACATCCAGAATGCATCTGTAAAAATTGTGACTTTGGAGAAAGATATTACACTTCTTGAAAAATCAGCTGAAGATCTTGAAAACAGGAACAGACACAATAACCTTTGTCTTTATGGTCTTCCGGAGGGTCTTGAGGGGAATGATCTGGTTGCTTGTTTTTCTTACTTTTCCCCAAAAATGTGGATCTTCCTGCATCAACCAATTTGAATATTCAGCGAGACCATTGGTTGGGTCCCCACCTATCTTCGGCTTTTTGTCTACGGCAGGCTTCAAAATGATTCCTTTCTGATTCCTCTCCCTTTTTACCTTTATGGTATTTTATTGAGCGTTCTTTAATTACACCTTTTTCTGTGAAGAGATTCTTGCTTTTTCCTCAAAGAATAATGTTACCTCTATCCCACTATTCAAGCATACCTGCTCTTTGATGCATCCCCACTATCACTCTAAAGTTCTTTCTAGAGATGGTTTCATCCAATCTCCCTCATGGTACAATTGTCTTATCACTCTTAATATCAGACCTCTCTATTAGAAGACATGGAGATAATTTGGATTTGGTATTTGTTTGGTGGTATGACTCCTTGTTCTTTCCCTCCATTTCAGGCTACTTTTTGTTTTTCTTAATTCTTTTTACTATAAATAGTCAATTCTTATGGAGGTGATTCTGGAGGTGTTCTATTCTCTCCAGCATCTGTTGATATCTACTCGAAGGATTCCTTTCTCAAGATACTTACTCTCTTCCCAAAAGCTTTTTTGATCTATAAATATGTCAACTCCGAATTCTGAACGCATTAAAACTAGATTGGAACTTGCTTGGGAGGCTGATTTGGAATGTGTTTGGAGGATTGGTTTCTGGGACAAGATTTGGACTAGGTCATTACAAATCTCTAGAGTTGCATCCACTACTCAAGCCTTGTGTTTTTTATATCATAGATTATATTACACACCATTATCCATTGCCACTTTTTTCTCAAAAGAATAATTCATTGTGTGGGTTTGTGGCCATCCTCTACGGATTTGGTACATTTTATCTTTTTTGCCTCCCTATCGCCTCCTTTTGGAAAACAGTATTTTGCTCATTATTAATTTACTATGTCCCATTTCCAATGTATTACTTTTTCTCACTTCCCTATGTGCTATTTTGGGTTTATCTTCCTGTAAAAATGGTTTATTTGATGTCATGTTAGCTTTAGTTTTTCAAAAAATTATATTAAATTGGAAATGCTCTTCTAAAATATCAATTAAAACTTTGTGGAATAATGTTTACATTTTACATTGTTTTTAACTACATTATCATAGATTAGATGTTGCATTTGTTTCTTCATGTAAACAGCCTGTTAAACAGAGATTTTTTTTGATTACCGTTAACTTTTTATTTAAATTATTTTGGAAAGCGACAGGTACTCCGCAATTACTCTGAAAACTTTATGTCTCCATGAATAGTTTTTCTCTCTGCTCTCCTTTATTCATTAGTTTTTGCCACTATATTTATTCTCTCGATATTTCAATCATTCAGGTTATTTTATATTGTTATGTAATTTTAATCAACTCTCAGTTGTGTGATGTATAATTTGTTTTATATCTCTTCCTTTCCTTTCCTTCCCATATTTTTTGTTAAAACTGTAAACAGCTTTCTTCTCTGCTGCATTGTTATTTTACTCACCAATTGATACTCCATACATAATGATTGTATTTTACGCTTTGCAATCTTTGTTTAATAAATCTTATTAAACTCAAAAAGAAGATATCATAGGTGCACCGCTGTGTGAATCCGTCCCTGATGAGGGTATCTGTGCACATTGACCTTGGTTTCTACCATCCTTGGCGGGAAGCTCCAAATGTGGATTAAAGAAACCCATGCTGGGTATGTGCAGTTTTTTGGAGTGTTGAGGTATTTCACGCAGAATGTCCATCCGCGTTCTGTGATAGACAGATTCATCAGAAAGAGGGGGCGGGGTTGGGAGTGGTTTAACATGGGATGTAAGGTGAAGCACAGAAGAGGGAGAGGCATACCCTCCTAGCCACTAGTGGGAAGGGGAAGCAGGAAGATGGTGCTCCTGCCTTTGCATTTCGATGAAAAGTCCCTCACACCTGAGCCTCCAGATCCTGGGGAGTGGCTCACTCCAAATACAAGGTTCAGGAATCAGGTACCTTCTTGCAATCAACAAAGGCACCTCATTTCTTTGTTTTGTCAGTCATTCGCAAAGATGGACCCAGAATTGACTCTTGTCCACTCTTCTCTCTGCATGCAACTTCACACCCTCATCAGATCTGTGTCCCACATGTATGTAGTCAAGGATTGAGGTTGGGGGAAACTAAACACACCTTTTAATGAGGGGTGGGCAGAACTCAGGAAGTTTCACTCTGTGGAATTCCTCTGAGCTACATGAAAACACTGCGACATTCTGCAGAGTTCGGCAAACGGGTGGAAATGGGCACGTCGCACTGCTTGCGCTGATTTTTAGCAGCAGGAGCTTGTTCCACGCTGAAAAATCAGTGCGAACGGCACCACTCAGTGTGTCATAGGGTGCTGCTTCTCGAGTTGGTTTTCTACTTGACTGGCATCTTCCTCACCGCAAAAGGTCGCTGTAGGAAGGTGGATACCTGACTATGGTTACCCCAGATTGTTTTGCCTTGTGTTTAGATGGTGTTCGACTTAGTTGGCCTGGGATCCTGCTAATCAGGGCCCCAGGCTATCTGCTCTCTCTGTAAAATGGACTCTATGTACCCTAGGTACATAACTAATTGGATATTGGGTCACTCTTGTGAGTCCCTCTACAGTGTACCATAGGTACCCAGGGCATAGGTGCACCCAAGGCCTACCAGGGGCTGCAGCATATCTTTTGCCACCCCTGGCTGGCCATCCAAACTGACACAACTGGCTGATCACTCAGCTGGGGCAAGGTTGTGTAATCACCCCTTGCTTAGGTGTAGTAGTCCTATACCTACCATTATATATAGACACATATGCACCTATAAGTCACTCCTATGGCAGGCCTTAACAATCCTGAAGGCAGAGTGCTTGGTTTTATGTGAGATGGTGCTCTAGCATGAGCTGAGCCTGTCTGCAGCTTTCGGAACCATGTCCTTATAGCTGTTCTATGATATAGCCATACCATATACTCTTAAGTGCATTATGAACCTCGCGGTTAAATGCTAACTTTGGTTTGGCTTTAACAAAACATGTCGTGTAAGGTGTAATACGCTTTGGAATACTACCCCCTCACCAGTTCTGGTAACGGGGGTAGCATTCCACCCTTCTAGAGGGAGAAGACATGGTGTTCCTACTAATCCCGGTTAAAGTTAACCAGAGCCTCAGCATCACAAAATGGATGCTATTGCTGCTGCCACAGACACAAGTCTGACCTCCTGCTGCTGGGAGTCCTTCCAGCGAGGGAGGCTTGGACAATAGGTTTCCTGTCTTGGGAGGTGCTAGCACCACCCCAGACAGGCTATAGTGTATTGGGGCAGGGAGGGCTGAATGAAATGAGACACTGCCTGGGGCACACAAGGTGTCCCATGCATAGTCCAGTTCAAACCGGTGGTGGGGCACTCCAGCCCCAGCTCTGGCGCGAAACTGGACAAAGGGAAAGGGGTATAACCACCCCCTTCCTGGGTCCCACCCATAGGAGGGACCTAGCAGGTAATCCAGCCCCTAAATTTGGTATATAGGTAGGAGCTGAGTCCCAAGACTTTAGATTTATCCTAACTGAAACTTGAAACAAAACTCTGGACCTTCGACATTCTACTGCAACTAGAAGAGTGAAGAATCTCCCTTGTGGTCAAGGAGTGACCACCCTGTGCAAGCAGGCACCATCAAGCGATCAACGGTTTGCTTTGTCGACGCTCCTGCCGGAGCCCGAGCACAGAGCCTGACAAGACCCAGACTTCCAGACTTGCAACAGCCCGATCCACAGTCACAGCAGAGCTGAGACCCGTGGAGGTGACGAGAGACGTGGGACCGGCCATCTTGGAAAGCCAGCAAATTGCTTTCCGTGCAACTTCTGAGGCACCCTTGAAGTTTTGCATTGGGGATTGAGAAGACCCAGCCCGGAGCACCAACTGCACCGAAATCAGCCCTCCACACTCCTCGAGTTTTGCGTGGGGCCCTTCTGCATTTTCCTGCTCGAGGCATCTGTCCGGTCACTTGCCTGTTGGCTAGTGGCCTCTGTGATGAAGTACCCTTTGATTTGCATCATTGGTCTGGTTGCTCCAGACTGGCCCCTGCTTCCCTGAAAAGGAGAATCCCATCAGACCTTGCTGGTCTGATCAAGAAGCCATCTTCGATTCCTGCATGGGTTGCCTTTGCCAAGGCTTGTTGACTCCAATCCAGAAGCCAACACCGCTGCCAGCGAGAGCCTTTGTGGGACAGCCTTATCCAGCTCCTGGTTGTCGTCGACACCTCCTGGTCCACGTGGCTGCAGAGACAGGCTTCACAACATCACCTGATTGCTTCACGACATCGCCTGGTTCCTTCCTGGTTCCTTCCTGGTCACTGGCTAGTGACCCAGACTCTGTCCCCTCTGCTTTCAGGTACTCTTCATCCTCGATCCACCCGGACACTTCTCTCCTGGTCGCCTGCAGCATCTTTCTCCAAGGCTCCATAGGAATGAGCGACGAAACCCGACACACTTTGACACCTATGCACCCGCTTCCTGCGGGTGAGGTAACGCGAGTATTTCGGTACTCCTGTGGGTATTGACTATCCTAGTGTCCTAGTTTCAAGTAGCTTTTCCCTAGTCCTTCCGGAAGTGTCCTAAAAGAACTAGTTTCCATTTCTTTCGTTCCCATTCTAACTCTATGGTAACTTGCGTGCGTGTAAAGACACTGCACGCGCATCCCGTGGGCCTCCTACTCCTTATCCTTTGGTAGTACAGTGTAGCCCCAGCGATTCTCCAGGCCCTAGGCCTTTGCTTTGTTTGTGACGTGGTTCTTATACCACTATTTTAGTATATAGTTCGAAGTGCCCCTAAGGCATTACTGTATTTTGTGCAACTTATTGTATTTTAATTAAGTATCTTGTTATGTGCTGGTGCCTTTGACCTCATAAAGAGTTCAGAAGATTGTGTTAGAAATAAATACATATATATTTTGATATACAACCTGTGTGGTGCCCTTTCGCTTGGTATTAATGGGGTTACATATGGTAAAACAGCTGGCTTCACATGCCCTCTTGAGTTTAGCCTAAGACTGCTTTTGTCCACGCTACCACTAGGATAGCTGGTCTGTAAGGTTGGTTTTACAACCATCACCATAAGGGTTGTTTGGACTGGTGCAAGGTGCTCACTAGAATAGTGAACATCATATACCGGCCAACTTCTCACAGTCGCGACCACCCATGACCGCCCTTGTAGGGAAAATCTCACTAGGTGCCGTCCGAACACCCCAAAATCGCACTACTGGATGGCAATTCTCGCTTGCCAATTTACCGTTGCCGAGCCGCGCGAGGGAAAAATGTCGGCTACAAGGTGGTTGGTGGAATTTGGCCAGAACTTTGCATTAAATGCATAATACAGAGAGGCCAAAACCCTGCCAACTCCGCGGGCGGAGCGTAACTGGTTGCCCACCCCTACTTTTACCAGGGCAGTCCAGTGGGCGTCTCTCCCCTGAAGACGACAGGCAAAAAGGGCTATCAATAGGACTGTCATCACTCTCAAAAGACGGGGAGTGTTTGCTTTGGGGTCTCCAGCCATTCACATATGGGACCTTCAGAGACCCTCTGCAATTGTTGTTTTCACTGAAACAAAAATCAAAAACCTGTGGAGACACTCCATGACTTTACTACCAGTCTAGTTCAGGGGCAGGAGCACACCCTCTCCAGAGCCATGCAGGGGACATTTCCATCCTACCAGGCTTGGAAAAGCTATCTTGCTGCACTCTGTACCTGGATCATTAATTAAGACAGATAATAAGATCTGTTTTACATGGACAATGGTGCACGTGAGCCAGGACGTGATCTCAGTGGAGCAGGGTTGACCTCTGACCTCCACTTTTACTTCCTTCATGGGCTCGAGAAACAATGGGGCATTGATGCGCTGCACCGGGGCCGGCGCAGGCATTGGGGCCATCATTAATCAGACACAGATTATAATGCATCCTCGGCCTCATTAATGTACAGGTAATTTGAAGCCCTGAGGCGGTTCACGTTAACTACACAACATCCTTTGTTCACCCTGGACCCAGGTGACATCCATCACCTCGGGCAGTGATGAATGTGTGATGTCAGGGGTGGCAGCTGCAGTGCTTCGAGTCGCCAGCAGGAGGGGTTGTGGTGGGATTCTTTCTAAAATAAGCAAAAGCCAACGTGGACCCTTCAGAACTTTAGAATTCAGCTAAAAAGAGATCAATTAATTTCAATTCTTAAAAACAGAAGAACCTGGGTATATTTATAGTGCCAAAACCAAAGGGGATGATGGACAGAATGTTGAACATTGCAAGCACTCACCCCCAGTCAACTGATCTGGGTTTAATCCATCATCATTCTTTAGCTCACTCCGCCACCCCAGTTCAGACATGGCCATATGCAAATCAGTCTGACCCTGTGCCTCATGGGAGCAGTCCAGCCCGAACTGCCAAGCCATGTCTTCCCTGGACCGGAAACAAGCATCCTGGGACCGGTTTCTGGCTAATCAGCCATCATCAGCCAGGCTAGCTTGAATCCAGTGGCAAAGTGAGCAAGGGACCCACGTCTGTGCATACCCTGCCAACGTAGGGCGAACAAAGCAAAACCAAAGGGGTTGATGGACGGAGTTTTGAACATTGCAAGCACTCACCCCCAGTCAACTGATCTGGGTTTAATCCATCATCATTCTTTAGCTCACTCTGCCACCCCAGTTCGGACAAGGCCATATGCAAATCAGTCTGACCCTGTGCCTCATGGGAACAGTCCAGCCAGAACTGCCAAGCCATGAACCGGAAACAAGCATCCTGGGACAGGTTTCTGGCTAATCAGCCGTCATCAGCCAGGCTAGCTTGAATCCAGTGGCAAAGTGAGCAAGGGACCCACATCTGGGCACCTGTGGAAAAGTAAATGTTGCCATGTTATATGTGCCTACGTGTTCCCCATGTTATGTTATATGTGCATGATCGATATGCATGTATTCCCCTCTGATCGATTAAAGACGCAATTACAGTTGTGTCCATCTCTAGTATGTCAGTTTCCAGTTCTCGTGAATACAACGAATATCAGGCCTATGTAATCCTACGTTGCCACATTTTACAGTGTGCACGTTAATTCATTGAATTATCCCCGTTTCTAGGCCTCAAAAGGGCCCGGACTCAGATTCAGCTCCTGTCTCCTGAACCCTCTCCGAGGAGCGATACAGCCCCCACCTGTATCCCTGACCCTTAGCTTACTTTCATGCCTCGCAGTGCCCGGCTCGGCCTGGCTCTGCCTCCGAGTCTGCCAAGAGTATGTTATGATTCTAGTTATCAGTCCAGCCCTCCTTCTCTGCATTCCTAAGCTACTGAATCGCATCAATAGTCTCCGTCATGGTCTAGCCTTTATGTCTCCATGTAAGAGAAATACTGTATTAGTATTATAGAATATTCCCCGCACACGCACTACATATAGGATTATGTATGCACCAGTCTTAATGTCTGTTAGCCTTTGCCCTGATAACTTTTGGATTCTATCAACATGTTCTCTAAACACTAGATACTAGATAGGCTTTAGGTACATGTCGCTCTGACACTCCAGACTTTCGTCTCCTCTTCTAGCGCAGAAGTCAGAGCCCCCAGTTCTCCCTAGTAACACGTCATTGCCAGTTTGCGCGCACCACTAGGTTAGAGGTCCCAGCTGCTCAGGTAGCCCCCTCCATGTTTCCGCCCCGTTTATGACATATTCTGTTACGTTTGCATCACATGTCTATGTATACACCCTGTACACACCTCTTGTTACACCCACTTTATGCCTTATCTTTCGCGACTGCTACAAACTCCGCCTACTGCTACGCCTACTGTATTGAATACAATGTATTTGTTTAACTATAAATATTGTGCACTGTTATTAAAGTTTGCTAGCCATTCCCAGATCCTGCCCCGGCAGCTGCCGGGCCCTGCCATCCCATTCCCGTACAGGCTGTCCTGTTCCTGTCCTTTTATGCTTAATTAAAGCCTGTCAACTCCAGCTACCTCGTATCTTGACTCTTATTTATTGAGCTATCTGTTTATATTGTATCCAGTCAAAAATAGAACCGGTAATTAATTATTTATTTACCACATAATGGCGCCCGAATAGGGACTTGCCCTTTCCCCACGCGCCGGAGAAGCCACGCAGGCCCCCTGATCCTCTGCAGCCGTGACGGAACCATACCGTGCACGTGCAGATATTTCTGCTTCAAGTATCCCTCAGGCCCACGGAGGAGACGGAGGATGCGGTCCAGCGTCCAGACGAGGCAGTGGAGGAACGCGGCGAGTCCCGACCAGAGCCCAAGCCGAGAGTCCAAGGTCCGAGGTATCCGGAGGCCCACCTGTAACTGAAGTCCGAAGTTCGTCCGTCCGTCGTCGTAGCAGTCCAGTCCAGTCCGAGGCCTTCCGTTCTTGCTGCCCGGTGAGTACCGTTGCTGGGGTAGTATCTAGACAGGGTCAATTAATTTGTCTCTGGTCCGTGGGTTTGGGTACACAGATCCAACACGAAGTGTCCACTTAGGTGGATGCGGGTCCTGACGTGTCTCTTTATGAGACCGGTAAGTTTCGTACTGTTTTAGCAGTGCATCTAGTCAGTCCAGTAAGTTCTGTTCTCGAGAAATTCATGTGTTCTGTTCTCAGTATTTCAGGTAGTATTCTGTCCGAACTGTTATTTTAAATGTTATTTCATGTGTTTTCAATGTCGTGGTATGAGTGATTTGTTTTCTTAAAGTTATTATTGTGTTTATCGTGTATTGTACTGTGTCCAGACTCTAGCCTAGTTATGCCTCTGTTCTCGAAGTTACGTCAGTTAAAAACTAGAAAAGGTCTGCTCGAGGAAGCAGTTCCTGTCCCGCCTAGGGACAGTCCAGGTCATTTTATGTATCATAAACATGGCATAAGTGCCATATTATATCTAGACTTATGGGTCGAGTATACTAAAGATCTAGAAGAGAAATATAGATGGCCTGTATCAGGTACATGGGATGCCGAGTGCATCATGCGAATAGAAGAAGCATTATGGAAAAAGAAATCCAGACAGTCCCAGAAAGATGCCATCGAGTTATGGCGCAAAGAATCTCATAAAAGAACCGAAAAAGAAATCAGAAAGTCAGAATTAAGTAGAGAATACTCTGAAAGAGCCCAAGAAAGGGAATTAATCGAAGTAGGTGAACGAGTTAAAGCCGAACAGTCAGACAGACAGAGAAATGCCCTCATTAAGGGTATGTATCCTCTTCTTGCCGAGGGTTTGCCAAAAGCAACCCCGGAAGCACCATGTAATTTTCCGCCGCCATTAGTTCCGATTAAGCTACGTCACAAACCGACCGCAGCTGATATTTTTCTCTCGTCCTATTTGGACGACACAGTCCCAGAATATGCAAATCCTGTTCCGCCAGCTCCTGTAAATAATGTAGTTCCTGTTCTTCCAGCCACCGGGGCACCTGTTACAGCACCTGTTACGGTACCCCCGGTCCAGCCCATAGTACAAGTACCCGCTACATCGGTCACTCTGCCAGCACGAAGAGTATCAGTCGACGATTCCAGTTTAGGGGCCGCGGGAGGAGGTCCTCCTGGTACCCCGCCGCCACACAAACGTGTAACATTAGTCGAATTACATGAACGTGCGTTACAGCGTACGCCCAAATATCAGTCCGTTGCAGATATCAAGCGAGCTCTTACCGAATGCCGTTATGATCCAGTCCCAGGCGATGATAATATGGTTATATATTCATTGCGCGTAAGACGGGTGACCGAGTATTTGGACACCCTACCGAATATGAAAGAAGATCTAGACAGAATATATCGTTTCATCCGTACAGGAGAAGATTCAGAAAGTATTGGCGAAATCATGTCTCTAAGGAAAGCTGAGACCCAGCTCATGCTATTAAAATTTTTAATCAATTGTTTAATAAGGGAACAAGATTGTCCGACTAAAGATCCGACCGAAATGAAAGTCCTGACAAGGTGGAGTGATAATATAGCTGAGGGTAGACACAAGACACTCAGTAGTATAGAGAGTATGTACAAGAAGATTCGTAGGGAAATAATAAGGTTGCACGAGCAACGTAAAGCAGCACAAGTAAGCGAGAAAGAAGACAACACTGATACTGAAGAAGTAGAAGACGAGAATCCTACCAGAATAGCGTATGTAGGTAGATCTAGACTTCCAGACCGACATTCACGTCTAGAACACAAGAAAGTTTTTCCCCTTCCAGCACTAGAACAAGAGAATCTTGAACAAGTATTTCAAGCTACCGATCACATTCTGAAATCACGAATCGGTTATAGTGAACTTAGTACCATGCATGAACAAGAACTAGCCCGATCAGCAGTCCGATGGACTACTGATTCTACCACTTTTCCAGACGAAATAGTGGCACAAATGTTTCTGAAACTGCCCCCAGCCGAGCAGCGACTGGTGGGTATGTATATGATACAGCACCTCATTACACTGTATGAGGGTCAGCATTCTGATCCAGGTCCGTTACATGATGTCCTGAACGAGTTACTCCAGTATAAATGGAAAGGTTTAGGTACTGATTTAATTAGCGTCATTCTAGAACAGCGCCACAAATATAGAACGTTTCTGAATCCGCATTTTGTTCACGTCTCACCTCCAGAAAGTAAACCATTTTACATAGATAGACAGAATCCGTTACGAGAAGTACATCCAGTTAGGACACCGGATGGTGAAATGCAACGAGTATTTGTTTACACCCCTATTACAAAGATGGAACTCTTAGAGATGAAGAAATTAATTCCCTGTCACGACAAAGATCCAGCAGGGTTCCATCGAGAATTAAAAGACATGCTCCGTATGGGAGAATACACGTATCCAGATATCATTAAAATGTTAAAGGTCCTGTTGCCCGCAGGGGTATATGAAAAACTCAAGGAAAAAGAATGGGAGGTGGGAGAGAAAAAGATAGATTGGACAGCTCTAGAAGCTGAAGATAAAATACGAGTACCAGGTACCGGTCTTGGGGACAAATGTAAAGAATTGCCCGAGTTATTGATTCAGGTTTTGCCAAGATTATTAGCCACGAAAAAGGAAGATTGGGATGCAATCTCAGCATGCAAACAGAAACAGGATGAAGATACTAGTGATTTTTATTCTAGATTTGAGAAATGTTTCATTATCAACAGTGGTCTGAAGACAGGTAGCGAGTCATACCCTCATCTTTTTGTTACTAAACTAGTCGAGAATTCAAGTCCACAAGTTAAAAATCGAGTTTTGAAAGTCGAAAGTACCTGGCAAGCTAGTACCCCGTCACAAATGCTTCAGATGCTCCAGTATCACCAGAATAGAATCAGGGAAGAGCAAGAACACGAAAGGAAACGTATGAAAGATACGAAAATGAAGGTACTAGTTGCACAATCTGTTCCACAAGACAGTCAGAAGAGGGGTCCGAGTCAAGCCAGTCATCCTGCAGCTCCCGTTAAAGGGACATGCAATTATTGTAAACAGCCAGGTCATTTTATAAACGAGTGTGCAGTTCTGAAACACAACATAGCAACTGGTAAAACTAAAGAAAGACCACGTCCGCCTAGACAAGAACAAGTTTCACAGACTTCTCAGCCACTACAGAATGCACAACCGACAGTTCCAGCACCGCAGCCTGTTGCTGCAACACAGCATGTTACACAGCAGATGTACCAGTATGCCCAGACAGAGTATCCAGAGTATCAACCGTATTCATGAAACAGCCTAGAGAGGGAGGTAGGCTTGCCTCTCATCGAGATACCTGTAGATCAAGAGGGTCCCTATGTACATAGTCAAGTATTAGGGAAAGACAGAAAGTTTTTGATTGATACAGGGGCAAGTAGGACTACTATCAGTCATGACGAGGTTCCAGGGGCTCCGCTCTCAGGCTCTAGAAATGTTTCCCTTGGATTTTCAGGAAAGCCTATTGTAAACGAGATATCAAAGCCAGTTACTCTAGAAGTTGGTCCATTGTCCCGAACTACTGATTTGTTACTTACGAAATCATGTCCAGAAAATTTGTTAGGTATTAAAACGTTAAAAGAATTAGGTGCAGTTATTTGCTGTTCCCCAGAAGGAATACGATTGTTCTTAAGGGACTTTAAAGGTCACTATGTATTACGAGATTTTGATCCAAGATTGTCCAATGTACCGCAGCATTTATGGGCGCAAGGTCCAACTGATGTAGGTTTTATGCAAATCACACCCCATCGTGTGACTCTCAAGCAAGGTATAGTCCTGCCACGGATCAGACAGTACAGATTGCCACCTGAGGCTGTAGCAGCCTTATCCAAAATTATTGATGAGCTCATTGCTCAAGGAGTGGTTGTAGAAACTGACTCCAATGTATGTAATTCTCCTATCATTCCAGTCATGAAACGTACTGATCCAAATGCACCTCCAGTATATCGATTAGTGATTGACCTTCGAGAACTTAATAAATGTATCATACCTCTGTATCCAGTAGTCCCAGATATTTCATCTCTGTTGACAGCTATTGATTCTGAAGCTATATTTTTTACTGTAATAGACCTCAAGAATGCATTTTTCAGTGTTCCCATTCATCCAGACAGCCAGTACCTTTTCGGTTTTTGTTTAAATGGAAGGAGCTATAAATTCACACGAGCTCCTCAAGGTTTCACAGAAAGTCCTAGTATTTACAGTCAAGCACTTAAAAGACAACTAGACAATATTCACATGCCAGCTGACACTGCCCTGCTCCAGTATGTCGATGATCTACTGATCACAGCCCGTTCTGAACTTGATTGCGAGCGTGCGTCACTTACAGTCCTGTATTTCCTAGCCGAGATGGGGCACAAGGTGTCCCCTTCGAAGCTTCAATTCTGTGTCCAGCAAGTGATCTACTTAGGCCACTTACTGTCCAAGTGGGGTAGGCAGTTGACACCAGACCGTATCCAGTTAATAGCGAGTCTTCCACAGCCCAAGACACAGAAGGAGGTACGTGCTTTTATCGGCCTCACTTCTTACTGCAGACAATGGATTCCTCAGTATGCATTTCTAGCCAAGCCACTGATACAGTTAACGACACAGGAGGCAGCCGTATCGACTGTCCTCCCTTGGACATCTGAACATACACTTAGTTTTAATGAATTAAAGAAAGCTTTATGCCAAGCACCTGTTCTAGCTACACCGAACTACAGTAAGCCTTTTACACTTTTTGTCACTGAACGTAATGGTACTTCATTATCTGTTCTTACACAAGATCAAGCCGGACAGTACAAGCCCTGTGCTTATTTTTCGAGCACACTAGATCCAGTAGCCCAGGCTCTGCCTGCGTGCCTCAAGTCAGTTGCAGCTACAGCTCTAGCTATCAGACAAAGTGATTCCATAGTATTAGGACACTCCCTGACAGTACAAGTTCCACATTCCGTGCAAGTTCTTTTAAACCGAACACAGACTCAGCACTTGACCATTGCACGTTTAACAGGTTATGAACTGACACTGTTCCAGCCACACATAGAAATCAGACGCTGCAACGTTCTAAATCCTGCTACTCTGTTACCGTCAGTTACTTCAAATCCTGCCACACATGACTGCGTGGAAGTAATTAACACTATGACTAAGCCAAGACAAGACCTGACAGACATTGCATTACCTAATCCTGACCTGACACTTTATGTGGACGGTTCATGTATGAGAACTAGTACAGGAGAACTAGTAGCCGCGTATGCAGTGACTACTGACACCGAAGTTATTGAAACACACCGTATTGACACCCTGTCTGCTCAAGCAGCAGAGCTAGTTGCTCTGACCCAAGCCTGCATACGTGCCAAGAACCTGAAAGTAAACATATATACAGATTCACGTTACGCATTCGGAGTTGTACACGACTTCGGAGTACTCTGGCAGGAGAGAGGTTTCATGACTTCTCATGGAACCAAGATTCAGCATGGTCTCCTCATTCAAGCTCTGTTAGATGCAATACATTTACCGACAGCTATTGCTATCATGAAGTGCAAAGCACATACGAAAGTTACTGACATCATTTCCCAAGGTAACGATCTAGCAGATCGAACAGCCAAGCTTACAGCTCAGACACCAGACATTCCAGTTAACAAGACACAGACATCCATTCCAGAACAGACTACATGTATGACAGTTAAGGACCCTACACAAGATGTCATAGACATACAGTTACATGCTACTCCCGATGAAACAAAGAAATGGTCTGAACAAGGAGGGGTCCAGACAGATCAAGGATGGGTGACGAAGGGAAAAGCCACATGGTTTCTCCCCGACTCTATGGTTCAAGTCATTATCAATACCGCACATAGTCCAGCACATCTAGGAGAAAAAGCCATGTTAGACAGTATACAGAACCTTTGGTTCAACAAGCACTTACGAGCTGCAGCCAAGCAGAAAGTCCGTACTTGTAGGATATGTTGCCAGTTCAATCCAGGTAAAAGTGTCCCGGTGGAACAAGGTGGATTCCAGCCCCCTGACCACCCTTTTGAAGTCCTCCAGATGGATTATATTCAGATGGAGCGATGTCGAGGTTTCAAGTATGTCCTTGTAGTTGTATGCGCTTTGTCCAGGTGGACAGAAGCATATCCAGTTCCAGATTACACAGCCGCGACCACTGCCAAGCAGTTGGTTCGTGAATTCTTCCCCCGTTATGGACTCCCTAGGGTCGTGTATTCTGATAACGGCCAGCCATTCTCATCTGAGCTAATGAAGCATGTTTCCCTTTTGTTAGGGTACCAGTGGAAGTTCCACTGTGTGCGCCATCCTGAAGCAGCCGGTCTCGTAGAGAGACATAATCAGACCCTGAAAATCCGTATTGCCAAGACATGTAAAGAGAAAGGTGTAGACTGGCTAGTTGCCCTGCCAGTTGCTCTATTCTTCATGCGGATGGTTGCACATTCCAGATCAGGTCTGTCCCCTTATGAGGTCGTATTCGGCCGCCCCCCAAATATGTGGGGTACACCTAGACCCCGCAGTATTACAGATGTTTCCAGTAATATGTTGACAGATTACCTAGCTTCCTTGATGTCTGCCCTACACTCTTGTCGTTCACAGGTTGCCGCCGCATTTCCAGACAATACTGAAGTGAAACCACATGAGGTCATTCCAGGCGACCTCGTGTTGGTCCGGAATTTTGATCGTTCAAGTCCGCTGGAGCCTCGCTGGAAGGAGCCGAGACTAGTCCTTCTGACCACCCGTACGGCCGTGAAGTTGGAAGGCCGCAAGGGTTGGGTCCATCTGTCGCATGTCAAGAAATTTCATGGACTCCGTGATAAAACTTTTGCCAAGAACATTTCCAAGGACTGTTCCATCTCTAAAGACTGCCTGAAACCAGACTCTAAATCAGACATTAATCTCAATCCCGAACTGAAAGTTCCTCTGTTCGCGAAAACTCTGCAGCAGGAGTATAAATTAAAACTCCGGTCTAGTAAAATAAGTCAGACAGTTTAATTGTCTAAGTCCCTCTCGGGTGAAACGGTTAGACAGGTATCTGACATGTATGAGATAGACCCCCATAGTGAGAGAGTTAGTCAAAACTCTATAAGATGTATCATTTTTCTAAGTTTTCTATTGTTTCTAAGTTTGATGGTTACCTGCACAAGTTATGCATTGCATTTATGTTTTCCAATTTCTCATGTAAATAAGTTTTCTAATGCTACAGTAGAGCACACATTTAGTGATCTGCCTCCTCACGAGTTATCCTATCGTCTTGCTATGAGAAATAATACATTCATCAGAATGTTACATTATTCACACCAGACCAGCAATGCTACTAATTGTTGGGTGTGTGGTCGACTCCCCCCTTTCCAGACACCGAAGGGAGTTCTGCCACTCTTTCCTTATCCGTTTTCACATAATGGTTCGTGTGGAGCATGGTCCCCGTTAACGTCATCTTCAAATGATATGTCCCTTCTGAATAGAACATGTTTTCCAGACAAGCAAGGTCTCTCCCATAGAACAGGGTTAGATCTAGAAAATGAAGTTTATAATTTAGGTAATTATTCTTCGAATTTTATGGTCCTGAATGTTCAGTCTGATACTACTCCAGACTTACCTGCTATTTCAGTACTACCAGTCAAAGGCGAATTATGTGTCATAAAGAATGGTTCCGCACATGTAGGACATAGTGATTGTATTACTACTGTCGAGTATAGTGCCAGTGGGAAATCTGTTTTCAAAGCCTCACGTCATTCTTATTTTGTTTGTGGTCAGACCGCATATGTTCGTCTGCCCCTCGATTGGGATGGAACATGTTACATTGCCTTCCTACTGCCACCAGTTTTTCTAGCCCCATCTGATTATCATAGAAACACGCATCTAGTACACGTCAGACATAAAAGGGAGATCGAGTCCCCAATTGTTGATCAAACTGAAACTACTCTAGAACAGTATCAAGATTTCAATAAAGGTTTCTTCTTCTTTATAGGACCTGTCCAGAATAGTAAGTTAATCCGTAGATTAACCAGAACCCTTGAAGCAGTAGTGAATGAGACTACTTCTGCTCTAGGTAACTTAACCGAAGAGCAATCTGCTATGAGATTTGTCGTGCTCCAAAATCGTCTCGTTCTTGACGTCATACTGGCCGATAGAGGAGGAGCATGTAGAGTCATCGGATCTAGTTGCTGCATTTTCATTCCTAATAACGCGCCGTCTGTTTATTCAGCTATAACCAGACTTCATAAAATTGCCCATCAGTTACACCAGAATCCAGGCACCTGGACATGGTCCGGTTGGCTCTGGAGTATCATATCTGCCTGGGGATGGAAAGTATTGTCATTCCTAGGTATTGCAGTAATGATCATTTTCAGTTGCTGCCTCTGTATACAATGTGGCCCTGCGATTTGCGGCATGTGCGCTACCTCTTGTATCCCTAGTCCTAAGTCCCGTTCCAAGACAATTCGAGACGAGCAAATGATGCTATATGAAATGATAGATGGTATCATGAATATAGATGTTTCCTGATGGAAACGTAGGGCACAAGGAGGAAATGTGGAAAAGTAAATTTTGCCATGTTATATGTGCCTACGTGTTCCCCATGTTATGTTATATGTGCATGATCGATATGCATGTATTCCCCTCTGATCGATTAAAGATGCAATTACAGTTGTGTCCATCTCTAGTATGTCAGTTTCCAGTTCTCGTGAATACAACGAATATCAGGCCTATGTAATCCTACGTTGCCACATTTTACAGTGTGCACGTTAATTCATTGAAATATCCCCGTTTCTAGGCCTCAAAAGGGCCCGGACTCAGATTCAGCTCCTGTCTCCTGAACCCTCTCCGAGGAGCGATACAGCCCCCACCTGTATCCCTGACCCTTAGCTTACTTTCATGCCTCGCAGTGCCCGGCTCGGCCTGGCTCTGCCTCCGAGTCTGCCAAGAGTATGTTATGATTCTAGTTATCAGTCCAGCCCTCCTTCTCTGCATTCCTAAGCTACTGAATCGCATCAATAGTCTCCGTCATGGTCTAGCCTTTATGTCTCCATGTAAGAGAAATACTGTATTAGTATTATAGAATATTCCCCGCACACGCACTACATATAGGATTATGTATGCACCAGTCTTAATGTCTGTTAGCCTTTGCCCTGATAACTTTTGGATTCTATCAACATGTTCTCTAAACACTAGATACTAGATAGGCTTTAGGTACATGTCGCTCTGACACTCCAGACTTTCGTCTCCTCTTCTAGCGCAGAAGTCAGAGCCCCCAGTTCTCCCTAGTAACACGTCATTGCCAGTTTGCGCGCACCACTAGGTTAGAGGTCCCAGCTGCTCAGGTAGCCCCCTCCATGTTTCCGCCCCGTTTATGACATATTCTGTTACGTTTGCATCACATGTCTATGTATACGCCCTGTACACACCTCTTGTTACACCCACTTTATGCCTTATCTTTCGCGACTGCTACAAACTCCGCCTACTGCTACGCCTACTGTATTGAATACAATGTATTTGTTTAACTATAAATATTGTGCACTGTTATTAAAGTTTGCTAGCCATTCCCAGATCCTGCCCCGGCAGCTGCCGGGCCCTGCCATCCCATTCCCGTACAGGCTGTCCTGTTCCTGTCCTTTTATGCTTAATTAAAGCCTGTCAACTCCAGCTACCTCGTATCTTGACTCTTATTTATTGAGCTATCTGTTTATATTGTATCCAGTCAAAAATAGAACCGGTAATTAATTATTTATTTACCACACACCCATAAAGGGGCTCTTTATCGGAGAACTTTTGTTCCTGCCGTATAGATGCCATGGGTGTGAGGGGCCTAGTGGGTGTAGATGTAATAGTGAATGTGGGATAAAACAGGGGAGGGAGTCCTCCGAAATAGACTTTATTCTGGGAGGGTCCCAGTCTAATTAAAAATAGAATAGGAGAGGCGACTATTTGCTATAATGTGCCAAACTGCGCTCTACTCCTAGTCGGTCAACATGTTTCTCGCCTTGTAGTCAAAAAGGATCTGTGGCGATTCCTCTGGACCTTATAAACGAAAACGATCTACACAAAGTGGAAGGGTGGGAAGTTACCGACCACTTAATGGTCCTACGGGGTAAATGTCCGCAGGTGTTGAAGCCAACCTAGAGGGATGAAAATGAATTTATAAAAAAACAAAAACCTAGAGGCAGCAAACAAATGATGGAAGGTAAACTGGATGACCATGAAGGAAGGTCACGTCGCAACAACGCTAGAACACTCAGAGTGCAGGGGCCCACACCTGACCTCTTCGTTGAAGGCTTAATCACTAACCTAAAAACCTATCCAATGTCTTCTCAGTTGAAAGAGCACACTGAGTCCCTGGAGGAAGACCGAAACCGGGGGCACCACCAAGACCACTATTGGCACGACTCTTCAACTTCAGAGATCAAGACATTGACTTGCAGACAGCCTGCACTTCCCCGCCAATCAAAATTATTTCCCGACTTCACATTTAACGTACAGAAGCAGAGACTCTCCTTTCAGGAAGCTAAAAAACTGCTTAGAGAAAGATGGCTGAAGTATTCAATGTTTTTCCCAGCAAAACTACATGTTGAATCAGAGGGGAGGACGTGTTTTTTGATACCCCGGAATCGGCGAAGGAGTGGCTGTACAAATGGAGACTGGTCAAGGGAAATGACTCCCAGCACAGAAGGGAGAAATCCCACAGAAACAAACAGGCTTGAATGTGCGACTAACAGCCTGATTCATCAAGCCGAATTGCGCTCGCAAAGGGCCAGATTCTGAGAATCTGGCCCTTTGCGAGTGCAATTTTTGCATTTGGGATTCATCATCCCAAATGCAAAAATCGGTAATTGCTAATTCGCTAACAGCCTGATTCATGAAGCGAAATAGCGCCCGCAATGGCTGCGAAAACGCAATTGCGGGTGCAAAACACGGAATCGGCATTCAAGTACGAAATAGCGAAATCGCTAAAAAATAATAGCGAGCGGAATAGCGATTACGCTGTAATAGTCGCAGACTCCGGGAAGTCGAGCATTAGCGATACTGAAATAGCGACCAACCACGGAATCTGCGAATTGAATAGCGAAACGCAATATTGTCTCAATCGGCATTCATGAAAGAAATACATTAGCGAAAAAGCGCTAAATCGCACATTTGCGCGGCGCAATTTAAGGACAACTCAAAGCAGGTGGTAACCATAAAAGCCATGATTAACCAAAATATGAAAAACTGTTAGCCAATCACCAACAGGTCCAGGCCTGACCAATCACACATAAGGACATTCAGCAGCAGCAATAGGCGTTCCACAATGCCTGGGATGTACATGGTGGTGAGGCGGCGAAGGCTACAGCGAGCAGCACGGAGGAGACGCATGAGGCAGGCAAGGATTTACCGGCAGCGGGTCACCTTGCTGGGGCAAACCAGAGAACAGATTTATGCTAAATACAGGCTGAATGGGGAAATGATCACCTGGCTGATACAAGAACTCAACCCCATCATGCAGCACCCAACAAGGCGAAACAAATCTGTGCCCACACATGTGCAGGTATTGTGCAGCCTGCACCTCCTGGCATCCGGCAGTTTCCAGGGCATAGTAGCCGCTGCTGGGGGGATATCCCAGCCCACCATGTCACGCTGCCTCCACACTTTTGTTGACGCCATGCTCAGCCAGCTCCACCGGCACATCACATTTCCCACGAGCCAACAGGATTTGGACCTCACAAAACTACAATTTTATAATGTTGCCCATTTTCCCCATGTCCTTGGCTGCATAGACTGTACCCACGTCGCCATCTGCCCACCAGCTGGCACAGAGTATATGTACCGCAACAGGAAGTCGTACCACTCCCTCAACATACAGATGGTCTGCAATGCCAAGACCATCATCACTGACATTGTGGCCCAGTACCCAGGGAGTACCCATGACTCCTTTATCTTCAGGCACAGCGGACTCCACACACGACTGATCAGGGGAGAGTTTGGGGAAGGACACCTACTTGGTAAGTACACTTTGTCGACAATGTCACATTGCTATGAAGTAACTGCGCTGCACAGGCAATCAACATCTGCTCCTCTCATTCAGGTGACAGTGGCTACGCCCTACGGGAATACCTCCTGACCCCTTACCTCAACCCTGCCACACCTCAGCAACGCCGCTACAATGTTGCGCACATCCGGACAAGGAACTGTATTGAAAGGACATTTGGCCTGCTCAAGAGCAGGTTCCGTATACTGCACAAGACAGGTGGGGCCATGTATTACAGTCCTGCTGCCTGCTGCCGCATTGTGGCTGTCTGTGCAATGCTTCATAACATTGCAACCAAGCGCCGGATACCAGTTGACATCTCAGGCAGTGAATCTGAGGGGGACGACCGGCCACCAGCACATGCGCACCATGCACGCGGGGAGAACCCAGCTGAAGGCCACAGACGTCGCAACCACATCACAGCTAACAATTTCTTTATCGGAGAACTTTTGTTCCTGCCGTATAGATGCCATGGGTGTGAGGGGCCTAGTGGGTGTAGATGTAATAGTGAATGTGGGATAAAACAGGGGAGGGAGTCCTCCGAAATAGACTTTATTCTGGGAGGGTCCCAGTCTAATTAAAAATAGAATAGGAGAGGCGACTATTTGCTATAATGTGCCAAACTGCGCTCTACTCCTAGTCGGTCAACATGTTTCTCGCCTTGTAGTCAAAAAGGATCTGTGGCGATTCCTCTGGACCTTATAAACGAAAACGATCTACACAAAGTGGAAGGGTGGGAAGTTACCGACCACTTAATGGTCCTACGGGGTAAATGTCCGCAGGTGTTGAAGCCAACCTAGAGGGATGAAAATGAATTTATAAAAAAACAAAAACCTAGAGGCAGCAAACAAATGATGGAAGGTAAACTGGATGACCATGAAGGAAGGTCACGTCGCAACAACGCTAGAACACTCAGAGTGCAGGGGCCCACACCTGACCTCTTCGTTGAAGGCTTAATCACTAACCTAAAAACCTATCCAATGTCTTCTCAGTTGAAAGAGCACACTGAGTCCCTGGAGGAAGACCGAAACCGGGGGCACCACCAAGACCACTATTGGCACGACTCTTCAACTTCAGAGATCAAGACATTGACTTGCAGACAGCCTGCACTTCCCCGCCAATCAAAATTATTTCCCGACTTCACATTTAACGTACAGAAGCAGAGACTCTCCTTTCAGGAAGCTAAAAAACTGCTTAGAGAAAGATGGCTGAAGTATTCAATGTTTTTCCCAGCAAAACTACATGTTGAATCAGAGGGGAGGACGTGTTTTTTGATACCCCGGAATCGGCGAAGGAGTGGCTGTACAAATGGAGACTGGTCAAGGGAAATGACTCCCAGCACAGAAGGGAGAAATCCCACAGAAACAAACAGGCTTGAATGTGCGACTAACAGCCTGATTCATCAAGCCGAATTGCGCTCGCAAAGGGCCAGATTCTGAGAATCTGGCCCTTTGCGAGCGCAATTTTTGCATTTGGGATTCATCATCCCAAATGCAAAAATCGGTAATTGCTAATTCGCTAACAGCCTGATTCATGAAGCGAAATAGCGCCCGCAATGGCTGCGAAAACGCAATTGCGGGTGCAAAACACGGAATCGGCATTCAAGTACGAAATAGCGAAATCGCTAAAAAATAATAGCGAGCGGAATAGCGATTACGCTGTAATAGTCGCAGACTCCGGGAAGTCGAGCATTAGCGATACTGAAATAGCGACCAACCACGGAATCTGCGAATTGAATAGCGAAACGCAATATTGTCTCAATCGGCATTCATGAAAGAAATACATTAGCGAAAAAGCGCTAAATCGCACATTTGCGCGGCGCAATTTAAGGACAACTCAAAGCAGGTGGTAACCATAAAAGCCATGATTAACCAAAATATGAAAAACTGTTAGCCAATCACCAACAGGTCCAGGCCTGACCAATCACACATAAGGACATTCAGCAGCAGCAATAGGCGTTCCACAATGCCTGGGATGTACATGGTGGTGAGGCGGCGAAGGCTACAGCGAGCAGCACGGAGGAGACGCATGAGGCAGGCAAGGATTTACCGGCAGCGGGTCACCTTGCTGGGGCAAACCAGAGAACAGATTTATGCTAAATACAGGCTGAATGGGGAAATGATCACCTGGCTGATACAAGAACTCGACCCCATCATGCAGCACCCAACAAGGCGAAACAAATCTGTGCCCACACATGTGCAGGTATTGTGCAGCCTGCACCTCCTGGCATCCGGCAGTTTCCAGGGCATAGTAGCCGCTGCTGGGGGGATATCCCAGCCCACCATGTCACGCTGCCTCCACACTTTTGTTGACGCCATGCTCAGCCAGCTCCACCGGCACATCACATTTCCCACGAGCCAACAGGATTTGGACCTCACAAAACTACAATTTTATAATGTTGCCCATTTTCCCCATGTCCTTGGCTGCATAGACTGTACCCACGTCGCCATCTGCCCACCAGCTGGCACAGAGTATATGTACCGCAACAGGAAGTCGTACCACTCCCTCAACATACAGATGGTCTGCAATGCCAAGACCATCATCACTGACATTGTGGCCCAGTACCCAGGGAGTACCCATGACTCCTTTATCTTCAGGCACAGCGGACTCCACACACGACTGATCAGGGGAGAGTTTGGGGAAGGACACCTACTTGGTAAGTACACTTTGTCGACAATGTCACATTGCTATGAAGTAACTGCGCTGCACAGGCAATCAACATCTGCTCCTCTCATTCAGGTGACAGTGGCTACGCCCTACGGGAATACCTCCTGACCCCTTACCTCAACCCTGCCACACCTCAGCAACGCCGCTACAATGTTGCGCACATCCGGACAAGGAACTGTATTGAAAGGACATTTGGCCTGCTCAAGAGCAGGTTCCGTATACTGCACAAGACAGGTGGGGCCATGTATTACAGTCCTGCTGCCTGCTGCCGCATTGTGGCTGTCTGTGCAATGCTTCATAACATTGCAACCAAGCGCCGGATACCAGTTGACATCTCAGGCAGTGAATCTGAGGGGGACGACCGGCCACCAGCACATGCGCACCATGCACGCGGGGAGAACCCAGCTGAAGGCCACAGACGTCGCAACCACATCACAGCTAACAATTTCTAGCCCACCCCCTTCCCCCACCCCACATATCACAATTGCATGCAAACTGTAATGATTACACAAGGCGTATGTGTGCAGCAAAATAAATGTATTTGTTTGAATCACAAAAAAATGGGTCATGGTAACAACTATTTACAAAATGCAGTATTCATGCATACTGCATGAGACGGTTCATGGCAGGCTTAACTTCAGCCTGCGCTTGTGTCCCTGACACAATGTCATTGGCGCCTCCGGCGCACAATTCCCAGGCGCCTGTGAGGCTCTTCCTCATCCTGGGCAGCTGTACCAGGCGTAGCCCTGGTGCTGCGCCTAGGTGGGGGGGCCTGCGTGGCAGAGTGGCTGCTGACACTGGAGGCCCCCTCACTCGCATCATCTCCCCCCACAATGGCCGGTAGCACAGGTGCATGCAGTGCGGTGACGGCGGTGGTCAAGTGCTCCAGCACCCGGGTAATGTCCTCGCAGCACTGGACCAGTTGGTGCTGCTGGGTCAACGAGCGCCGCGCAAGCTGGGTGGTGGCATTTGCCGAGACATAATTGGAGCGACTATAGGTGGACAGCCGGCTCAGCAGCTGGTGGTGGCGCCTGCTTGCAACACTGCGGTGCTTCACCAGCGCTGCAGTGTTGTCCTCCATAGCCGCCGTCATGCGGTCCATGGCCGCCGTCATGCGGTCCATCCTCTCGCCGACTCCCGCCACATTGCGGCCTATCTTATGCAGCTGGAGCTGGATGGCTCCTTGCTGCTGCGACTGGCGCTGGTGTATGCGGAGCATGCGCCGCTCCACGCTCATGCAGGCATGGAGATGCCCATTGCCCCGCCTGCTGTTGGGCCGCTGTGTAGCGGATGTGGCTGGCCCAGATCTTGTTGGACGAGCTGCAGGTGTTGTAGCAGCTGGTGTTGCAGGTGCGGCAGGCACTGGAGGCACATTGGTGGGGTGCCTGGCTCTGGCAGCCGGTGGGCCTGCAGATGTTGCAGCAGCAGAGGCGGGGGGCCTGGCCTTGGCAGCCGGTGGGCCTGCAGATGTTGCAGCAGCAGAGGCGGGGGGCCTGGCCTTGGCAGCCGGTGGGCCTGCAGATGTTGCAGCAGGTAAGGTGGGGGGCCTGGCTGCTGGTGTTGGCGCTGCCGCAGGGGCTGGTGGCTGGGTATCAGGTAGGGATTCCTCCTCCTGGGCCTCCTCATCGATCAGCAGCCTCTCGCTGTCACTGCTATCACCCGCACCTGTGAGGGTAAGTGGATACTCATTAGGTGCATGTGACTGTCAGACGTGCAGATGTAACATGCATGCTGGGTGTCATTCCCTGGGTGGCTGTGTATTTGCGCACTTTGGAACCTTTCTGGCCGCATTGTGGTACTACTACATTGTGGACATACTACGTCTCCCACAATGCTTCAGGGCATTTCCTGATGCACAACATAGGCATGACTAAGGGCCAATGAGTGAGCCTATTTGGTCAGGGGCGGTCATAGGGGATAGGGTCGCAGTCGCATGCCACTTACCTTGGGTGTCTTGGGTGGGGCGGGAGGAGTCCAGAGGGGTCACGCCAACACACGCCTCCCTCTCCAAGGTGTCCTCTACCTGGTCCTCCAGGGGGGTGTTGGGTGGGACAGTCGGTCCACCACCTCCGGTGCCTGATGCCTCACCAAGGCGCTCCGCCACCCTCTCCTTGGCACGCCCTTGGAGGTCGTACCACCGCTTTTTGAGCTCCTCCAGAGACCTGTCCGCAACGCCCACAGAGTTGACGCTGGAGGCAATCCCCACCCAGATCCTCCTCTTCTCCTGCTCTGGGACCCTCCGGGAGTTGGCACCAAACAGCTGGTCGTGGTTGGCCACCACCCCTTCTATAAGGTTCTCCAGCTCCTGTTCGGAGAATTTCAGTTTGCGCTTGCGGCCAGCGCTGTTGCTGGGGCCTGGCTGGAGTTCGTCGGACATGGCGGTCGCTATTTCGGCGGGGTCGGGAGTCGCTAACGGCAGTTTAGCGGCAGCTTTCGGTCGTGAACACTCGACTGATAGCGTCACTGTGTTGTTTGGGGGTGGGATTTGGCTGCTTCCTGGTTGTGATGTCATCACGGTGCTCGAAATGCGTCTTCCCGTTTTCCAGATCCCGCGAGATTGCGACTCGCATTCCCGATCGCACGGGATTGCGAGTCGCTATCCCGTGCGATCGGGATTGCGAGTCGCTATCCCGTGCGATCGGGATTGCGAGTCGCTATCCCGATCGCAGGTAGCCGGAAATAGCGATTTTTCTGCGTTTTTTGTAGGTCGCTAACGCCTTTAGCGCCCGCGTGCGAGTCGCTATTTTTTCCCCGAAAAGTACATGAATGCCGTTTTGCGTTTCCTCAATAGCGAGTCGCTATTAATCGCTATTAGGGACACGCAAAACGGCCCGTACATGAATCAGGCTGTAAATTACGAGGAATTACATTTAAGGAATCTCTATTTGAGATTCCTTAAATGCAATTCATGAAGCATTTGAAAATTGCGAAAATGCAATTTTGGGCCGCTATTTACCGAGAGGTCAGACCTCTCGGTAAATAGCAAAAACTTAGAAAAATGCTTTTAAAAGCATTTTTCTAAGTTGCATGTTGCACACACACATGTCCTTTGGACATGTGTGTGCGCAACACCTGTTTCAATTTGCATTTAAGGGGTGCTACAGTGTGTCCTTTGGACACCCCTGGCACCCTTAAAATCGCTATCTTATTTGCGATTAGCTAATTGCTAATCGCAAATAAGGAATACTCCCCATTCATTCCTATGGGCCTTTTGGCCCATAGGAATGAATGGGGAGTTATTCCTTATTTGGGATTAGCAATTTGCTACTCGCAAATAAGGAATGTGTAGGAATCGCTATTTATTTAGCAATTCCTACATGAATACCGTTTTGCAAGTCCTTAATAGCGATTCGCTATGAATCGCTATTAGGGGCTCGCAAAACGGCCCGTTGATGAATAAGGCTGTAAGTCCGTTAGCCAATGGCGATAACCCAGAAGAATAGTAACGAGATGATGGGCCGAGAGAATATAGAACTGTACAGTTGAGAGCTGAGATACCGGACTGAAGCACATAACTACACTGCTTCTAGTCACATCAACTGGAACTTGGCTAAGTGACTTTCAGTATTATACCTAACGTAACTGTTTGGAAATGTACGTATTCAAAAGCATAATAGCAGTGGATATAGGTGTAGAGAATTCACCCCTCACAACCTTCAGAAATGAAGCGACAGACACTCTGGAAAGTTGGGGGTAGGAGAAGTTTTATGCCCAGATTGCAGGGAAGCAGGGAGGGGGGACAGGGGTTACTGTTAGGTTTAACATATAGATTAGATGATACAATCTCAAGACGGAAGTGTAGATTATGCTATATTTCAACATCTGATACAGGTTCACACACTCTAATCCGACTGAGGGTATTGGTCGCAAATGAGGAGGGGCGTACTGCCCACTGCCCACTTGGGAATGTTTACATCACAGGGGGAGAAGACTCCAACAAGAATGGGTCCATCAGCAAAAAAAGGAATTAGTCTATTGTCCTGGAATGTAAACAGCTGGGGGACAAGCACAAAAGAAGAATAGCTCTTCATTACATAAAATGACATTCACCCGATGTGGTTCTTCAACAAGAAACACACTTGTTTGGGAATACGTGTAGGGCCCTGACCAGAGTGAGATGTAATCTTGTGGTGTATTCCGCGTTTACCACCGGATGAAGGGGAGTAGGAATCATGATCAGAAAAAACTTCCAGGTGGTGATCAAACATACTTGGACCGATAAACAGAGTAGATACACAGCAGTATCGGGGAGATGAGAAGGCAGTACACTTGCAATAGTATCAGTATATGTCCCACCAGGCCTCCACACGTTAGCCTGTAAGTATTTGGGAGATCTATTGCTTTCCCTACCCGAGGGAAGGCTCCTAAAAGGAGGAGATTTTAACTCAATCAGGTTGGGACAACAAGACCGAGCAATGGAGATGGCGGATTCATGGCGTATTCACCATCCCACAGAGACACAGTTTATATTCCACTCTGGAGCCCAGAATAGTCTTTCAAGGATAGATTATATCATTGTACCGGCAAACCAGCCAGGACCGATCAGGGAGGTGTGTCACCTGGCAAGGGGTATCTCCAACCATTCAACGATATGGGCCCTATTCGAGGTGGGGGAACCACAAGCTGGAAGAGTAGTTCCGATAAACCCATGGTACCTAAAGATCCCAATGGCAAAGGCAAAAATAACACAAGAGATTGAGCTTAATTTCCGGAAGAGTGAGGGCTCTGTGGAATCTGCCCAGACGCTGTGGGAAGCCTTTAAAACAGTGGTGAGGGGCCACGCAGTCTCCTAGAATGAAAGGACTCGGAAAGTAAAAAAAGCTGACATGATCAGGCTAGAGACTGAAATCCTGCAATTGGAAGCGAAGGTGGAGGGAGATAATGCAGAAGACACCAAACATATGTTAGGTTTAAAAAATAAACAATACATGGCCCTCGCTACAGGCGCGGCACAGACACAACATAGGCCACGCTCTGCAGGATATATGAAGCCGGGGATAAAGCAGGGAAATTGCTTGCATGGCTTGATAGACGAGAAGAGGCAAGTAGACTGGTTACAGAATTAAGGGACGAATCAGGAGGACAGCGAACAAAGGGAGCTCCTATGGGTGGGGAAACCGCCCTGTATAGCGACCCAAAAATTGGTACGGGGTGGTATGATGGCAGCATATGACTCCCAGATATAAGAAGATATTACTGGGCAGCTCAGCTAACAGCCATTAATCAGTGTACATATCGGACCCGGGATATATAATGGATAGGTGGCTTCTGCCTGAAGGGAGTTATGCCAGAAAACTCTCCTCCAAAACTGCAATTAACAGACCCAACTGGGCATTCGGGCCAGGTGTGGCACATGGTCATTTAAAGCATGGAATGAGCAGAGAAAATCACGCAAGCCACCCCCCGATGGGACACAGAGAGATTTTGAACCATGAGAAACACCGAGGGCTTTGATCGTTGAGACATGATACGAATTTCCCGGGTTGGGAAATTGTGGAAAAGGGGAGAGGTGATTCCCTTCACGCGGTTACATGAGGAATTCAAACTGGCAAATAGAGAGAGGTTTAGGTACTTACAGCTAGGACACGCCCTGCAGGATGTTATCCCAAGGGGTGAGTCGGCTCCGGGGTCCTCCCCACTGGAAGAAGAATACATGCCCAAGAAAGCTATTTCCATGACACATCAGAAACTGATTACTAACATGCCCGATTCCCTCCTGCAACTACGTAAATATTAGGAAAAGGACATTATAGACTTGAGGACAATGACTGGCAGGAAGCATTGGCCTTCCCCAGAGAAATCTCAATTTCCTGAAGACTCCGGCTGGTGCAACTCAAAGTACTACATAGAATATACTTATCAGGTCCCCCATTTGTTAAAATGGGTTAAGTGTGGGAGACGGTGTGGCCAGGAGGGTACATCCATCCACACCATCTGGGAATTTGTACACATTAGAAGATATCGGAAAGGAGTGATCCAATGAATGGGGGGATTACTTGGAACAGAGATAGACACCAAGATTGGATTATGACTATTAAATATCTGGGATCCAACAGACCTAAATAGTAAAGAGAAAACCAGGGTAACGCTGGGAATGATAGTTGCTAAGCGTAACATTGCTAGAACATGGCGAGCACAAGAAACACCAACTATTACCGCATGGAAGAGAGATATGTATTGGTGTATGTTAATGGAAAAGACAATATACAAATCAAGGGGCTGTCCCAAAAAGTGGTAACAAATATGGGTAAAATGGAATGCTTATACAGGAACCATTTGTGCACCCCCGCTGGTAACTCAACGCCCCACCTTGATCATAGACTGAGCAACACAGGATAGTAACAGTAACACTATATAGTAGACGTTAGAAAAAGATGTGATAAATCATGACTCGTAATGGCATTGGAACTGTATGACGTTATATAACAAAGATTGTAAAGTGTAATTGTCATCTTCAATAAAAAGAATTGTTAAAAAAAATGTTTTTTAAAGCGCTCCTTACCCTTGCTGCATCGCAGCAGCCTTATCCTGAACTGCCAGTAAACATACGTGGTCCATATTACCATGAGTTTACCATGGAGAGGTCACAGGTTATGAGGCTCTCCCACAGTAAATGGTCAAAAACCAGGTGATCAAAAAGTGAAAAATCCGGGCGGACAAGATGGTCAGACCACCTCCTCACACCTGTCACCCCCACCGACATTGTTCTTCTAATGATGGTGTCATGAGTGTCTTTATTTGAGAGTGGTTCAGCCACAGGCGCAAATTGCCAAAAGTTGGGTTAGGATGTACCATATAGAAAAAAATCATGCCAACCAGCTACGGTGCCTCCTGGGCTGGTGAGCTCCAAATTTTCATCGGCTACATTAAAGGTTTTAATCCAACCTTTAGAGGAAGGATGTTGTGACCTAAATCAATGCGACTATCCATGGAATTAGGCAATAAATAGACAATAAAGGCACAGTCTTTGGTAGTTTAATAAGCTGTTTCGAGAAATAAAAATTGTTAGTGTGCCATTTTGTGTAGTTCACATGTCTCCAGATTTCAGCCCCATAGGTGGACACTGTACCCGTGTTAGCATTGTACACAAACAGGGCTGCAAGCATTGCTGTTCTGTCATAGCTTACTGATAATCTTTTGAGGGCACCACTTCTCTGCACAAATGTCATCAAGCCTTTGATCGAATGACTATGACATTTAGCATCCTCGCTAAAGACCTATCCTAAGATAGTCAATGCTTGAAACTCACTCCTTCGGAACTAGGTCCAAAGTTTAAAGGTCTCATGGAAGTTGAAGGCCATATGTTTGTTGTTCTGTTTATTAATAATCAATCCTATTTCAGAACACAAGACCGAAAACATGTTTAAGAGGCAGTGGTGGTTTCTCCGCTAAGGCAGAGGAGCGTTGCCGCACTGCTGTGTAGCAGTGAAATAAAGAAGAAATTAAATTATAATAACTCAATGTTATTAAAATTTTATTTTGTCCTACTGCGACAGCTTAGCAGGGCAGGGCTGCTCTGATGACAGGAGCAGGGGTGTGGTGAGCATACTTTGTAAGTGTGCATAAATGTTTGGCCAGCCATCTTGCTTTTTCAGACCAAGAACTTCGTTCTAAGGTGAATTTTCAAAGTTTGCAAAATATCACACTCCTGTGTGCAATTACGCACCATAGAAGTCTATAAAAGAAAATAGGAAAATGCTTATAAAATGCTTAAAAATCATACAGTTAGCTCTCGAGGTTCACCTTCTGGATTTTAATAAGTAGCAGGTCAAATGTTCCACCAGCGGATTGTCGGGAGCATTCCGGATTCAGCCAGGAGCAGAGTGCTGAGAGCATTGGTAGCTGGTGCACTACGGAGAAGGGGGCCATCTTAAACAAACTGCACACACAAGGGAACTTAAAGTTAAGTCCGAGGGGTCCCACTCAATGGAGCAGGTTGCAGGGGCCTCAGGACTACAGGAGCACATCTAGTTTGTTGGTACCCAGGCCAGGCAGGTCACTGGGGTTGGTGTCACCCGGTGCAGGTAACTCATGGTGTCACCCCCTCACGACTTACCGCATGGACCACCTCTGTCAGAAATGTACGGCGCTAGGTACTGTCTTACTCCCTCTAGGTCCCTCTCTCTGTCTAGCTCCCTCTAGCTCCCTCTCTCTGTCTTACTCCCTCTAGCTCCCTCTGTCTCTGTCTTACTCCCTCTAGCTCCCTCTCCCTCTGTCTTACTCCCTCTAGCTCCCTCTCTCTGTCTTGCTCCCTCTAGCTCCCTCTCTTACTCCTTCTGGTTCCCTCTCTCTCTGTCTTACTCCCTCTAGCTCCCTCTGTCTCTGTCTTACTCCCTCTAGCTCCCTCTCCCTCTGTCTTACTCCCTCTAGCTCCCTCTCTCTGTCTTGCTCCCTCTAGCTCCCTCTCTTACTCCTTCTGGTTCTCTCTCTCTCTGTCTTACTCCCTCTAGCTCCCTCTCTCGGCCTTGCTCCTTCTAGCTCCCTCTCTTACCCTTCTAGCTCCCACTCTCTCTGTCTTACTCCCTCTAGCTCCCTCTCTCTCTGTCTTACTCCCTCTAGCTCCCTCCCTCTGTCTTACTCCCTCTAGCTCCCGCTCTCTCTCTCTCTTACTCCCTCTAGCTCCAGCTCTCTCTTACTCCCTCTAGCTCCCTCTATCTCTGTCTTGCTCCCTCTAGCTCCCTCTCTCTGTTTTACTCCCTCTAGCTCCCTCTCTCTCTCTGTCTTGCTCCCTCTAGCTCCCTCTCTCTGTCTTACTCCCTCTAGCTTCCTCTCTCTCTGTCTTACTCCCTCTAGCCCCCTCTCTCTTACTCCCTCTATCTACCTCTCTCTCTCTTACTCCCTCTAGCCCCCTCTCTCTGTCTTACTCCCTCTAACTCCCTCTCACTCGGTCTTGCTCCCTCTAGCTCCCTCTCTCTCTCTTACTCCCTCTAGCTCCCTCTCTCTGTCTAGCGCCCTCTAGCTCACTCTGTCTCCCTCTCTCTGTCTTACTCCCTCTAGCTCCCTCTCTCTCTGTCTTACTCCCTCTAGCTCCCTCTCTGTCTAGCTCCCTCTAGCTTCATCTTTCTCTCTCTCTTACTCCCTCTAGCTCCCTCTCCCTCTGTCTTGGTCCCTCTAGCTCCCTCTCTCTCTATCTTAATCCCTCTAGCTCCCTCTCTCTGTCTAGCTCCCTCTCTCCCTGTCTTACTCCCTCTAGCTCCCTCTGTCTCCCTCTCTGTCTTACTCCCTCTAGCTCCCCCTCTCTCTCTCTTACTCCCTCTAGCTCCCTCTTTCTCTGTCTTACTCCCTCTAGCTCCCTCTCTCTGTCTTACTCCCTCTAGCTCCCTCTCTCTCTCTTGCTCCCTCTAGCTCCATCTCTCTGTCTTACTCCCTCTAGCTTCCTCTCTCTGTGTCTTACTCCCTCTAGCCCCCTCTCTCTTACTCCCTCTAGCTCCCTCTCACTCTGTCTTGCTCCCTCTAGCTCCCTCTCTCTCTCTTACTCCCTCTAGCTCCCTCTCTCTGTCTTGCGCCCTCTAGCTCACTCTCTCTCTGTCTTACTCCCTCTGTCTCCCTCTCTCTGTCTTACTCCCTCTAGCTCCCTCTCTCTCTGTCTTACTCCCTCTAGCTCCCTCTCTCTGTGTAGCTCACTCTCTCTCTGTCTTGCTCCCTCTGTCTCCCTCTCTCTGTCTTACTCCCTCTAGCTCCCTCTCTCTCTGTCTTACTCCCTCTAGCTACTCCCTCTAGCTCCCTCTCCCTCTCTCTTACTCCCGCTAGCTCCCTCTCCCTCTGTTTTGCTCCCTCTAGCTCCCTCTCTCTCTATCTTAATCCCTCTAGCTCCCTCTCTCTGTCTAGCTCCCTCTCTCCCTGTCTTACTCCCTCTAGCTCCCTCTGTCTCCCTCTCTGTCTTACTCCCTCTAGCTCTCTCTCTCTCTCTCTCTTACTCCCTCTAGCTCCCTCTCTCTCTGTCTTACTTCCTCTAGCTCCCTCTCTCTGTCTTACTCCCTCCAGCTCCCTCTCTCTCTGTCTTACTCCTTCTAGCTCCCTCTAGCTCCCTCTCTCTTACTCCCTCTAGCTCCCTCTAGCTCCCTCTTTCTCTGTCTTACTCCCTCTAGCTCCCTCTCTCTCCTTCTTAGTCCCTCTAGCTCCCTCTCTCTGTCGTGCTCCCTCTAGCTCCCTCTCTCTGTCTTGCTCGCTTTAGCTCCCTCTCCCTCTGTCTTGCTCGCTCTAGCTCCCTCTCTCTATCTTACTCCCTCTAGCTCCCTCTCTCTGTGTCTTGCTCGCTCTAGCTCCCTCTCTCTATCTTACTCCCTCTAGCTCCCTCTCTCTCTGTCTTGCTCACTCTAGCTCACTCTCTCTCTATCTTACTCCCTCTATCTCCCTCTCTCTGTCTAGCTCCCTCTCTCTCTCTTACTCCCTCTAGCTCTCTCTCTCTGTCTTGCTGGCTCTAGCTCCCTCTCTCTCTATCTTACTCCCTCTAGCTCCCTCTAGCTCTCTCGCTCTCTGTCTTACTCTTTTTAGCTCCCTCTCTCTCTGTCTTACTCCCTCTAGCTCCCTCTCTCTGTCTAGCTCCCTCTAGCTCCCTCTCTCTTGCTCACTCTAGCTCCCTCTGTCTCCCTCTCTCTCTGTCTTACTCCCTCTATCTCCCTCTCTCTCTGTGTTCCTCCCTCTAGCTCCCTCCCTCTCTCTCTCTTACTCCCTCTAGCTCCCTCTCTCTCTGTCTTCCTCCCTCTAGCTCCCTCTCTCTATATCTTACTCCCTCTAGCTCCCTCTCTCTGTCTAGCTCCCTCTCTCTCTGTTTTGCTCCCTCTGTCTCTCTCTCTCTCTCTCTGTCTAGCTCCCTCTAGCTCCCTCTCTCTCTGTCTTGCTCTCTCTAGCTCCCTCTCTCTGTCTTACTCCCTTTAGCTCCCTCTCTCTCTTGCTCCCTCTAGCTCCCTCTCTCGTATTCCCTCTAGCTCCCTCTGTCTCTGTCTTGCTCCCTCTCTCTCTATCTTACTCCCTCTAGCTCCCTCTCTCTGTGTCTTTCTCACTCTAGCTCCCTCTCTCTCTGTCTAGCTCCCTCTCTCTCTGTTTTGCTCCCTCTCTCTCTCTCTCTCTCTCTCTCTCTCTCTCTCTCTCTGACCTCACTTTCTCTCTCTCTCTCTCTCTCTGTCTTACTCCCTCTAGCTCCCTCTCTCTGTCTAGCTCCCTCTAGCTCCCTCTCTCTCTGTCTTGCTCTCTCTAGCTCCCTCTCTCTGTCTTACTCCCTTTAGCTCCCTCTCTCTCTTGCTCCCTCTAGCTCCCTCTCTCGTATTCCCTCTAGCTCCCTCTGTCTCTGTCTTGCTCCCTCTAGCTCCCTCTCTCTCTATCTTACTCCCTCTAGCTCCCTCTCTCTGTGTCTTTCTCACTCTAGCTCCCTCTCTCTCTGTCTTTCTCACTCTAGCTCCCTCTCTCTCCCTGTCTTACTCCCTTTATCTCCCTCTCTCTGTGTCTTACTCTCTCTAGCTCCCTCTCTCCCTTTGTTACTCCCTCTTGCTCCCTCTCTCTCTTGCTCTCTCTAGCTCCTTTTCTCTGTATTACTCCCTCTCTCTCTCTTACTCCCTTTATCTCCCTCTCTCTCTGTCTTACTCTCTCTAGCTCCCTCTCTCTCTGTCTTGCTCTCTCTAGCTCCTTTTCTCTGTATTACTCCCTCTAGATCCCTCTGTCTCCCTCTCTCTCTTACTCCATCTGTCTTCCCTGGATTTGTATAAACAAGAGTGCGAGCAACAGGTGGCACTGTAGTGAAGGGCAAGCTGAAATTTGGAACTGGTTCACTGGAAAACTGAAGACTGTGCAAGATACTGAAAAATAGGAAACCATGCACCTCAGATGAGCTGGGCTGCTATGGAGTTGTATGGTGAGCAAAGAAAATTGCAGTCAAGCATTGCAGATCTCCTGCGAGACGCTGGCGAGTGTGAACAGCATGAGGAACAAGCTTGCACAGGGAGCGACAGTAAAGGTGAGAGCAGAGGCGAGGCTGCAGTGCAGATTGGTGTCACCCCATGTGTTGGTGTCACCCGGTGCGGGCCGCACCCCCCGCACCCCCCTAGTGACGCCACTGGCTGGGGGCAAAGCAGATAGGTCAGCCTTGCTGTGTGCATTAAGTTGTCTTCACGGTCAGGGGCAAGCAGGTTGCAGGGACCATTCTGTGACAGCTGGGTCACTCACAAAGTGGGTCTCAGGGGTCTCGAAGTCCCTCAATGGGTGCTTGCTTCCTTGGCAGTTGAAGTCAGGATTGGGCTTTTCGTCCCGGTGTAGGTTGCAGGGGGTCTGGTATCCCGGGTATTGGTACGACCCGGCTCCGGTAGATCCTGGTGTTTTCACACTCATTGGGGAGACAGATCTGACCCTCCAGGGCTTCTTCTTGCTTGGATGTTGCGACCAGAGTCTCTGGGTATCAGCAAGCCATTAAGCCGGACTCTGCGGGTTCAGTGCCTCCGGACTTCAGCGGAGTAGTTATTCTACCCCAAGAGAGTTCTCTGGCAATTGGCAAAGGCCTGGGGGTGCTATTGGGTTTTTGGAGTCCTCACAGTAGCAGGATGAGACAGTACACCACGATTGTCGAGGCAGGGTTTGTATCAAATTTCTGTAGCAGGTCTTCTGTTCTCAGGTCAGCAGCTCTTTTTGTCTGCGTCTTCTTAGTATCCTGCAAATCTAATGTTCAGGGTCCAGGGATGTCACCTAAATACTAAATGTAGGGGTGTTAAAGGGAGTGACACGTAGTAGCCAATGGGCTACCTACCTTTAGGGTGTCTACACCCACTAAGTGACCACTTCCTGTGGGAAGGGGCACTACCCTAGCCCTGATTGGTCAAATATTGTCATCTCAGGATGGAGGATTTAGAAAAGTCGTGTCCACATCACCTGCTCCACCTTAGTGGTAAGGGGGGGTGCAGGCTGAATGTGGGCACACCTCCTCCTTTCACTAACTTTGCCACCTGTGTTCCACCAAATGTGGAGCAGGGCAGGGGGGTTGTCATCCTCCACTATCTGGAGATGGATGCCTGCTTTGCATTTTAAAGGCGGCATCGCATTTGAAACGTCCCTCGCTGGAAGGCCATTCCGCCTGAAGAAGGTGTGAAGCATTTCTGCCCAGTGCAGGCTTTGCTTCAGGCCTCTGAGAGCGCTGGCTCTCACCCTGTGAGGTCACAAATATGTCTGGTGGCGGCAGGCTGGCTAAGACTAGTCAGAGACCACACCAGTGCTTGCTATGTTTTCAGTGAACAATCTAAGGTGTCCCCTCTGTGCATTTATTATTAAATCCAATTCTGGCAACAGTGAAGATTTAATAAAATGAGATGTTTGTTACCAACCATCTTAGGGTACAGTGAAGCCATCATGGAGCTAGGAAATCCGTAATGACAAATATCCAGCCCATGTATTCTCTCTGGCTTCCCTGCTCACTTACAATATGCAAGAATGGGGCAGATATTGCAGGGTCATATATGCTCATGCAGCTATGTTCACCCATGGGGTATAGTGCACCCTGCCTTAGGGCTGTAAGGCCTGCAGTAGGGGTAACTTACCTATGCATCATGCAGTGTATGGGACATGGCACACAGGGCTGTGCGTCATGTCAATTCTTCTGTTTACTCTGCACAAAGACACGCAGCCTGCAGTGGCAGTTTACATGGTCTTGGTGAGGGGTCCCTAGGGGTGGCACAATTTGTGCTGCAGCCCCAGAGGACACTCTTCAGTACCAATGCCCAGGTACCAGGGGTGCCCTTTACTAGGGACTTACAGGGGTTGCTGAATTTGTGCCAATCATGGTACAGTTTTAGGAAAGAGATCTGGCACTGGGAACCTGGTTGGCAGGGACCCAGTGCACTTTCATTCGAAATCACATTGTTCACCAGGCAAAAAGTGGGGGCTAACCTTTACAAAAGAGTCTCTTTCCTACAACCTTCACCACCATTTTGTTTCTAAGGAGACGGTTCCTGCCACGCTGAGGCTCATGTGTGGCAGCTGCTAATCCCATGATGTGCTTGACTTATTACCTTTGTTGTTGCTGGGAGTAGAATCAAGGGCATTTGTGTATTGTCCTGCATTACAAATTAACCTATAGCTGCCCTTCACTAAAGGAGCACAGACATGACACAGGGCGCTAATCACAGGCGGTTCTCTCCACTCCTAGAATAGTACCACAAATGTCTGGTATTGATAAGTAGGGGCTGAGGGGCCTATTTACGAGAATGTCACACAGTGCAGCGCATCAACTCACCTTGCTGCGCTGCACTATGTGACTGGGAAAAGGCAGGAATAGGCTGTATTTTAGCAATATAGCACATTCCTGCCTTTTCCTCGCGAGGTGCTTTTCCCCTGTACGAGGGCCAATGCAGGCACCCTTACACCCTGGTACAAAGATGCCTGTGATGTTTGCAGTAATGTTTTTGTGTAGGAAAGAGCACCTTCCTGCATAAAAACAATCCTCAGAGGTATATTCCTCTATCTATGTGTGCTGCAGATTGAAGCACACAAAGGTAGAGAAAGAAGCGAAAAGACATACACATATTTCTCCTCGTTATGCCTCTCCTGAGAAGGTGTATCTTTTGTGGTGCATTCCAAGTTTTAACAGATCTGGAAAATATGGGAATGTGTCAAAAACTATGGGCGTTGCATGGAAACACCTACGCAACGCCCATGGAACGCCTTCCCAGGCCAGATTAAGGCAATGCACCTATTTGCACTGTGTTGCCTTATTCCAGATTTACAAAGCCACTCAGATCACACAAAGTGGCCTTGCGCGGCTTCATAAACCACATGTAAGGTTTGTGTTGCTCTTGCACCGCGTTGCGTAGTGCAGGAGCAACGCAAACTGGCTCATAACTTGGCCACTGAGGGCCTAATTGATAGGTTTTTGACACAGGGCAACGCAGCAATTCTCTTTGGTGCACTGCCCTGCGTCAAAAGGAAAGGACAGCAATGCAGCGTATTCCTTTCCTTTCCCACTGTGCTTGTGCCGTTTTGGCTGCATTGAGCCAACATAAGCACCCTTGCACCATGGTGCAAGGGTGTCTGTGTTGTTGGCAGGTTTGATTTTCTGCAGGAAGGGGCACAGTCCTGCACAAAAATAACCCATGGAGGCATTTCCTCTTTCTATGCGTGCTGCAGAATGCAGCACACATGGAAACAGAAAAAAAGAGGAGAGCTAAGGGGCTTATTTACAAGTCCCTTGCGACACATAAGCGCCACCGGAGTGTCACTTTTGTG
Organism: Lissotriton helveticus; assembly: GCF_964261635.1. NCBI lineage: Eukaryota > Metazoa > Chordata > Amphibia > Caudata > Salamandridae > Lissotriton > Lissotriton helveticus. The sequence goes on along the minus strand of NC_136072.1, from coordinate 1,189,385,859 downwards.
TTGGTCCAGAGGCGCAGTGTGCAGACCCATACCTAAGAAACTATGAAAAGCCGCTTTATGTGACTTTTCATGGTTTCATAGATATGGAGTAGGGCTAGGCAGCGCAAGTCGCTAACTATACAAATAAATAAATAAATAAATAAAAAACTCCCTATTGCAGTGTAAGTCAACTCAGCAACTTGCGCTGCTTGCCTTACACCATATCTACGGGGTCATGAAAAGCCACGCAAAATGACTCTGCGTGGCCTCGTGGATATGGGTCTGCACTCTGCGGCGGCGGAGCGTTAAAACAAGTGACACACCTGCGGCACAATTGGCTTGTAGTTAAGCCCCCGAGTGTGTTTGCAGCCTGTGAATGAGCAAAAATTGTTATTTATGTAGAATTTGACCTACAGGTATCCGATCCCTTCAATGACGTAATCTATTTTCATCCAACTCACTGTGAGTTATTAATCCACCTCAGGAGGATAAAAGGCTCCACTTGCTTATAAACATGAAAGTTCGTGTAGGTTTTAGTCTGGGTGCATGAACCCGGTGAGCTATCGTACAGTCCTGCCAAGTATCACGCATCACGTGTGACACTAACGCATTTCAGTGTGGTGATCCGCATCACCGCATTGAAATGCATTGTCACGCATTTACATAATACCTTTGCCTTCCTAGCACTGCCTAAACTATATCATGATGGAGTGAAAGTGTGGCTGCTGGCAGCGCGCCCGTCCCTACCAGGGGTGTGCTCGCTGTTCCTGCTGCACTTGCAGGCTTGGGTCGTGTAGCAGCGTTTATGCTGCTGTTGGTCTCACTGCGCAACAATGTTACATTTTGATTTCCCCGTCGAGGTCCGCTCTCACACAGCCTGACGTCGCGGTAGTGCCCAGGCCAGTCTGATACATGATCCACTAGTCTGGCGCCGAAGGGAGTGGGCCCCGTCACGTCCGGCTTGAGAAGGCGGGGAGTTTTGATTTGGGAGGAAGCGGCTTGGACTGTGCTGGCGCGACGCAACCTGCAGCACTGCCCTGGCCGCTATTGCATGCTGCTCCACGGAGAATCCAATTATTCATCAGGCTCAGCTTCACGTAATGGAGAGTCAATGACCGGCAGTTGCAGTGGCTGCCGAGGACAGTTCGCTTGCTTTGGAGAGGAGAGTCGTTCGTAAGCAGCAAGCCAAAATACGTGACAAGTGTGATTTACATACAAAATGACAAGAACATAATGCAAACATGAACGAATGCGATAAGTCTGCCTTTGTACAGTGGTGCGCAGCACCGCAATAAACCCCCCGGCGGCCGCCTGCGACGTTCGGATATATAACAAGATCGGGAGGACGAAACCTATTTGGCTGTTTTACCGGCGGGGAGCCGAGACCCAGAGTGAATCACTCACCGATCTGCATCCCGGTCGCAGGGGGCTTTGGATCGTGCTAGTCACCGCCTTCGGCCTCCTCGCTCATATGTGGGAAACCAGAGCCCTGTCACTGTCTGCAATCAGACTCAAGAAACCCCGAGGCGGCAGAGACCCAGTCAGCCCCGGGAGGCACTGAAGGTGCGGGTGGCAGTGAAACGTTGCACTGACCGGGCCTGCATGGACAGAGTCGGAACCTGAGGAGAAGTCTAGAGTGGACATGGCCTGCCAGGTACACTACACTGGCCTATACCATGTGCTAAGGAGGACGCACAGACAGTGTCAGCCGTTTGAACGCCACTTTCCAGTCAGGTAAGCCAGAAATCTGTCTGCCATGAGATTTACTATTCTCTTTACAAAGTTTTGGGTTATTTCACTGCATATTACCATATGTACATAAAATAATCAAAGACCAACGAATAGTTCTTTTTCAAATTATGGTTTATGTGCCCAATTCGTAGTAAGAAGGTGTGCTACTAAAATTAGTTTGAATGCGATTTCTCCCTTTAAAGTCACATTTCAAGTTAACTTTTTATAGATTTTATTGTAAGGTTGAGTAAAGTCGCGCCGGCCACACCAAATCGTTCCGTTCGAAGTGTCTTGCGAGTGTCCACGACTTTTAGTATCAGTTGCTGCTTGTTAATTAATGCATTTGCGCACGTCACTAAAGTTTAGGAGAGGCGAGCAAGTGGCTGCTGGTGGCACTGTGCCTGCAGCTTGTGTGATCTGGTGCAGTTACGGCCGGGCCTCTGTGTCTGACTGACTGCCTGAGCAATGAGCTATAAAACAGCAAACAACTTCGGAGTTTTTGAAATACAGCCAGCCTCAATAATGATGTGACCTATAATGTGACCTATAATGTACCTTCGTGAAGGTGTGGATCAGCCTGTCTTAACCTCGTCGATATTGACGCTCTGATGCTTAATGTCCGGTGCCTTATGCAGCGCTGGGCGACGCAAGTAAGTCTGCTGACTTAGTCTGACTCTAATTAGACAGCAGCTGATGATGAGATCAGATCGTGTTGATAGTTGCCAATGTTTCAGATTGCTGTGTGACATTCTCATAATTTCAGTGTAGTCGGGGCCTTTAACATCATCTTGGAGTGCAGACTCGATTGTCAGAGAGCGGCCTGAAGTTCAAAGTGCTGTAATGTATTATCATGCCATTAATATTGACTGCCAATGCCAGGGTAGGAGCCAGGGGGCCCAGGCTGGCTTACAGAAAGGATGGTCTGATGCAGCGTAATGAATGATCAGATGAATTTGATCATATTCAGACCAGCTGCAGTGCCAGCCTGCCCTCTTTATCTTATAACAGCAGGCTGTCTCCAGGCAGTGCCCTTCCATTTATGGTGCTTTTCAGCGGTTTTAAGTTCTTCTTAGAGTTTCTTGTTGCTCAAATGAATGCAATTTCTGGTATTTATGTGTTTTCCTTGTCTTTATTGCTTAATTTTGCTCACGAGAAAGTGTCACTCATGGTCGTTGAAATGTCACTCATAATTACACTGAAATGATGAAAATGTCACTCACAGCAATCTGAAACCTTGGCAGCTATGATCGTACCGGCTCGGGGGATTTTTTCTGTCCACCCCGCGCAATGGAAAGTGACAGCGGCCCTTTAAAGATGGCTGCTCCCATTTACGACAAATGAATGCAATTGGAGTGGAATTTAAACAGATATTACTGCCTGGCCCCGGCGCGGGGGGTCAGGCGTGTGTGTTGGAGCGTGAGGCTCTGGAATGAGCTGGCTGCAGTTTGTGTCACTTCTAATGCATCGAGCTCTTGATGGGGGGCGCTGCTCAGGCCCCCCAGGAGCTGGTGTTGCTGACTGCACTCTGCTGGCCTGGCTGTTTCCAGGGCTGTGTTTAACCTCTGCAGAGCCCACGTCTGGCAGACGTTGACCTGCGCATTGGGCTGCACATTGAGGTGGGGGGTGTCCTGGGGGGTAGAGCCCCCCAGAGGCGGCTGGGACGGACACTCTTTGACATAAGGACAGAGACAAATGACATCATTTAGAGGTTTGAGAACTAACTCGAAACAATCTCCCTGGCCCCTAAACATACAAAATGGAATCTGTGGTGCGCTGGAATTGGAAAACATGTACCCCGGGAACCCCTAAATTGGCGGTCAAAATGTGAGGGATAAAATGGGGGAAGTCAGGAGGGACGCAGCTTGAAAAACAGTCTCTGACAGTCAACTTATACACATATCTGCTGCAAAGAAATTGGCCACAAGGTCATGTGGCAGTAATATGTCACAGGTGTATAGCACCGGCTGCAGTGACCGTTGTGTGCCCTGCAAAGGGATTGAAATAGTGGTAAGAAAAAAACTCTAGCGCTTCGCGAAGTTCTGAGAGTTCTCTGAGTTTTGTTCAGTCACATTTTTGACTCATAAAGTAGCACGGAGGGTTAATGTTCCTGTTGCAGAGCACATTGTGTAACATGCAGATTGCAGATTTGTATTTTATGTTAGAAGTGGACGAACCGCTGAAAGCTCGAGCCAGGCTGGCTCTGGCTCACCTCCAGGTTCTCTTAACCCCTCGGGCCCAAAACGAGCCAAGTTTGCATGTGCTGCTGGCTGCCACTCAGGCTGTCCCTTCATGCAGCAAGGGTTAGAGACAAAGCCCCCCTCCCCCCCACTGCACAGGAATGCCTACTTCTGGCGCAGGGCTTTACAACGTGATGCCTCTCCCAGATGCGTCACGTTGTAAGTACCCCACACCATGGGCATCTTTTGCGCCGCCGCTGTGCCACTAAAGTGACGCAACGGTGGCACGCAAGGGGCTTGTAAATCTGCCCCTAAATATTTTCAGGGCTCGGCTCGTGCATGGGCTCTTAGAGTCGAGCCGGACCCTTGGCTCGGATCTGGCTCAGCGCTCCCTGTTGCATTTGATGGCTCAACCCCCTTATTTTATTTAGAGAGTGAGGGGGTTACTGCTTTTGACACTGAGGTTATTTTATTTCCAGTTCATAAGTTGCAATCCTTCCAATATAGCTCATTGATCTATTTACTTGCATGAAGGAGCTGCATGCAAACTATGAGTCATGGCTTTAGATCCTTATTTTGCACAGGGTGGTCACTCCTTGAGATTCTTCAGTCTTCTAGTTGCAGTAGAATGTCGAAGGCCCAGTGTTTCGTTTCAAGTTTCAGTTCAGGATAAATCTAAAGTCTTGGGACTCAGCTCCTACCTTTATACCAATCAAAGGGGCTGGATTACCTGCTAGGTCCCTCCTATGGGTGGGACCAGGGAAGGGAGTGGTTACACCCCTTTCCCTTTGTCCAGTTTCGCGCCAGAGCGGGGCTGGAGTGCCCCAGCAACTGGTTTGAAGTGGACTATGCATGGGACACCTTGTGCGCCCCAGGCAGTGTCTCCTTTCATTCAGCCCTCCCTGCCCCAATACACTACAGGTTGTCTGGGGTGGTGCTAGCACCTCCCTCGACAGGAAACCTATTGTCCAGGCCTCCCTTGCTGGAAGGACTCTCAGCAGCAGGAGGTCAGACTTGTGTCTGTGGCAGCAGCATCCGTTGTGTGACGCTGGGGCTCTGGTTAACTTTAACCGGGATTAATGGAAGTAACATGTCTTCTCCCTCTAGAAGGGTGGAAAGCTACCCCCGTCGCCAGAACTGGCGGGGGTAGTATTCTAAAGCGTATGACACCTTACACGACATGTTTTGATTAAGCCAAACCAAAGTTAGCATTAACTGCGAGGATTATAATGCACTTAAGAGTATATGGTATGGCTATATCATAGAACAGCTATCAGGACATGGTTCCGAAAGCTGCAGACAGGCTCAGCTCATGCTAGAGCCTCATCTCACATAAAACCAAGCACTCTGCCTCCAGGATTGTTAAGGCCTGCCATAGGAGTGTGTTATAGGTATATATGTGTCTATATATAATGGTAGGTATAGGAATACTATTCCTAAGCAAGGGGTGATTACACGACCTTGCCCGAGCTGAGTGATCAGCCAGTTGTGTCAATTTGGATGGACAGCCAGGGGTGGCATAATTCATGCTGCAGCCCCTGGTATCCCTTGGATGCACCTATGCCATGGGTACCTATGGAACACTATACAGGGGCTCACAAGGTGACCCAATATCCCATTAGGTATGTACCTAAAGTACATGGAGTCCATTTTACAGTGAGAGCAGATAGCCTGGGTCCCTGATTAGCAGGATCCCAGGCCAACTAAGTCGAAAACCAGCTAAACACGAGGCAAAAAGTTGGGGGTAACCATAGTCAGATATCCATCCTCCTACACTAGCTACAAGTATCGACGATACATGATTCATATCTCCTCACAACCCTCATTGCCTTATATTTGCATACATTGATTTGAACATGTGCATGATTTATTGTTTCTCTGTATGTGATGTAAAGAGCTCTGACACCCCACAATGGGATAAGTAGTGCTGTAAAAGAATAAAATAAAATATAATAGTGGCAGATGTTGGGAAGATGGTGGAGCGATTAGACACTCCTTTCCATCGATCCTGCCAGCCAGTCAAGATCGAGGCCTGTCCCATGCTTGTCAGCACAGCCATGGCACCCACTTTAACTGGTGGATCCCTGGGATGGGTTTGGCCAATCATTTCAACCAGAGCAGACAGCACCAGGCAATTGCAAAGGGGCGATGCAGACTCCGAAGCCTGTGCTAGAAGTGGTGGTGATCCCCTCGGATGGCCCTTAGCGATGGAGAGCGCAGCCCACCAGCCCCCGTCATTCGGCCGCACTCTGGGTGGTGGCGCTCTTCGCTGCCTGGACTCAGGGCAGATGAGGGGTGAGCCCCGACACCCATCCTCGCTCTACTGCCACTGTGGGGTGGAGGGGTAGGCCGACACTCCATGCGACCTAGCTCGGGCCGTGAAGTGGAGAACTTTGGCTAGCATCTGTCAACTTTGGAGGTGACCTGATCCCCGAGGAGGGCCGAGTACCGGGTGTAGAGTTGTGGGCCCTGGGCATACATACCGCTAGAATGAGTGACGCAGACACAGTAGTTATGGTGGTTAAATGGCCCAGAACACGATCACCCAGCCCCTTTTATTAGCAGGGTCAGCTGACCGGTGACGCCTGTGAAGGGTGGGTGTACAGTATGGGTGTATCACAAGGCTGAACACTAGAACGTGTCCAGCGGAACAATGCACCAGAGTCCCAGGTCTCGCGATCCTCAATACTGGCCCTGTGAGGAAACCGGTCCTGACTCCCTAGTGCTTACCATTATGGGCCCTGAGAGGAGAACACCATAGGGTGCAGGACATATGAGCCTGAGTTACAAGGTCAGTGATCAGGAGCCCCCCCCGGGGGCTAAGACACCTGTGAACTGCTGGTGGCGGGGCCTTGATCGCAGAGTGCAGAGTGAGAGCGGAGTAGGCTGTGACCCGGCTCTTAGTGCGGTGGAGGGTTGTAGGAGACAGCGTGGTGAAGGGGAGGGTCCCTGCTGGAAACGACCCCCGGGAATGGACCACTGCATCTACGGCCAGGCAGGAGGGGAAGCTCCCAGGAGCGAAACTGTAAAGTTATGGGTGCACTGTGCAGGAAACAGAAGGAGTCGAAGATAGCGATTCACGGGGCCTCAACTATGGACCCTCAAAAAGAAGGCCTTGACATGCAGTGCCATCCCAGCATATTTGGGAAAGCCATTGGCCCGAATGGTTGGAGACCCAAAGTGCCACCCACAACCCTGCAATTGCGCTTACTAAGGTGTGACCTGCTTGAGAGTCTCTGAGCATTGAACTGCACAACGAACTACGACAAGACATGGCGAAAGGTCTCGCGGAGCGGTGTTCAGACTTAAGCGACAAATTAGCGGATCTCAGAACAGATGTAGACGCTGTGGGACAACGCATAGTAGAGATGGAGTCACGGTTGGAAACGATGGCTGCCACCCAAAATACACTTGTGGAGAAAGCACTGACATGGAGAAAAGACTCAAAGCTTCAAGCAAAAAAACATTGAAGACTTGGAAAATGCTTGAGATGGGAAACCTTTGTGTTTGAGGCCATATGAAGGAGGTCACAGACTCCAGTATGGAGCCTTTTGTGGTGGGGATGCTCTGGTCTCTCCTAGGAGATAACAATCCCAAAATAACACTCAAGAGGATACACCGAGTAGGTCCCAAAATTATGTTGCAGCAGTGACACCCCAGAGATGTACTTATTACATTTCACTATTACTCAGAAAAGAAAAGGTTCTCCAACATGCTAGGAAGGCAGGAGGAGCTGACCTTCAAAGACTACTCCTGCACAATCTTCCAAGATATCTCGCTGTTGACACTGCACAAACATGTAGCCTTCTCGTCCATAACCACAAAGCTCCGAGAAGATGGCATCCACTATAGATGGGCATGTCCTTAGAAATGGGCATCAAGTGCCATACGGTATCTGGAGTGCAGCATGCAGGCGCCTTGCTCGGTGTTACGGTGGGGGCCACGGTGGACGATCAGCGCCTGGCGGGGCCCTAGACCGGGGATCTCAAAAGTATCAAGAACAGAACATCGTGGTGCACGTCCATATATGGGGCCACGCCACCTTGAATGGATTGGGGGAAACAATTTCCAAGAATGGCCCCAAGGGTGGGGGTGCTAAGATCCACAGAGACTTGGAGCCACCATAGAAGGGCCCTAGGGTTTCAAGAACGCCCTAGGGGATCAAGAACTGCTCTGGCCTCATAAGGACTTCCCTCACATGTTGGACGTAGCAAAGCTTAGGTTCCTTGCACCGTATAAGCCACCAATGGGCAGCACTGACAGGCCCCATGTGAGCCTAACAGCTAGACAGAAGTGACCCTGGATATGATGACACATAGGGTCAGGATCATATAAAGTCACCTCTTCAATTGAGACTGCTGAGGAATGGTGAAATGAGGTCCTAAAACTGTCCCTATGAGGAGCTTCCACTCCGCAGAGAATTGAGCACCGTCGGAGCGGCTAGTTATACCCGGTTTGGCATGGCTATCAGTGGGGAGTTGATACTTACCATGGCTAGTGAGGCCTGATTACAGGATGGACATCCAGAGATTTCAATACTGCAGTGGCCGAGCGTGAGCAGGAGGGGGACCCACAGAATGTTCCGGAGGGCTGGCACATGCAGGACAAACTTGTCATAATCTTCCCACGTCCATCTCACGAGCTCACACTGACATGGCGCGGGCGATCCATGGCAGACTCCTCACTATGCACTGAACATGGGTCCGGATACGTTTCTATTTCTTTCGGGGGAAGGGGGCTAGCTGACTGATGTGGCCAGAGGGGATATCGTACTAAGCAGGGATCTTAATATGCTGGACCTACACATAGACAGAGGAGGGGGACATGATTCCTCAATAGGATCCTTCTCTAGAAGGTTGAAAAATATCACTGACGAACTAGGCCTTCAGGATGCTCGGTGAGAGCTGAATACCACAACCAACGCTTACACCTTTTATTCCCACGTGCATCGTACCCACTCTCATATTGATTATACATTGGTGAGCAATGCCCTGCTGGGTCTTACTCGGAACATAGAAATAAGACCTATATAAGTCGCAGAACATGCACCTGTCACAATCCAGCTAGCTATGGGAATTAGGAGACCACCAGGGACATGGAGATAGCACCCATCTCTTCTTAAGGACCCCGTTACTAAAAGTGAAACAGGACAATGTACAGAAGAATATTTAGACCATAAAGAGGAAGAAAAGGTTTTCCAATCCGGGAGTATGGGATGCCTTTAAAGCACTCATCCGCGGCCATTTGATAGCAGCAGCTGCTGAATGGACAAGGTTCCGTACGTTTGAGGTACAAAAACTAGACGATGAGATCTGAAAGCTCGAATAAGAGCGGATACAGCAGCCTTCATATCGCAACACCCAAGCGCTCACAACAGCCAGAAGCCAACTGCATGTGGATTACACTACAGAGCAGGGGTATCTCTGTTGCATCACAAAAACCATTCACATGTGGCAGGAGATAAAGTGAGAACCCCACTGGCGCAGCTGCTGAGAGGGAAACGGTAAAAGAAATATATTTGTGAAATAGTGACCACCATGGGTCGCGTCTTGTTGAGGATAAAAGAAAAGGTAATTAATTTTGCACTTTTTATGAACGACTTTATAACAGCACTTCCCCCTCTCTGGGAGATGCAGAGGCGTTTCTAGCATCAATCCAATTTACGAAACTTACTGATGCCCAAAGAGACTCCGTTGAGGGTCCGATCCTCCTGAAGAAGTCCGCTAGCCATTAAAACCCTCAAATCCAACAAGATACCAGGGCCAGATGGCCTCACGGCTCAATTCTATAAAACATACTCATCTCGGTTGATCACGAAACTCACTGCTGTCTTCAATCACTGCACCCTAAGGGACACGGCAGCCTAGGTAAAGGGAGAAGCAGTGGTAATAGTTCTTCTGAAACCCAACAAAGACACCGAACATTGCACATCCTATCACCCTATAGTACATTTAATCAATTCCAAGTTGTATAAAAAATTGTACTTGCTATTTAAATCATATTTGTGCAATTACTCATTCACATCAATAAATCGTACATTCTTACAGTACATGCACAACTCTTACAAGTCAAAAACCTGCCTCCAAGTCCTAGTTCCTCTAAAGTACTTGTGAACTAATAAGCTGTGTGCCTTTGATTTTTTCCATCATATTGGTATATAGTAAGTCATTTTTTTTGCTTTGTTAATTAAAACCATTGCAGTACAAACATCAACATTTAAACTAGATCTACATGCATTGGTAAAACCAGCATTTCATAATCACAATTTTTCTTTTCTATTTAAAATCATAAAAATGCATATTTTTTGGACGACCTTAAGTGGAAATAGATACAGTTTTCTATTATAATACTCTCTAAAAAGCACTTAGGAATCAAGTCTTGGCATTTTCCTTTCCACCACCTTCATAATCTTCACAAGACTACAGTTCAGCTGTGGATCCCGGGGTGCAAAGCAGGCGATAACTGCGTGTCTTCGTGAGCATATCCCTCGCTGATTAAATTGGCATTTCAGCAGATGTTTTCGTTCATACAACAGTTTGTCACAGGAGCATAACAAATGCAGCACATCCTCTGGCGCTGAATCACATAACCGGCAGAGGGAGCCCGCCTTATCCTTTAGCCAATGTGGAAAATGCCGGATACAGGGTATTGGTATATAGAGGTCAGGATTTGGGTAGCTTGAACAAAAGAACAAAAAGAACAAAAGAAGGGCTGTAAATCAGGCCTGTGTTTTCGGCCAGCTGGATGTTAAAATAAGAAATCCCCCTTCCTGCCTGCACATTGCTGCTCTGAATGGAATGCAGCGGTACAAAAGGGGGTGGTGATGGACGGAGCATCTGAACCAATCAAACACTCACACCCAGTCAACAGATCTGGGTTTATTCCGTCACCGTTCTTTAGCCCACTCTGCCACCCCAGTTCAGACATGGCTATATGCAAATCAGTCTGACCCTGTGCCTCATGGGAACAGTCCAGCCCGAACTGCCAAGCCATGCCTTCCCTGGACCGGAAACAAGCTTCCGAGGACCGGTTTCTGGCATTTCAGCCGTCTTCAGCCCGGCTTGCTTGAATCCAGTGGCAAAGTGAGCAAGGGACTCACGTCTCTGCATACCCAGCCAACTTATGGCGAACAAAGCGGTACAAAAGGGGGTGGTGATGGACGGAGCATCTGAACCAATCAAACACTCACACCCAATCAACAGATCTGGGTTTAATCCATCACCGTTCTTTAGCCTGATTTGCATTTGGCCATGTCTGAACTGGGGTGGCAGAGTGGGCTAAAGAACGGTGATGGATTAAACCCAGATCTGTTGACTGGGTGTGAGTGGTTGATTGGTTCAGATGCTCCGTCCATCACCACCCCCTTTTGTACCACTGAATGGAATGCAAGCAATTTGCGGGCACTACTGAGATGCGTCTCTGTGTCGGCAAAGGACACTAGGACACATTCAGCATGCTTACCTGCGTCAGCCGGATCCCGTCTCCTACCCGGAAACACCAACCAGAATGGAATCTGTCCGGATCCTGCAGCTTTCCAGCACTGTGTGTGGTACTCTAGGAGTGTTGTATAATCTATGGTGCTTGCTTTCCTAGGAAACGCACAAGCGTGTGGTTCTAGCCCAACTAGACATTTTAGGGACTGGAATAGTGTTACATTTTAATTAAACGTGTCTCTTGCCCGGCAACACTATTTTTTTTATCTAGTGCTTTATAGGACACTACTGAAGCTTCTAAGTGCTGTAAATCAGAGGCGCTGTCCTTAAAAGGTACTCCAACTTAAACTTAATTTGCTCTGCCTCAGGAAGACTTTTTAATCGAGCAGATAAAAAAGTCCCTCAAGGAAGTTCTTTCACTATTGTAAATGGTGTATTCTTTGCCTGTACAAGTGTCATCCCAGTGTGTTTTTGTGTTTTTGAGTGACTGTCATCCATTGCTGTTTTTCACCTCTTCTTGTATTTCATTTGCTTCTGTAACATGTACATTTGTAACATTCTCCTCATGTAACGTAACTGGTCCTATTGTGAAGCGCTCTGACACCTTTGGGTAAAGTCTGCGCTATATAAAAATGCATAAATAGATATGGAAATCTGCGGCTTCTTTTTGAGTCTAAACTGGGGTGGCATGGTGAGCAAAAGAATGATGGATTTAACCCAGATCTCTTGACTGGGGGTGAATGTTTTGATTTGTTCTAAATTCCGTCCATCAATTGTGTGTCTTTTGCTCATTTGGAGTCTCAGCGCCGCCCTGTCGGCTCGACTTTCAACTCGCTGGACTGGAAGCGGAAGAGGCGGGACAGCCAATGACAGACAGGGCAGCTGGCCTTGAGACGACAGATAAGTCTGGTAATACAACCATCCTTGAAAGATTTAATGAGACATTTAGCTAAAGAACTGTTGCATATATCTTAAAAGCACCTAACCCTTTCTTCGGGGTCTTACTGTTGCTAAAACAGCTCGCAGTATTAACGCACATGCTGCAGAAATATAAGTGTTAATTGCATGTGACAGGTTAAAATCAGCGCTGGGATGACCGACAGTCTGACTTTCATCATTCTGAATTTTATGGATTTATTACTATTGTTTTTTGAAATATTAATACAAAATTAAAAAAAAAGTAAAAGAAGAAAACATTTAAAAATACTAGAGGAAGAGCAAGCACAAATCTTACGGTAACTCAAAACTGTCAGGTAAATTCATTCAATTTTAATAAAGTGGCATGGATTATTTTTCAAACACTTTTCACTCAGGAAATACTAAAGCCAAATAAAAAAAGTATAAGGAAATGTAAAAAAATAAAGGAAAACACTTCCCAAGGCCTAAATTAGGGGCTCATGATGATGGCTGGCAGACATCAGTCTGCCAGTCCATCATAACGGTGATGGGACCGGCCGCCAGACGTGCAGCGGACCACCAGTGCAATTAGGATGTGCCCGCCATACTGGCAGGCGCATACTGGCCTTTTACCATTGCGGACGGTGCTGCTGGCTGCGGCACCGTCTGCAATTGTAAAAAAGCATGCACAGCATTTCCCTGCACCACGTGGCAGGCACCACGCGGTGCCTGCCACTTGGTGCAGGGAACTGCAGGGGTGTACCATGGGTCCCCCCCCAGTGCACCCCCCAACCACTCCCCCACAGAGGGGGCCAGCAACGGGCCCCCAAACCCAATCCCCACCAGCCGGATGCCGCCATGGAAAGGCCTCCACAACACCCAACATCCTAATATGGCGGACGATGCCTGCTAGGCACCGCCACCATATTAGTGGCCCAGCTCCAACTGGCAGCCAATCGTAACGATTGCCACCGGCGGAAAAGCAGCAGATGGACTTTGGTTCTGCTGCGATACCCACCACCATCTTAATATGGCAGTGGATAATTCTCATTAAATTGGCGGAACGACCGCCAACGCTGGCCCGGCGGTGGCGATCGTTCCGCCATCGCAATGAGCCCCTGAGTTTCCAGAGAATTTAGCCATTTGACCCTCTGTGCCGTCCCGGGGACCAGATTTGTGGGTCTTCGGGAGAAGTGTCATGCTAAGTACAGATTCTGCCTCAGACATCAGCTGAGTGAGGGCCGAAGACAGCCCATCTTTCAGTGCAATGAAAGTCCTTCTGTGCCAAAGCTTCTGCTTTGTGGAATAGAGGAATTAAAAACAAAGCAAATCCCTAAAGCCTTCTTGTAAGCCAGACCCCAGCTGAAATATTCATGCTGCTGTGCTTTAACAGATAAACTGGCAGGGTGGGCACAGTGTGGGGGTGGCGTTAAGGAGTAAAACAAAACTATCAAACATGCACTCACATGTTGTGCTGAGTGAAAAGGAAAAAAGTAGTACCTTAAATGCAAGCAGTGGAAGGATACAAGTCAGCCAAACAAAAGGACAGTAAAGAGGCTATGCTTCAGGGGATGGGAAACACAAGAAGAGGAAGGCAAGCCATCCAATAAGAAGTGATGGAGCGAGATTCAGAAAAACATTTTGTTTTGACTCGCAAAGTTAAACTTCCATAAAATAATAATCATATTAATCAGCATGAAGTGAAATGTATTAACCAACCTAGATTAAAATGCATACACGACATAAGGGACTAACACATGTGCTCTGTGTTGCAATTGCAAGTATGTGAAAAATAATAAACTAACCTTGTCTATTGTCTTTGTCAGTATTAAATGCGGCTGTTTAATTAATGGCATGTGCTTATTTGTGTGCGCTTATGTTATGTCTTTTCGCCTTTTGTGGCACAAGCTTGAGGAAGAATCCTGTTTTGCTGCTAAATGTGCTTTGGCTAGGTAACATTTATTAACGGGTTAATAATTAGTAAAGGGGGTGGGTAACAGAATGGATTCTAATTCTTTCATTAATTGATGTCTTGTGTTTTTTTAAACATTAGTTTCCGAATGGGCCTAGGAAAATGGCTGGCAGTGCTTCAGAATATGAAACTTGACCAGAGTGAAGCCTTCACTCATGCGCAGACGAAAGAGCTTTTTGCTGAACAAACGTTTAATGCAGAAACAGTTTTGGTCGAGTTGAATGTGGGCAAGGCCTGCCAAGATTAGGAAGTAAAGTTTTGTGCTCTTGAGGAAGCAAAAAGGATGGAGAAACTAAGAACAATAAGGGCTTATGATGAGGCCCCGGACTTGGTCAGGAGTGAATGACCTAATGGTGGACTGACAGGGCTCAGCCAATCGAAAGTTCGGATTTTCAGAAAAGTATGCAAGAAATAGTTACTTTAGCTAGTCAGAAAGGTATAAAAATTGCACCCTTGGGCAGGAGGGCGCTTCTCGCTTTCTGATTCCTGATGGGCGTGACGTGCTGAAGGACTTGTTGGAGCACGTAAGGATAACAGGCTTAAATGACTATTTCCTTTTAGGTGAAGCGTGTTTTAGACAGGGAGAATAGGGCTTAGGTGATGGAAACTGTTTATTTTACTTAAAGCATGCTAATTGATTTTGCTTGAATTTGCCAGTTTATGATGTTATTCCTCTAATAAAAGTTGCTAATTGTATGCTAATAAAGAGAATCTATTAAAAATGCACTTTCTTTGAATAAATAGTTAATAAATAAGATTTTTGAAACGACAAGCTGGTCTTGTTTATTCATGGTCTTGTTACAATTAGTTGATCCATTTACCTAAGTGACTTAATTAAATAATAAGTGTTATAAAAACATGATAAAATCGTTATACTGCAGTTGTATATAAATGTGTAAATAATCTGTGAATAGAGTTGATTAATTAGGTCACATGATTCAGTTGCCCGATAATATGTCCTGTTAGTTTATGGGCCTTGTGAGTGATTTATGATTAATGGTGAGTATTGTGGAGTTGGGTAGCGTTGCTGAGAAATATTTTCTATAGGGGCGCTGGATCAGAAGCAAGCAAATGAAAGTGACAATAAAGCCAACCACTGGTAGGTACTGGGCAGGCTGTAGTCCCACTATAAGCTTGTTAGAAAGGCAGTCCCTGGGGAGGCAGAAGATGTCTGACTGACCACCCCGAGACCCACCTCTCCGTATGGAGTTGGCCGAGCGCCGTCGAGAGGCCTCCTGGGTGAGGCTCCTCTCCTAGAATCGTAAACAGCAGAGCAATCACACCACTACAAAGGGATACCACACAAGAGGATAACTTCTTAGAATCTTTATCAGCAATAACGATTGGTTCTCTCGGCAATATGTACAAGCGGATCGAGAGATCCGTAAAGTCTTGGCAGCTTGAGGGTAAGGGGTAGCGGGACAGTCTTAGGACCAGCAAGGTCGGGCCGCGGCAGCGCCAGCAGGCTTCAGAGGTGGTTTCAGCGAGGTTGGGCCGCGGCAGCGGCAGCGCCAGCAGGCTTCCAAGATGGTTTCAGCGAGGTTGGGCCGCGGCAGCGCCAGCAGGACTCCAAGATGGTTTCAGCGAGGTTGGGCCACGGCAGTGCCAGCAGGACTCCAAGATGGTTTCAGCGAGGTTGGGCCGCGGCAGCGCCAGCAGGACTCCAAGATGGTTTCAGCGAGGTTGGGCCGCGGCAGCGCCAGCAGGACTCCAAGGTGGTTTCAGGATTCAAAGCAGCGAGTTCATCTCGGGGTCAGCCGCGACAGCGTCAGCAGGGCTTTCGACTCCAGGATACAACTCCCGACCCATTCCAGAGCTGCCCCAGATATAGATCTGGAGTCCTTTGAAGTTCGGACCCTCGCGCCTGGGGGTCGGAGGGGCCGGGATGAGAGCGTCCAGACACCCAGCAGGGGGGTGGAGCCAGCGCCCAGGGAGGCCGGAGGGCGATCGAAACCAGGTGTCCGGGGACGGTTGGAGGGCCATCGAAACTCCCCTCCTCCTTGATCCGTCAAGTGGCCGCTTTACCACCTGGTCGGATCTTGGTGCCTCGATGTCGGGGCTTCGCTGGGGTTGCGGCCGAGGACGGGCCGAGGCCACGTGGTCAGGACATGGAAGGTTCAAGATGGAGTCGGGACCTGCGATGGTGGCCCAGGTAAGGTCTGGACCAGTAGAGTGGGGCGAACAGGGGTCGCCGTGTTCCGGAGGGGGAGAGCCGGGGGTCGCCAGGAGGGGCGGCTCTCGTGAAGGGTAGCTTCGTCGGGGAGGACAGGGGTCATGGCTGTCCCGGGCCCGCCATGTGGGGAGGAGCGGGACCACGCCACGAGGCCGGGTCCAACACGCGTCCCCCCCAGCTGAAGGCTGGGAGAGTCACACATCTTCTAGGGGGTTCTCCTCGTCGAGGCGGAAGAAGCGGGACAGGCCGTCGGCGTTGGCGTGGTCGTTGCCGGAGCGATGCTCCACAGTGAAGTCCATCCCTTGGAGGGAGATGGACCATCGCAGCAACTTGGGGTTCTCTCCTCGCATCTGCATTAACCCCCGCAAGGGCCGGTGGTCAGTCTGCACCCGGAAGTGGGTGCCGAAGAGATAGGGCCGGAGATTCTTGAGGGCCCACACCACGGCAAAGGCCTCTTGCTCGATGGTGCTCCAGCGTTGTTCTCGGGCCAGCAGACGTCGACTGAGGAAGGCCACAGGTTGGTCAACTCCTTCTGCGTTGAGTTGGGACAGGACCGCCCCTACACCATGCTCCGAGGCATCTGTCTGTACTATGAATTCCCGGCTGTAGTCGGGGGCTTGGAGCACGGGGGCGGTACACATCGCTGTCTTTAGTGTCTCAAAGGCGGCCTGACACTCGGGTGTCCAGTGCACCTTCTGGGGCTGTCTTTTGGAGGTGAGTTTGGTGAAGGGGCCCACAATGCTCCCATAGTTTTTCACGAAGTGCCGGTAATACCCAGTGAGCCCCAGGAAGGCTCTCACTGCTGTCTGGGTGGCCGGGGGCCCCCAGGCCATGATGGCGTCGATCTTCGGTTGGAGGGGAGCCACCTGGCCGCTCCCCACTTGGTGTCCCAGATAGGTCACGGAACCTTGGCCTATCTGGCACTTGCTGGCTTTTATTGTCAGTCCGGCCCGTCGGAGGGCCGTCAGGACCTCCCAGAGGTGCTTGAGGTGCTCGGCCCAGTGGAGGCTGTACACCGCAATATCATCCAGGTAGGCGGCGGTGAACTCTTCCAGCCCCGCCAGCACCTTATTCACCAGCCTCTGGAACGTTGCGGGGGCGTTCTTCATCCCGAAGGGCTTCACCCTGAAGTGGTAGTGGCCATCGGGCGTTGAGAAGGCGGAGCGCTCCTGGGCGCCCGGTGTGAGCCCGATCTGCCAGTAGCCGGCGGTGAGGTCGAAGGTGCTCAGGTAGCGGGCTGCCCCCAGGGGGTCGATCAGTTCATCGGCCCGGGGAATGGGATGGGCATCTGTCCAGGTGACGGCGTTCAATCCTTGGTAGTCGACACAAAACCTTAGTTCAGGGGTGGCGCCAGGGGCGGCGGCCTTGGGGACCAGGACGACAGGACTGGCCCACGGACTGTCAGAGGGTTCGACTACCCCCAGGGCCAGCATCTTGGAGACCTCGGATTGGATGCAGGTCCGAACTCGGTCGGGGACTCTGTAGGCTCTGTGTCGCACAGGGGGGCTGTCCCCGGTGTCGACATCGTGCACGCACCACTGGGTGACTCCGGGGGTGAGGGAAAATAAGTCTGCGAATTGTCCCAACAAGTTGCGGCAGTCCTGGCGCTGTTCTGGGGTCAGGGTGGAGGAGAGGGTGACTCCCTCGACGGAGCCGTCTTTCTCGAAGGTGCTCAGGAGGTCTGGTAGGGGCTCTGAGTCGTCTTCGGCCCCGCCCTCCGTAGCCATCAGCAGGCTAAGCTCCGTGCGGACAAAGTGAGGCTTGAGCCGGTTGGAGTAGAGAACCCGGAGGGGGTTCCTGGGGGATTCCATGTCCACCAGGTAAGTAACAGGGCTCTTGCGCTCCACCACCTTGAAGGGCCCCGTCCACTTGTCCTGGAGGGCACATGGTTCGACCGGGGACATGACCCAGACCTGTTGGCCCGGCTTGAACTCAATGGAAGAGGCGTTTTGGTCATACCAGTGTTTCATCTCCTCCTGGCTGGCCTCGAGGTTGGCTTCGGCCAAGGCTCGGAACTTTCGAGTCTGATTTCGGAGGGTCAGGAGGTACCTCTAGACGTCGGGGGAGCATCTCGGACTGCAACCTCCCAGCCCTCTTTGACCAGGCTGAGGGGACCCCGGACGGGGTGTCCGTACAATAGTTCGAAGGGGCTGAACCCCAGGGACTTCTGAGGGACTTCCCGGTAGGCGAAGAGGAGGCAGGGCAGCAGCACGTCCCACTGGCATCGCAGGGGCTCTTCCAGGCCCATAATCATCCCCTTAAGAGTTCTATTGAAGCGTTCTACCAGTCCATTCCCTTGGGGGTGGTAGGGGGTCGTAAACTTATAGGTGACCCCGCATTGTTGCCACAGGGACTTCATGTATCAAGAAATAAAGTTTGTACCCCGGTCACTTACGAACTCTCGAGGGAAGCCCACCCTGGAGAAGATCCCCATCAGCGCCCGACTCACCACGGGGGCCATCACCGTCCGGAGAGGGATGGCGTCGGGATAGCGGGTGGCATGGTCTACCAGGACGAGAATAAACTGGTGTCCTTGGGTGGTGCGAGGCTCCAGGGGCCCTACAATGTCTATTCCTACCCGCTCGAAGGGGGTGTTGACGACTGGGAAGGGTTGGAGGGGGGCCTTGTGCTTCCCTCCACTCTTCCGGCTGGCTTGGCAGGTGGGGCAAGTCCGGCAGTGATTGCTCACATCGTTCTTCATCTTTGGCCATTAGAAATGGGTCACCAGGCGGCTGTATGTCTTGTCCTGCCCCAGGTGCCCAGCGAGAGGTACATCGTGTGCCAGGTTCAGGAGGAAGTCTCTGAATCGGAGGGGGACCACCAGCACCCGGCCGGCCCCTAGTTCGGCAATCTTTTGTTCTCTATAAAGGAGACCGTGGTCCCAATAGACCCAGTGGGACCCCGATGGCTCTCCGGCGGCTTGAGTGGCGGCTTGTTGTCGGATTCCCTCGAGGGAGGGACAGGTTTTCTGCGCCTGCCGGAACTGTTCTCGGGTGGGGCCACCTTCTTGGTGCCATTGGGCCAGTTCTGGGAGGTTGCTGAGTTCAGCGATTTCTCCCCCGGGGGGCCCCAGGGGCTCTGGGTCTGGCTCGGCGTCCTCTGCTACTGCGGGCGGAGGTGCGGGCCACTCGGGTTCCTCAGTCGGGGCGTCCTCCGTCGGGGCGGAGGCTCGGGTGGACATGGAGCGGGTGGTCGCACAGACCCACTCGGGAAGGCCTAGCATCCCCAGATGCTCTTTCCGCTCGACGTGGGCCCAGGGGGAACTTTCTAGGTCGTTCCCGAGGAGGCAGTCCACGGGGGCATCATCTCGGACAGTCACTTTCAGCATGCCCGACACCCCTCCCCACTCGAAGGGAATACGGGCCATTTGGCACAGGCTCTCTGAGTTGTCCGCCGACCGTACTGGGCACAACACATTGGGTAGGAATTGGTCGGGAGTCACCAAGTGGCAACGGACGGCCGTCACGCTGACTCCGGTGTCGCGGAGGGCTTCGGCCCGGTGCCCATTAATGGTGACCCATTGGCGATACTTTTGAGTGTTGCCCGGGATCGGGGCCCGAGGAATCAAGTCCCTTTCTCCTAGGCATACTAGGGACATAGCGGCGGGCTCCCACTCGGTCTGCTCGTGGTCATAGTTCTCTTCTTCGCCCCTCTCTTCTCCCAGGGCGGCGGCAGCGATCTGGCGGTTTGGAGGGCCGGTGGAGCCGGGTCGTTGGTTCATGGGGCAGAGGGGGTCATTAGCATAGTGACCAGGCCGCTGGCATCTGTGACAGGTAATGTCGGGCGGGGCCCCGGCCGTGCCGGGGGACCCCCCCTTCCGGCCAGGGACGGTGAAGTGGGGGTCGGGGGCAGCCCCGCGTGGAAGTCCCTGGGCCTGTTCTGACCTCCTCCGCCGCCCCGCGGTCGGTGGTTCCCCGGGGGACCTCGACCGTAGTCTCCCATCGGGCTCCGGGGGATCCGGGTGCTCACCCATCGATCGGCCTCGACGGCGAGTTTCCGGGGCTCGGTCAGTTTGCTGTCGAGGAGATGTTGTCGTAGTTCGATAAAGCAGTTGTTGGAGAGGTGTTCCCATACAATGAGGTTGAACAGCTGCTCGTATGTGGTGACCTGGCTGCCCTTGATCCACCCTTCTAGGGCTCTACTATAGAAGTTTACGTACTCCACCCACGTGGTACCGGGGAGTTTTTTACAGTCTCGGAATCGCTGCCGGTACATCTCGGGGGTGAGCCCATAGCGGGTAAGGAGGGCGGCTTTCATGTGTTCATAAGAGGTCATTTCGGCGTTGGGGAGCTCTAGCCGGGCGTCTCTCCCTTCGTTGACGAACTTCCCCCACAAGCCGGCGCCCCAGTCTTTGGCGGGTTCTCGATGGGAGGTCATGGCTACTTCGTAAGCCTTAAACCATTATTGGATGTCGTCGTTTTTGTAATATTCTTTGACGACATCTTTGGGAATGTGGACCTTATTGTCTGTAGGGGGAGGCGGGCCCTGGTTCTCGGAGGCGCTGGCTTCCCCATTTTTGGCCTTGATCTCAAGTTCTTTTAAGCCCCGCTCGTGCTCGAACGTGATCTTCTTCTCCTCTAAGTCTCTTTGCCTTTGTTTCTCCTGGAGGTCTCCTTGCAGTCGTAGTTGCTCCAGGGCTATTTTTTTCTCGGCTAGTTTTAGTTCTCCGTCCAGGCGGAGTCGGGCGAGCTCCAATTCGTGGAGCTGGCCCCTTTCTCGCTCTCAGGCGTCTTCGTGGGAGAGGCCCATGTCTCCGTTAGTATCTCTTTCCTCTGCTGCGGTTTCGAGGTTTTCTCGGTGCACATCTGGGACCGTGTTTTCTTTGCCCTGGGGTGGCGTCGCTCCTGCCTCCACCCATGCTTGTAGGGCCAGCTTGAGATCTTCCTTGGTGCTTAGTCCAGTGGTAGCGATGCCCAGGTCTTTGCAGAATTGTTTCAATTCTTTATGATTATAGTCCTCTAATCGTTCCTTCTGGAACTCCGTGGTCGGTCCGGTTTCTTTGGTCGTCATGGTCGCGGTGTATTTCTGTCAGTAGTGGGTGAGTCGCTCTCTGTACGATTTGCGTCGGCTCGGATCGCACCGCCTGCCACCAATGTTAGAAAGGCAGTCCCTGGGGAGGCAGAAGATGTCTGACTGACCACCCCGAGACCCACCTCTCCGTATGGAGTTGGCCGAGCGCCGTCGAGAGGCCTCCTGGGTGAGGCTCCTCTCCTAGAATCGTAAACAGCAGAGCAATCACACCACTACAAAGGGATACCACACAAGAGGATAACTTCTTAGAATCTTTATCAGCAATAACGATTGGTTCTCTCGGCAATATGTACAAGCGGATCAAGGGATCCGTAAAGTCTTGACAGCTTGAGGGTAAGGGGTAGCGGGACAGTCTTAGGACCAGCAAGGTCAGGCCGCGGCAGCGCCAGCAGGCTTCAGAGGTGGTTTCTGCGAGGTTGGGCCGCGGCAGCGCCAGCAGGCTTCGAAGATGGTTTCAGCGAGGTTGGGCCGTGGCAGCGCCAGCAGGACTCCAAGATGGTTTCAGCGAGGTTGGGCCGGGGCAGCGCCAGAAGGACTCCAAGATGGTTTCAGCGAGGTTGGGCCGTGGCAGCACCAGCAGGACTCCAAGGTGGTTTCAGGATTCAAAGCAGCGAGTCGAGACCTGCGATGGTGGCCGGGGTAGGGTCTGGACTAGTAGAGTGGGGCGAACAGGGGTCGCCGTGTTCCGGAGGGGGAGAGCCGGGGGTCGCCAGGAAGCGCGGCTCTCGTGAAGGGTAGCTTCGTCGGGGAGGACAGGGGTCATGGCTGTCCCGGGCCCGCCATGTGGGGAGGAGCGGGACCACGCCACGAGGCCGGGTCCAACACAGCTCACAATAGAAGTGTTGCATCCCGACAGGTTGACTGTCTGGTAGGCTCGACCAATAAAATCATGGGAGCTCTGTCACAGCATTACCTGGTGGTATTTCGGCCTTTACCTGCCTCTTCATTAATAACACACAAGCATCCTTTCAAGCACATAAATTAGGCAGGGACTTTATGAAACTCTGTGCCTGGGGCGTTATTCTCCCTCTTTCCTGCCTTGTGACAGTCCTAGCAACATCAACCTGATGCTCCAAAGAACAATTCTGATAATTACTGAGTAAATTGATCAAATAATTGTCATGGAACTTTCACCGCCGGCAGGAAGAGAAGGATCTGTGCCCTGGCATCCTCAGGACTGAAACAGACGGCTCGAAGGTGACTGGCGGTCAGCGGTCCTCACTCCATTTAAGGTCACCCCACTTCGGACCCACGAGATTCCCGCCAAAGAAGCCCCAACGAATGCGGCACGGAGGAATCCAGGAGAAAACCTTGCAAGCACTGCTCAGCCCCGCAGTGCCTGACCTCAAAATGGCAGCCCAGAGACAGAAGTAATAAAGAAAAAGAGACTTCAATACAGTCAGCGGATTGCCCGAAAGACACAGGCACCTCGCAGGGCACCCGAGAGAGATCCCAACAGCCCAGGACCGCAAAGACCACCTAATCAGCACTGGATGAACTCAAAAAGCGGACTGTGGGCTCTGCAGCGCCTGTCCCCAAGATGGCCGCCCTGATGATGATCGAACTAAAGTAAGGGTCAGTGGACTGCTCGCAACACCGAGTCACACAACAGTAGACCCACTGGAGTCCAGACATAGCCACCACACAGCAACAAAGCTAATTAGCACCAGGAGATCTTTAGAAAGCCGATTACGAGCTGCTATTGAGCTCCACAGTGCCTGTCCCCAAGATGGCTGCCCGAGGTCCAACCAGCATAAACAAGTGCCAGCAGACCACTAGCAACGGCTGGACTCTCATTAGTAGACCCACGAGAGTTTTGACACAGCGACCACAGTGTGACCACCTTTTTGACACTGGGTGACCACCTGAAAGCTGCGTGTGAGCTGTTACCAAAATGGCTGCACCAACCTCGAACCCCCAAATGTAACAGTCACAACTCGTAAACGCCCCACAGTGGACCCACAGGAGTCCTGACAGCCCAGGACCACAGCGACAGCCGATCTAACACTAGGGAACTGCAGTAAGCTGATTGTGAAGCACTGCAGAACTCTGCAGGTCCTGTCCCCGAGATGGCAGCCCCATCATCAATCTGGCAAAGGTAACCCCTCACATCCACAGATACCTACACAATGCTCTCCATGAAGATTTCTGCCATGCAGAATGAATCAGGACTGAAACAGTCACCTCTACCATTAAGGCTCCCCAAACACCCTACACTGGCTGGTCCCAACAAGATAAGCTAAGAAGGCCCCTTCACCTCAGAGCCTGCCACCTCCTCAACCCTAATGCACACAGGGCCTGACCCAAAGATGGACGCAAAGTAAACTCTTACATCATAGAGACTTATAGATAGTATTGTCGCCTGCCACGTCCCTGTCGTGGCTGCACCTTCCTACCCACCTGACTCACTCTACCTGACCACCCGGCTACCACCCCAAAAGATCTCCCGTCCTGCCTCCGGGACCGACCACGTGAGGGCAGCTATCCAATCAGCCCCTAAAGAAGCGACTTGACCACTCTGCCAGTCTCATCCACCACTACAACACACCTAGCCCCAAAAGAACCAGCCCCTCCTCCTAGTCAGACAGAATGCCTTCTACCACGCCAACCCCATCACACTGAATTATTTAAAACCGCATGGCCCGAACTCCTTCTCGATAAATTTCCCCCACATCCTCTCACCCAAGGCAAAAAAGAACCTCAAACACAAACTGATCAGACAATATACAGAATCACTATTTATTGATATTTATCACGGCTCTTCCAAAGGCCAAGTAAAAATGTATCTTATTTTTCACACGGAAAGACCCAATAAGTGGAATTCCGTCCTCCGATCTCATCTTCACATTACCAAGACTACCAATACTTCCCACAGTTGCAAACTATCATTCTCTATCCCCAACCGCATGACGCGTAGAGGGATCACCTCTGTGACCATCTACTTCAATGGCACAGTCCTGGTACAAGCTAACAACGACAACCTTGAGGCATTTGACTCACTTCGGACTGCCTCCTCTCACTCACATCTCCCCCGCCCAACCCACCCCTTCCTCCAGACAACCGGACCCACCAACCGAACACACACAACATTCATGCACCCTATATCATAAACTCCTACCCCCTCCACGAGACACCACCCGCACTGCTGGCACCCAAAAAAATGGCTCCCCCTCCCCTGTCAAATCGTCCCCGTGATCAGTACCCCGCGCACAACCTCCCCAAAGAACACCGATTGAACACAATACATAGTCTAAGACCTCCAACCACCATCCTACACCCACCTGCAAAAGTATGCAGATGGCGCAACAGGACCCTCCGCACCCCAACTCCCATCCGAAAGCCCCCCACACCATCCTACGACCACCGGCAAAAGTATACAGATGACGCAACACAACCCTCCACACCCCACCTACCATCCTAAGGCCCTCACAGACAACACAACAACTACTAGAAGACAACACAACTGCACCAGGTTCTCTCCCCCCGGGAGGACCCCACACAGAACCCACCCTCCCCTACCCAGGAAAAGATAGGACAACGTCTTTCCCTGCTCGAAAGCCAACTAGCTACTATAATACAGGGTTTTAACGAAATCCTAACCAACCTTGCTACACTTCGCAATCCCCCTAAAAACCACACCTGTACTCCCGTCGCCTCCAACCCCCCACCAAAGGCTCGCTAAGATCACACGACCCAGCTGGACCAGATCCCCCCTCAAGTCACAATATGAGACCCAATAGAACCACGGAGGCATTGTCTTCGGACAAAGCTGCAGAGCTAGCCTCCTCATAGGACAACCCCTCTACGGGCATCCCTCATTCCTCGATCCAGGTGATCACTGGATTCAGAAGAGACCACGCCACTCGGAAACCCCCCAGTCCCCTACCTACCTGACCAACATCCCCATGGCCCCCTAAATAAGAAACCTAAAAAAGAAACACCCCCTATCAACTGCATGCTCATAAACTGCAGATCAGCCACTAAACATGCCACAGAGATAGCAGAATCCATCCTAGCCTATAGCATAGACATAGCCTTCCTCACCGAGACCTGGCTAAACGACTGCTCACCTCCAATCATGGATACTCTAGTACCCCCAGGCTTTACAATCATTACCAAACACCGTAAGCGATCATTCATAACAATAACATATCAGTGTTAGAATTAGATACCTTCAACTATGACACCTTTGAATGCCTAACCGCCAACATTAACTCAAGCGACAACAAGACAATACACTGCCATCTCCTATACCACCCCCAAGGCAACAACACCACTTTCACTTAGCACCTGTCAGATCTGATTGCTCACTGCTCACTCAGAGACGCTCAATGTGGAAGGTGGATCTGCACACCTATGTTCAAAAGAGTTAGTTCAATATTTCTACTCCTTTGTGAAGTTTAGCGTGCTCTCTAGTTGTAAGGGTGCGTGCCCTGCTCCCTAATAGGTACCAACTGTGTAAATATGAGTCCAAGGTTTTCTCTCAGTGGCACTCCCCAGCTACCTTTTTCATTGTTCGTGTATCATGTATTTCACGTAAAAGTTGGATACAGATCTCTATGTTGCTGTTTTGTAGATCCCGTAGAAACTTCATCATAGGACGCTGTTATTTCAAGATTGCTCTTTACCATCCTCAAGTTATACATCTCCTGACGAAGGGTTCTACCAGAACCCGAAATGCATTGGGACTTTGGAAATCAACTTTAATTGTTTAAAGATAAAAAGTTTTTTATGTGTACAATTCAAGTGGTTATAATATGTAACTTGATCATGTGACTATTGAACATTTTCAGTTAAATGCAGAAACCCTTGTATGAATGCTACACAAAAGAGAAAAGTGTACTTATATGTTGCATGCGCTCTTTCATAAGCATATAAAACATTGAAAATACATGTAGTCTGTTTACACAGCAAATTTATAGGACAAATTTGTGTTTACATTTAAAAAGGCCTATGGCCCATTTGTTGTGCCTTTAGTAGTCCAGGGTTTTCCTTGGACTCATATTTACACACTCAGAGACACTGACAACCTAATTCTAGGCGACCTCAACCTACACTGGAACGTAATAAACAGCTCACTAATTCAAAACCTAAATGAGCTATTACACAGCAACAACCTCACACAGCACCGCTCAGAAGAAACCCATAACAAAGGAGCAATTCCGGATGCCATCATCACCCAACACGACACAATCACACTAGATCATATCTTACCAGTGGACTGGTCAGACCACCACCTAATCCTATTCAACATCACGCAACCGATCATGTACCAACCCCACATCCAAGACCCCCCCACATGGTTGAGAAACCTAACACAGATCAACATGGGCGACCTAGAAGAAAAGATAAACACGCTCCTGCCCATATCCTTAGATTGTCTCTCCGCAACAGATCTCACGTCCCACTACAACACTACTATGACATCCATCCTAGACCAACTAGCCCCCCTGAAACAAAAAACAAGCAGGAGCATCCCTTCCAGATCCTGGTTCAACACGGACATTAACATTGAAAGGAGGCAACTTAGAGCCACAGAGCATCTCTGGAGGAACAATCCCTCTATGAGCCTTCACAATCAACTCAAAGCAGCCCGAAGGAAATACAAAAAGCACATCAACAATTAAAAAAACACCTTTTTCTGCACCGCTCTGGACAACGCAAAACGAAGACCCAAGGAACTCTTTAACATCATCAGGCAACAAACTTCCAAGACCTCAGCAACCCCAATCCAGGCTTCCAAAGACCTGTGCGACAAATTTGTCATCTTCTTCAATGAAAAAGTCACCAAGATTGAGTTATCACTAGACATGAACCTCAATTCCTCCTGCAAAAACTCCACTGCAACAATCGAATCCAACACACACAAGCTCCCCACGGAATCCTGGAAATCCTTTGATCCCTTACTCGAAGATGAGATTCTCAAACTGATCTCTTCCTCCAAGCCCGAATCCGACGTTCTCGATCCTGTTCCCTCCCAAATTGACCCAAAAAACTGAAACACTCCTTCGCCCCACTCTGGTGCAAAATCATAAACAGCTCCTTGAAAACCGGCGTCATACCAGACTGCCTCATGGTCGGCAAAGTCACACCTCTATTGAAAAAGCCGGGCCTAGACTCCAACGATCTGAACAACTTCAGACCTGTCTCCAATCTCCCCTTCCTATCCAAAATGCTTGAAAAATGCATTCTTCATCAACTGACCCAACACATGGACAACATCAATCTGCTAGATCCCCACCAATCGGGCTTCAGAAAAGGCTGCAGCACCGAAACCGTGATCCTTAACATCGTGGATGACATCTGCAAGTCCCTAGACACCGACCAAAGCTGCCTACTCATCCTCCTGGAGCTATCGGCAGCCTTGACACGGTTGACCACAATCTACTCATCAAGGCTCTCCAAGATAGAGTGGGTGCAGGCGGTATGGTCCTAAAATGGTTCTCCTTCTTACACAACCGCTCCCAAAGGGTAAAAATCAAATCTTTTACGTCCGACCTACACCCCTTCAGCAGAGGTGTCCCCCAAGGCTCAGTGCTCTCCCCTCAAATATTCAACATATGCATGGAACCCCTCACCACCCTACTAAAAAAAGCCAATATTCCCTTCCATCTATACGCAGATGACACCCAGATCTACTTGGAAACCTCCTCCATTAACGACAGTCTAAGACTAAACAACACCCTTAGAGAAATTTAACACTGGCTATCAACTAACCACCTTAAACTCAATCAAGACAAAACGGAGTTCCTCCTCATCTCCAACAAGGAAGAAAACCCTCAAATTGTAGAGTGGCTAAAAGCAATAGATGCCCTCAACGGTAACCTCACTCTGGCTAAATCGGTAAAATCTCTAGGAATCACCCTAGACCCGAAACTAAACATGAACAATCACATTAAGATCTCTGCAAGGATGCCTTCCTCAATCTGAAGCTCCTCAACAAAATCAAGCCCTTCATCCCGCCCAAAGACCTCAAACAAGCCACCCAGTCACTGATGCTATCCAGACTCGACTATGGGAACTCAATCCTCACCGGTACAGCTCGATCCCACCTAGCCCCCTCAAAACAACTCTCAATGCAGCTGCCAGAATGGTCGCTGGAGTTAAGAAACATGACCACCTCTCAGCCGCACTCAGAGAACTAAAATGGCTCCCAGTCGAAATGAGGGCCAGCTTTCGGACTGCTTGCCTGACACACAAAGTCTTACACACAGGGAAACCAGAATACCTCCAAACTCAAGAAAACCGGGCAGACAAGAAACCTCAAGTGTTCCACCACCATGCTACTCATCCCCATGAAAACACGCAAACAAAACTGCTGCACGATCTTTTGCGGGAAATGCACCAAAACTATGGAACTCCATCCCAGCCGATATCAGGACTATCACTTCCTTTATACTTCACTTCCTTTATAACATTCAAAAGACTCCTAAAAGTCCTCTACCTCAACTGCGCCTTCCCGAACCAAGAGCCACCGCCAAAACGCACAAACTTGCTCTCCACAGCCCCCTGGATAATGCTCCACTACTACCTACCTCTGCCTACAATCTGCAGCCACTTGATAATGCTCCACCTCTACCCTCCTCCTCAGGCACCCTACAGCCCCTTGACAATGCTCAACCTCACCCTACCTCTTCCTTCTTCCCCGATCCCCCCCTCGTTACCTCCTCCCGGAATGAGGTTGAGCCCAGGTCAATGTGGCTATCTCAGGACTTCCTCACCTCAATGACACTCATCACACTGGGTTCTCTGAACATTTATGTGGGACCTTGCCTTTTTTATGTGATTTCAACTTAATTTCTGTTGTAAAGTGATCCGATACCCTCAGGTCTGGCCAGCGCTATATAAAACTTCAAAATAAATAAATAAATACATTTTCAAGGCACTGTCTCCTCTTTCCTCTCCACTGATCTGCCATCTAGATGATCGTGTGCGCCTGTTCTAAAATGTAGGATTGGCGCTATATTCATTGGGTCCTTTAGAATAATAACAGGTGCAAAAACACTCCAGTCCAAACACATCCTGCTCCTGGGTATTCAATGTGTTTTTTCCCATTTATTGAATGTGCAAAAAAAATGGGGATTGATATGGGCACCCGATGCTTGTGGAGAGGATACAAAGGTGGCCCCTGAAGGGTCCCACATTCAACCTTCAGCCTTGATGAGTAGAAGGAACCAAGGCTGCAGATTGAATCGATCTTGTCAGGAATGACCAGAACCGTCTCAGAGCTGTATCCGACCCAGGAGCCTTGGTTCTGAGTCAGCCAATCAACCGGCCATGGTCCACTGCGTCCAATGCACCTGACAGGTCTGACAGCATCAACAAGCGCGTCATCCAGTAAAGGACGCGAGTCCTGGCTGTTCTCTGGCGGTACCCTCAGCGCCTGGAGACCCTCACAGGTGATCAGAAGCGCTCTACAAGTCCAGCATGATTGATTGATTGATTGAGTGAGTAATGGAACTGGAATGGTCTCAGGGGCATGCACAGGTCTAAATCCTTATTGGTGTCAAGTAAGATCAGCAATGGACGGATGCTATCAAAGGGTGCTGAGGTCAAGGTAAGACTATATTATCAACAGGGTCAGTGCAAGTCATTTAAGACAGCTGATTTTAATGTGTCTTAGAAGTCCTTCCATGTCTTCAACTGATAATATATGAAACTTGGAGAGAGGGGCTGGGTTTGTATCATGTCCCACCACACCATGATGTTTCAAAGCTTCCAGTGTCTCCTCACTGTGTCCTGGGTTACCATGACAATGACTATGATATATTGAATTCAGATTCAATAATCTTTTATCTTCCCTGGCATCCCTGAGGGTTGGGCACCCCTTTGACTTGACCGTCTATGTTGGGCATTTGGGGGATGCCACCTCCACAAGTACAGCAAGCCATTGTGCATCAGCACCCTTGTGGTACCCAAGAGAGACACGATCACTCTTTGGGGAGGCTGAACCCTCTCACTCTAAAGAGACTGGGGCAAGAACAGGGCTTTTTGTATAATGGGGAAATAGTGGTCTAAGAAGGCAGACACTGTCCTACAGCTGCCGGTGAGGGAACGGGCTCTTGAGAACAATGGGGCATATTTACTATAACTGGCGCATCCCTGCAAATCAGCAGGGATGCGCCAGTTATTGTGCGCCACAGCTCCGCCATCATGGATGCGCCGCATTTACAATGCGGCGCACCATGGTGCAAAAATGGCACAGATGCGTGACGCATCTGTGCCGTAAAAGTGACGCATTGCCGGAGTTGCGTCGCAAGCGCGACGCAGCTCCAGCAATGCTCTGGGGGGCCCTATCTAGTTAATGCTGAGTCAATACTTACACCTGCTTCAAGCAGGCGCAGGGTTTTGACGCTGCATGGGCCTAAAAGTGACTGAGTGAAATCTTGTAGATTTCACTCAGCCACTTTTAAGAGGCGTTCCTGCGCAGGAACGCCCCCCCCCTGCACAGGAACGCCTACATGTGGAGCAGGGCATTACAACGTGACGCATCTCCCAGCTGAAGCTCGCTGAAGCTGAACGGAGAGAAAACCGAGGTCCTGGTCTTCGGTGGTGACCAGGATGTATGGTCTAGTGACTGGTGGCCTCCATCTCTTGGAGCCTGTCCCTCACCCACGAAATCAGCGCGGAATCTGGGTGTTTTGATTGACACCTCGCTCGACATGGTCCAGCAGGTAAATAGGACGGTCTCCACATGTTGGGGTATTATCAGGATCTTGAGGAAAATCACATATTATCTTTCCCTCCAAGCCCGCAAACAGGTCGTTGTTTCTTTGGTCGCATTACGGCTAGACTATTGCAACGCGCTCTACGTGGGCATCAATAAAGGTCTGGTTCAACGCCTGCAGATCGTTCAAAATGCGGCAGCTAGGTTTGTCCTTGCCGCCCCCAGCCTCTCCTCCGCCACTTCCATTAGGAAAAGCCTGCACTGGCTCCCGATCCAGGCAAGGATCACTTTTAAGATCCTGTGCCTTGTTTATGGGGCCTTTTCTGGCGAAGGTTTGGAAGGTTTAAGATCCCTGCTAATTCCTTATGTTCCCAGCAGAAATCTGCGCTCCTCTAACAAGAATCTCCTATCCGTCCCCCGGTTTCGCAAAGTCAGGTGGGGGGGGGGAAGGGCCTTTTCCTTCCTGGCCCCCAAACTCTGGAACAACCTCCCCCCTGAATTGAAGACTCAATCTTCGGTTATGCTCTTTAGAAAAGCACTAAAAACGTGGCTCTTCGCTGAGGCATATTGATAATCCAGCACCTGGCTCCGGTTTTATATTTTTCTGCATTATATTTCTTTTATAGGCGCCTTGATGCCCATTGGGCTAAGTCGCGCATTATAAGATGATTTTCATTCATTCATTCATTCATTCAGATGCGTCACGTTGTAAGTACCCCCACACCATGGAGCAGGATTTGCGCCGCCGCTGCGTCACAAAAGTGACGCAACGGATGCGTAAATGAGGCGCAAGGGGCTTGTAAATCTGCCCAAATGTCCTCGGTTGTGAGGAGTCAGTGGAAGAATATAAAATATTATTTACAAAAAAGTAGTTTTCACTTAGGGGTAGATTCCGATTCGGGATACGAATCCGTACGACGATTCGAGTTTGTAGCCGTTTCCGTACGAATCGTACAAATCCGTACGAATCGCGTAGTACGATCTGTTGCGAGAAAATGCGCCCGAATCATTGCGAACCGTACGAATATGAAGGTTAAATCCGTACGACATCGTAAAAATGTACGACCCGCCTAGTACGATCCGGACCGGGGAATGAGTACGCGATTCATACGGTAAACGACGCGTATGAGCTATTCGTACGGAGGGCAACACTATCACATACGCACCGTACCCCTGAAATCAAGCGGTGTACACATGGGGTGTGCGCACCGTACACCTACGGTCATGGGTGTATGAACTGTACCCCTGCGGTCCGTACACCTACGATCATGGGGTGTACGCACGGGGACATGCGCACTGTACCCCTGAAATCCAGGGGTGTAGGCACCGTACCCCTACACACCGTACCCCTGCAATCATGGGGTGTATGCACCATACCAGGGGGGTCCTTTTTGTACGCATTTTGAGGCGAAATCTGCTTTTACCGATGTTTTCAGCTCCCTTAGAAAAAGAATCGTACGGAGTGTTGTCGATATGATTCGTACTTGTTGGGTCGTAAAATGCAGCTTCGATCCATATGGACATCGCGTACTGCGCGTTCCGAATGTGATTCATACGGATTATAAGTATGGGCGCAAAATCCGCTCCGCTCGCGAAATTTGCGCATTTTTGGCAATTTCGCGATCCGCGAATCTCGCAAAATTGCCGAAAAATTAGCGGATTCGCGAGCGGGCAGATTTATTTTTTTTGTCCCCAGGAAGCACAGTTAAGGCAGGTGCTCGAGTTGAAGCTAACATTGTAACCATTTTAGAATGGTGCCGGCAAGCTGCCAGAGTGCTTGCTGGCGCCATTCTAAAATGGTTACAAAGTGAGCTTCAACTCGGGCACCTGCCTTAACTCTGCAAGTGCTTCCTGTGGGCCAAAAATTAAACCTCAACAGGAAGCACTTACAGATATAAATAAAGCAGGTGCCCGAGTTGAAGCTCAAATTCAGTAACGTTTTAATCAGCCCAAAAGAATTAGTGAGCACGGTCGAAGCTGGGCAAGTGTGCTTTAACCCCATATCTGCCGTCGAACATTAGCTGTAATACCCGAGGGAGGACTTTGAATCCCTGAGTTTCTCGAGCGCAATCCCCGTTCCTGTGACCAGGAGGCTGCTTTCTCCTCATCTGCTGCCCTGCTCGGAAAAACCCTGCTCGGAAAACCACTATACATTTACCCAACGAGGTAGCACTTACTGATTAGACAGTAGAAAGTACTCCAGTTGAGTAGATGGAAATCGCAAAAAATCTGCGAATTCGCAGACTTTTTTGCGATTTCGCGCGAATTCGCGGACCGCAGATCCGCAAAATTCGCCCATACTTAACGGATTAGTGAGTTGTACGGTCTTCGGTACGATTCGTACGTAGAACTGCTTTGGGTACACATCGTACGTACGGGTACAGTTCTGCATACAAATCATATGGGAAAAAGCTCCATATTATTATTTATTATTATTATTTATACAATTTCTAAAGCGCACTACCACCTAACAGGCATCTTGGCGCTAGTAACTCCGAGACCATATCAACACAGAAGGGGACAATGCGCAGGCCTAGTTCTTAGGGAATAGCCAGGTTTTAAGGTTCTTTCTGAACGCAAGCAGCTCCTTGTTTTGCCGCAGTTCAAGAGGTAAAGTGTTCCACAGCCTGGCTGCAGCCACCCCAAATGTTCTGCCCCCTGCTTTAACTTTGTTGAAGCGTGGTACTTTTATTGACATTCCTCTCGAAGAACGGAGCTCTCTGCCCGGAACGTACCACTCAAACATTTACTGAAGAGAAGTTGGTCCTTTTCCATGCAAGGCTGTGAATACTAGACACAGAGATTTAAATGTAACTCTCTGTGTCACGGGCAACCAGTGCAGCTCCGTCAGTGCTCCAGAGGCAGAGGTCCGCCTTGACCAGCCTAATACCAATTTAGCCGCGGCAGATTGTACCCGCTGTAGCCTGTCTAGCAGAAATTTAGGGGACCCAAGGAGTAGAGCGTTACAATAGTCTACCCGACTAAGTATGGTACTACGTGCAATCAGGGCGCGGGCTTGATGTGGTAAAAGGGGAAAAATCTTCCTCAGAGAGCGCATAATCCCCAGACAGCAGCTCACCACTTTCCCCACATGCACCTCCAGGGAGAGGTTACAATCAGATGTGACCCCTAGGTTACGAACTACTTTTACCGGCTGGCCGGGCTTGGGGAACTCTGGGGGCCACAGATTCGTGGGAGGCCCTTCCCTGTTCTTATGCGTTTCGAAGTGCATCAGTTCAGTTTTAGCAATGTTAAACTGTAGGGAATTCTCCTTCAGCCATTGTGTCATATCTCCTAGACATCTATGAAACCCTTCTGCTGAGATGGACTGCTCTCCCTCCAGGGAGAGAATGAGTTGCGTATCATCAGCGTAATTGATGACTTTGATGTTATGGCGCTTGATGATCGTCAGCAGGGGTCTCAAATAGACATTGAAAAGAATGGGCTATTCGGAGGGCATTTTACGGAATCGGAATCAACCCCTTAGTATAACTATAATTCAATAATTTATTTTGAAAACACAATCCATGCATTCACCAAAAATACCCCACATTGCATTTGATAATTTATGTTATACATTTTTTTAGGATATAATCACAATACCACATATTTCTGTAAGCAAAAAAAAAAAGCAAGCATATTTAATTGAAAAGTTGTTATATTTTATGAGAATAAATAACTGATTTCATATTTTGTTTAAAGACTACCCACCCAGTCCACCAATAAACACCACTGTCTCTCAAAATAAAAGTAAATCTTATTCAGATTATAAAACACATAAAAAATAACATTGTCAAACATGAATACAATTTTGAGGGGCCGATTCCGATTCAGGTCGGAATGGCTCCGAACCATCTTCGGAGCCCTTCCGACCGAATCAGTCACTGCCGGCCGGATTCCATTCCGACCGAGCCATTCCGATGGGCTCGGTCGGAATGGAATCCGACTCGAATTTCCGGATGGGCTACGACGGGCTCGGAGAGCCCGTCTCCCATCCGGAAATCTCCAGTACTCCCCTGGTCAACCGAGGGAATACGATGGCAGCTTTTCACTGCCTTTTCATGCCAGTCTGTCCGGCACAAGAAGGCAGTCGGAAGCTGTCTCTGGGGGACCACAGCAGGGCCCCCACAGGTGTGAGGCTGCCGGATGGCTGCCTGGGGCACCTATGGTGCCCCTCCGTTGATCCCTGCACCCGGTGGCAGGCACCTTGGGGTACCGGAAGGTGCCGGCCACAGGGTGCAGGGATGAACTGCACCCCTGCTTTAAGCAATCCAAGCATGCTTTCCGGTCAGAAAGCTTGCTTGCATTGTAAGGTATACGAATGCGACTGAACCCTGTTCGGTCGCATCGTACTACCAGGGCTGTAACCAACAACAGCAGGTCGTTCGGTTACAGCTCCTGCCCGATGTCGGACGGACTTAGGTCCAAAGTCGGAATAGCCCCCTAAATGTTAAGCAATTAACAATAGTTAATTTACGCTTTAATAATAACATACTCATCCAAACCCAAAAACACCACATAACCCATGAAAAAGAAATACATGGGAAAAACAGTTTCATCCATTAAAATTAAACACATAAAAATGTTTGTCAAATAATAAATGAGCACAATTGTTATATTAAAGAGGTAACATCTATTTATATGTATTAGATTTAAACCCCCCAATCTGAACTTACATTTAATACATATTTAAACAAATAAACTCCTAAACATGTAAATAGCAAAGAATAATAAATAATTAACATATGGCCCATGTGGCTTGCTTTTGTATTCAGGAATGTCCTGTGGCATCCATGGAGCCAAAGCCAGCATTAGGAAATGTCCCCCCCCCCAAAAAAAAATTTCATGCATTCTAAACTAATGAGTTGCTGTCAAGAGCACTTACTTGATAACTGTTGAGTTGCTTCACAAGTGTTGTGAATACCCCTTACCCTCTATCGTATTGCAACTGATCTGTGTCTGAAAATACACATATCTGCAAGAGCAGCACAGGGGAAAGGGGAGAGGATGGGAAGAGGAAAAAGAGACTCTGTTCTGCACAGGTATTCTATTCTATTACTTCTTTCTTTTTTTGAGACGGGTATTGCCTCCGTTTTGGACAAAAGACGATTCCTTTTTAAGAGAGAGAAAATACAACACAAGTCTTAATAAATACAACTCAACCACAAACTTGCTATTCTAAATTTGCCTTTGACAGACTGCTTTGTATTACCATATTTTATTCTGGCATGCTTACAGTTTTACAGTCTTTTCTTTCGCTATTGAATTATCCACTATCTAGAGAAGCCTTTGTTCTAGATTACTGTGACCTCACAATTATTTTTTACTGACATATATCAAAACAATACCTTTCAAGCTTACAGTACTGCAAACACTTTGTAAAAAAAGGAAGAAGTGAACCCGTCGTAGTTCCCAAGTTGGTGCAGAGACAACATATCAAGTCAAAAATATCAAATTGCACAAATATTGTGTCAAAAATATCGTGGGACAAGAATATCGACATACACCTTCACGTGGTCAAGAATATTGATTTTAGGTAAGTGATATCGAATGAAAAAAATTTCACAGTGTTAAAAATAAAAATAAATTATTAATGTTATATATTTTAGTATACATTTTATTTGTGTGTGATGTATGTATTTCTTGTAGAAGAACTGTTTGTGTTTTTATTATATGTGTTATAATTATAGTAGTTATTAAAACATTTTTATTTGAATTTTGTGTTTTTAGTTCTGTAGCGGGCCATGGGTTTATAGGGGAATAGGGTTGGAAGTAATTTAATTATATACAAATTATTTATTATTTTTACTAGTTATTATTTTACTTTTTTGTTAGAATTTAGCATTTTTAATTCCTTAATGGGTTGTGGTTTTATAGGGGAACAGGGTGGGAAGTAATTTAATTATATTAATGTGCTGAGTAATTTTAATTTATTAATATGGGTTGAATTGAGATGTTATAGTATAGGATGTGTAAATTAATCTATTATTAATTATTTATTAATTAGTTGTTAGTACAGTTTAGTTAATTAATTAGTAATTAATGATGGTAATTATGTAATTCATTTTAGGTGTGTGTTGCGGTGTTTATAGGAGTAAATGGTGGGAAAGGTGGGAAGTAATTTATTTTTCATTGATGAATTAATAATTAGTTGTTAATTAATTTAAATGAATTAATTAGTAATTAGTTATGGTAATAATGTAATTCATTTTAAGTGTGTATTGTGCATATTTTAGTGTTAAATAATGTGTATTCTATGAATAAGTATTATCTTTTTATTAATCATATTTTTTAATTAATTATTAATTATGTTAATTATGGAAATACATTTCAATACAAATTTTAACTTTTGTTATATTGGTGTGGTGTTATAGGGTAGGAAATACATTTAATATATTTATGTTTTAAATATTTTTTGTTTGTTAATATCTGCTTCCTTTAAATACATATTTTTTATAAATGTATTTATCAATTTATTTCTACCTTTTTGTTTTATCTCAATAATATATTTAATGTAATATTTTTAAAATATTGTTAATTCATTTTTTAAGACTATTTAATTTTTTTCAATTGTTTAAATGTTACTAGTAATTTTTGTTTCTGTGCTATCCAACACTTTCTCTACTGTTGCACTCACTGGAGTGGGAATAGTCATTTTTACCCCTCTGCTATCCAGCATTTAGCCTACTGTTGCACTCATTGGAGTGGGAATAGTAAGTTTTACCTCTCCTATATCCAGCACTTTCCCTACTGTTGCACTCACTGTTGTGGGAATAATCATTTTCACCCCTCTGCTATCGAATATTTTCCCTACTGTTGCACTCACTGGAGTGGGAATAGTAGTTTTTACCTCTCCACTATCCAACACTTGCCCTACTGTTGCACTCACTGGAGTGGGAATAGTAATTTTTACCCCTCCGCTATCCAATAGTTTTCCTACTGTTACACTCACTGGAGTGGGAATAGTAATTGTACCCCTCCACTATCCAACATTTTCCTACTGTTGCACGGAGTGGGAATAGTAATTTTTACCTCTCCGCTATCCAATACTTTCCCTACTGTTGCACTCACTGGAGTGGGAATAGTAATTTTTACTCCTCCGCTATCCAGCACTTTCCCTACTGTTGCACTCACTGGAGTGAGACTAGCAATTTTTACCCCTCCACTATCCAGCACTTTCCCTACTGTTGCACCCACTGGAGTGGGAATAGTAATTTTTACCCCTCCGCAATGTTCTCTCTAATTTTTTTCCTCAGTGTACGAGAGTGTAGGGTCTCTGTGCGCTGCAGCCATGGCTGTGTGCACCATGAACCAGATTGCGCGTGTGCAGCACATAATATCCCTACAAACTTTTGCTTAAAAGACTGTGCATTTCCACACACATTAGTCAGTTATTTGGAGTGAGAAGGATAGCGGAGGGATAGAAGGGGAAGAAAGGTTTGCATTCATATAGCCCCTGTTACCCCTAATGGACGTTTAAACGCTTTTCTGGCAAGTAGCATGCTACTCCGGAACACATAAAGTATTAGTGTTAAAAATTAGTATAGTGAAATATGAAGTAATTCGAGTGGTGGAAATGTTATTCAGTTATTTGGATAGAGAAGGGTAGGTGAAGGGAAACAAGAGGGAAAGAGGTTTGTATTTATATAGCGCTTGCTACCCCTGATGGGGTTTTGAAGTGCTTTTTCTTTGGCGAGTAGCATGCTACTCTGGAACCCATAAGGATTAATTTTGAATTAGTATAGTGAAATATGAACGTAATTTGAGTGGTTCTATGTTAGTCAGTTATTTGGATTGATCAATCTATTATATTTAATAACTGCTGAGTGGGGTACAGTGATGAGATGTCTGTGCTGAAAATTCTGCTTCACAGAGCCGGCGCTGTAGCCAAGCAGTCTGTCTCTTCCCTTCTTTGTACGCTTTGGGTTTAGGCATTTACCTGGCATGGATGGAGTGTGTGCTTCTTGTTCACTTATTTATGGATCCTTTTTGGCTTTAGTAAGTGTGGCATGTAGATGGGGCATCACTCACTTTCTGTAATAACACCCATGCCGCCTTTGTTGCCCAGTTGTTGCAATAAGACCGCAATAGCAAACTGGCCATGAAGCCAGTCACTGCTGCAGCTGAACATATTATAGGCCTGATACTTCCCCAATTCCCGCACAATACTCTATTGTTTTATTTTTTTGAATTTTTATTTCAGGTTTTCACAATATTAGCCACTTCTATCTGCAAAGACCGTTTAGAACTTAGTTCGGGCTGTGAAGTGTCCAAGATGGGAGATAAGTTTACCTTTCTTAAAATGCCATGTATCACCAATCTAAGCCTTCCAACCAATATCCTGCCCTTATGTTACACAATTCCATGACTTCATCCACCTTTAAGTTGCTTTATCTATCTGTGGTGTCCACCAGGCTCTGTGAAGCAGAATTGTTTGCCCACGTTTAGAAACAGTGATGGCAGGGACAGCGTTGTGAATTTGTGCTCTATTCATGTAAAGCGATGCCAGATGTTGTGTTGAAATCTGCTGGCAGAGTATTCTATACAAACTGAACAATCTGGCACCCTGTTTTATTCACAAAGATTCAGTGTATCTATGCTTGCATACTTGAATCTGCAAAGGGAGTGCCAGAAAGGTCCCCGCATTCACCAAGCCACACGTTATCACAACTATAACTTTTCCGATGTGTTAAAGGAATGTGGACAAAATGCAGTTAATGTGTTTTAAAAAAAATAAAAGGATCCTAGCAACCACACCTCCTCCCTTACTAAGCTACAGTAGGAAAGCTGTTCTCCACAAAATGATAGCCTTTGACTTGTTAGAGGAGTTTAGTTAATTGAAAACCTCGGTGGCTCGGTGTTGACTGTCCTCCTATCTGAACTGTTCACAAAATGAATATCACTTTCCATAAGTTGTTAGCAATAGCATGAACAACTGTTCTCTACAACTGAATTATCGTTTTATGCTGGCAGCTTGAGGGGTGTTTGTCTTGTAAAGGAGGGCGTTTGTGGAAGATATTCCTCGGGCCTTTCCACGCTGCCACAAAACTCCTTTACTAGATGAGGCACAACCGATGTTGAAATGAGTGAGTGACTTTTTTTTTACTGTTTATTTGTAAATAAAGCTTATGTCATTGGGTGAAACAAGTGTTTGGTATCCCTGTTTGCCTTACCATTAGTTCAAGTTCAAGTTCAGCATTTGTATAGCGCACTACTCACCCAGAGGGTCTCAAGGCGCTTGAGGGAGGGTGAGAGCATTACTTATCGAATAGCCAGGTTTTCAGCTGCTTTCTGAAGGAGAGGTGGTTCTGTGTAAGTCGGAGGTGATTGGGGAGAGAATTCCAGGTTTTGGCTGCTAAGTAGGAGAAGGACCTTCCTCCCATGGTGGATCTGTGGATGCGCGGAATTGCGGCGAAGGCTTGATTGGATGATCGAAGTTGGCGAGTGGGAGTGTAGAAGGACATTTGTGTGTTGAGGCATTCGGGTCCTATGTGGTGGAGGGATTTGTGTGCGTGGGTGAGGAGACGGAACGTTATTCTCTTGTTGACGGGGAGCCAGTGGAGGTCTTTCAGGTGACCGGAAATGTGGGCTTGGCAGGGGATGTCCAGTATGAGTCTGGCTGAGGCGTTTTGGATGCGTTGGAGTTTTTTCTATAGTTTGGCTGTGGTTCCGGCGTAGAGGGTATTTCCATAATCCAGTCGGCTAGTGACCAGTGCGTGGGTGACTGTCTTTCTTGTTTCGGTGGGGATCCAACGGAAGATTTTTTTGAGCATGCGAAGGATGTTGAAGCATGAGGATGAGACGGCGTTGACTTGTCTGGTCATCGAGAGGGAGGAGTCCAGGATGAAGCCCAGGTTACGTGCGTGATCTGTGGGTATGAGTGCTGTACCCAGGGCCAATGGCCACCATGAGTCGTCCCAGGCAGAGGGGGAGGATCCTAGGATGAGGACTTCCGTTTTGTCCGAGTTTAGTTTTAAGCGGCTGTTCTTCATCCATTCGGCTACTTCTTTCATTCCTTCGTGTAGATTGGTTTTGGCGGTGTTTGGGTCTTTGGTGAGGGAGAGGATCAGCTGGGTGTCGTCTGCATAGGAGATGATGTTGAGGTTGTGTTGTCGTGCGATGGATGCGAGGGGGCTCATGTAAACGTTGAAGAGGGTGGGACTGAGTGAAGATCCTTGTGGTACGCCGCAGATGACTTCGGTGGCTTCTGATTTGAATGGGGGGAGGCGGACTCTCTGGGTTCTCCCGGCGAGGAACGAGATGATCCAGTCCATAGCTTTTCCTTGTATTCCGACATTGCTGAGGCGTTGTATGAGTGTTCTATGGCAGACTGTGTCGAAGGCGGCGGAGAGGTCAAGTAGGATGAGGGCTACTGTTTCTCCGTTGTCCAGTAGCATTCGGATGTCGTCTGTAGCTGCGATGAGGGCGGTTTCGGTGCTGTGTTTAGCCCGGAAGCCGGACTGTGAGGGGTCAAGGGAATTGTTGGATTCAAGGAAGGCGGCGAGCTGACTGTTGATGGCTTTCTCAATGACTTTGGCAGGGAATGGGAGGAGCGAGATGGGGCGGTAGTTCTTAAGTTCGGTGGGGTCTGCTGTGGGTTTCTTCAGAAGGGCGCTGAGTTCGGCATGTTTCCAGCTTTCTGGGAAGGTAGCGGAGTTGAAGGAACCGTTGATGATATCGCGGAGATGGGGTGCGATGATGGAGTCTGCTTTGTTGAAAATGTGGTGGGGACATGGGTCGGTAGGCGATCCTGAGTGGATGGAGTTCATCAGGCGGATGGTGTCTTCAGTGGTGATTGGGTTCCAGGCGCAAAGGTTGTGAGGGTGCTGTTTAGGTTCGGAAGTGGGTGGAGTGGATTGTTCTTCGGACTGGTTTTCAAAGCTGTTATGTATGGCGGCGATTTTGTTGTGGAAGAAAGAGGATAAAGAGTCGCAGAGGTCTTGGGAGGGAGTGATGTCGTTGGTGCCGGCGGTGGGGTTGGTAAATTCTTTGACGATGTTGAATAGTTCTTTGCTGTTGTGGGTGTTGTTGTCGAGTCGATCCTTGAATGCCGATTTCTTAGTGGATCGGATCAATTGGTGGTGTTTGCGAGTGGCGTCCTTGAGGGTGGTCAGGTTGTCAGTGGTTGGGTTTTTCTCCAGGTTTTCTCGAGGGTGCGACATAACTTCTTGGATTTCTTGAGGTCATCGTTGAACCAGGGGGCCTTTTTGCTATTTTGTTTGTTCTGGTGGTTTTTCAAGGGTGCTAGTTCGTCAGCGCTGTGGGTGATCCATTGTGTGAGTTTGGTGGCAGCTTGGTTTGGGTCCGAAGGTATGGCAGGAGGGTTTTGGTTAAGCGATGTGGAAAGTTGGTCGGTGGTGATTTTATTCCAGTTTCTTCGAGGAATGGGTTGTGGGGGGTTGTGGGTCGAGGTCTTTTTGTAGCTGAAGTGAACGCAGCTGTGGTCCGTCCAATGGAGAGCTGTGGTGTGATCGAAGGAGATGTGTTTACTGGAGGTGAAGATAGGGTTGAGCGTGTGTCCGGCAAGGTGGGTGGGGGTGTCAACAAGTTGTTTGAGTCCGAGATTGGCAAGGTTGTCCAGAAGGGTGGTGGTGTTGCTGTTGTTGTTCTTTTCCAGGTGGAAGTTTGAGGTCTCCCAGTAGAATGTAGTCCTCGGAGGAGAGGGCGTGTGGGCTGATGAAGTCAGTGATGTCTTCGCTGAATTGTGTGCGGGTTCCTGGTGGTCTGTAGATGAGGGTACCTCTAAGTGTGGTCCTGGGGTCGGTGTGGATCTGGAAGTGAAGGTGTTCGGCGGTAGCGAGGTTATCATCGGAGCTGGTCGTGATTTGGATGGTGTTCTTATGGACGATGGCGATGCCTCCTCCTGTTTGG
Source organism: Lissotriton helveticus (assembly GCF_964261635.1). Taxonomy (NCBI): domain Eukaryota; kingdom Metazoa; phylum Chordata; class Amphibia; order Caudata; family Salamandridae; genus Lissotriton; species Lissotriton helveticus. The sequence goes on along the minus strand of NC_136072.1, from coordinate 1,189,342,928 downwards.
TTGGTGCGGTCTTTACGGATGATTTTGTAAGTGTCCGGGATGGCTATGGCGATGTCGGGCGCTGATGAGGTGTTCATCCATGTTTCTGTTAGGAAGGCGACGTCCGGCGATGCAGTGTTGAGTAGGTCCCAGAGTTCATTGGCGTGTCTGTGGACTGAGCGGGTGTTCAGTAGGATGCACTTCAGGTGGTTAGAGTCGGGGCTGTATTTGGAGTTAATGGGTTTGGTGTGGGTCCTGGTGCAGGCGAATTTGCAGGAGTGGCAGGCGAAGGGTCCATGGGTGTGACCTGGTGCGGCTTGGTAGCAGTTAGGGAGTTGGCCGGGGTTAAGGGCTGAGAGGGTTGCGGCGTCATAGATAGTGCGGGCGGAGTGGGAAATGCGTGGGCCAGGGGGTCTGGCGCTGGGCGCAGTCCAGGCGCGGACGGGCGCAGACGGGCTTACCTTTGGCGCGCCTTTGGGGCGCGACCGCTGCGCGTTAACGCTGCGCGCTGGAACATCTGTTATATGAGGATAGAGGAAGGGGAGGGGCGAGGGAGGAGCAGCTGGGAGGTGGGGGCGAGGTGGAGGAGACGGGCTCCGAGTCACAACAACAACAAAATGGCTGCAAAAGCGAAACCACTACAGGTTGGGGCACACACAGGGTTACGCTGTGTGCAGGGGCACTGGCATAATCAGGATATGCACTCGGAAGGTAAAGCGGGCTATTATCACAATGATGCAGTTTCTTACACAGGCAATGCGATTTAAATGACTAGGAGCAAGGCTAACAGCACACGATTTAAATCCAGCTGATCAAAGCGAGTATGCGAGCAGCGCAGGCACCAGATCGAAATTAATGCAGCCGAGCAAGCAGCAGTATAACAATACCCAGCAGAAAGCAATGCAGCAGGGCAAGCAGCAGTATCACGAGACCCAGGAGAGACATGGGGTCGTGGGGAGCGACCGCTTCCGATGTAATTAGGGCGGATCAGGCGTTCATTTTTTAGGACTAGAGTTGGGAAATGTCCATGTCACCAAATGTCGTTTCATGTAGATGTCCCATTTTTTTTAGTTTTTTTAAAAATAAGGCTTGCTGTGTATAGAATGTAGTATTCTTAGAACATATTGCTTTGTAGTGCCTTGGCCCATTTTCATAGGTTTAATACTTTTTTTCTTCTTAGCTCAGAATAAAGGTGCAGCAGCTACTCCTTAACTGCGCACTGATGCAGGCAGAGTGAAGTGCCTTCTAACTGAGCAGATCTCAAAGTGGGAGGGTGAGTGGGTGGTGTTTGGGGACTCGTCCAGCTAATGATAACTTTGCGATGTGGAGCAGCTGTACACCTAGAACCAAACCCGTTTTTCACAGAATATCATTTTTTTGCTAGCCGTGTACATCACAGTTTATACTTTCATGTCAAAAAGCTCTCATGAGTATTTGTGGAGCTGTGGTCGAGACAGCTGGAGCTCCCACCTTGATGACGATGTCGTCCAAAACTCCTGATCCAGGAACGTAAGAAGCCCCAGTGGCGGCTGGTCCATTAGGGGCGTTGGGGCAGCAGCCCACTTGTCACAATCAAGAAGACAAACTGTAACATTGACAGGCAGCAAGAAATGTAAGCAGACGGCAGGTGCAATTCATTCGTCTGTTTACATTTCCGGCCTGTGTTGGCAGCTGCTTTAGAGCCTCAAGTGCGCATGCGTCATTCAACAATATAGCACAGTGCATGCACGCAGGCGAGAGCAGCAGGAGTCCAGAGAAGTGGACTCCTACTGCCCATCTGCAGCACGGCCACTCCATTGACATTACATTAGGCATGCTGTGCATGCCTAGTGTAGTGCAGGAGTCTGCAGAAAGGTTCCTGCTCGGGCGGTGACATACAGTCATCCCATGCCCTGTCAAATGGCAGGATACCGCCCCCAATCGCATCCAGTCCTACGATTTGTCACTTGGACTCGGAGACGTGATGTGACGCGGGACCGGCGGAGGAGATGCCCCATCCTGGTAAGTTTAGTTTTAGTTTATTTGTTTTTCTTGTATTTAATTACACCCGGGCCTCCCCGCACCTACCCCCGGAGTCATGCAGTCCGCGAGAGGGACCTGTAAATCTGATGTCAGGTCACGCACTTAGATTAATGGACTTTTTAAACTACTTTACTTTGGCCCTTTGGGATAATAATAATGTATTAAAAGTACACACCTGCAAGATTGTGTTAAGATTTTAGGCATATTGGTCACTAAAGAGTATGGGAAGTGCTACTATGGAAATACTTTTTGAGGAACTGTTACATGCGTTTGTGACTCTGCCCTGAAACGTCTAAATCCCTTCCCTCCAAAGTACAAAATAGGGACCGCCTTTTCTATTGTTCCTAAATGTATATGAGCACTGTCCTAATATGCTCGTATTTTAGATTGGGCCAATTCACAGAAGCTCGCAAGAGTACCCCTGCACTTTTACTCAAATGCTTTTGTGAGTCGCCCCCATAGATGAAATGCTGATTTTAAAATGCTGGTGAAATTGCTCTGAGGTGTGTCTAGTCGGCAAAAAAAGCAGCATTTAAGTAAGTAACTCTTTGTTCAAGGATATAAATATCACATAAACAAAAGCTGTCCTGAAAACGGGCCTTGAAATGAAATGAAATTAAATGAAATTAAATGAAATTAAATGAAAAATTATATTTATATAGCGCGCACATACCCAGAGGCCTCGCAGCGCCCTGCGCTGTGTTGTCTTCCTCCACCCTTTACTTTCACTGCATTAACGCCCTGTTTCCTGCTTGCCATTAAAACAATGTTTAGGGCTGGCAGGAAAGCGCAGGCAACGTTTCTTTAATACCCACAGCGGAAACATGTGACCTCTGCATATCTACAGTAATGTATACACAGCTCATTGGGACCTCATCAAAATCATTTTAGAGTTGCACACCATCACCTTTCGCATCTTTTACATGGACACCAGCGATCTTTCCTGTACTCCTCTATTCCACCTGCTCTTCAGACTCTCGGTTGCTTCTGCCCTATAGCTCACAGATGCCAATTTCACAGGCAATAGCAGAAAGGAATTGGCAATAGCAGAAAGAATTCAAGTTTATTTATCAGACAATTGAAAATTTGTATTTGTTACAATTCATTTTGTTTTCTTTTCCTTACTGCAAATAGCTTCATTGCTTAATACTACATAACGACTGATGCTTCTCGTATGACCGTATTTGTATATTTATGTACACTAAATGATTGGATGTCATTTTGTCATATGTATTTATGTATTTTTGTCAAAATTCTTTGTCAAATGTTTTTGTATAAATTGTATGTACGTAGTGTTTTTCTCATGCAATCAATGCTTTAACTTAATGAGATTTATATGAAAAAGTAAATGGTTTAAATAAATTCGACCATACAAATCATAACAAGGATTTGGTTTGTTGCTCAAAATATAGCTATCAAAAATCGCAGGGCCAGCATTTCTCTTTTTATAAAATTTCACAGGAAAGCATGAATATTCTTTTATTATGGAGTAGGGTGTAAAGAGAAGGAACGGGCCTGGACAAAAAAACACATTTTTCTAAACGTTTTGTATCTATATTAAAATATTAACAAATAAAAGTGAAAACAAGCCTTCCAATGGGAAAATCCTGTATGTGCACAAAAAGAGAAATACACGGACGGTTGACCACTTCTCTAAGCACATTATCAACAGTAAAACACTTTCTAGAAGTCGCAGCGCAGGGGCCAGGGATTGAATGAGAGTGTAATCAGTAGCTTCCTTTCAGGTGCAACACAGTCCCTCCTCTAGAAGACACGAAGTGAAGTATGCTCTACAGCCTTCATTGTGACTGGTTCATGGAGCACAGAGGCACGTATTCCTGTGAAAAAAGAGAAGTTATGTGCAGGATCATCAGCAAACTTAGCCTCTCAACCCCTGCCGCTCACCTTTGTTCCTAATGCTGCCAGCAGAGCGTGTTTCCAGAAAGGCTGAACAAACACGCATTGAGATAGGGAAAAGCTACTAGCATGGCCGGAGGAACGGAACCTGTAAGGAATGGAGAGGGATGGGAGGGGAGAGGGCAACATAGGAAAAAGAATGTTTTTGCCCCAAAGAAATGACCCACAGGAGTTACGTGCGGAGTGCAGGAAATGTTACCTCCTCACCCCCTCTCAGCTATTCTCCTAATGCTGCTGACAGGGCATGTTTCTAGAAAGGCCGACCAAGCAAGCAATGAGAGGGGGTGGGAGGGGGGTTAAGTTCTGTTCCTATTGTGAAGCGCTCTGACACCTTCGGGTAAAGTCCGCGCTATAAAAAAACGCATACATAAATCCTTCCAGCAGTCAGAGGTGTTGAGATGCAGGGGCCCAAGAATGTGTGAAACCCATCAAAGCCTCATTAACGTGCAAATGGGCTTGAAGTGAAGTACTCGGGTGCGGCTATTGTGTGTCTGGGAACTAAGTTATCTCAGCCCAAGGGTCCACACACAGGGGTGTGGGGGGGGGGGGGGTTTGAAGCAGAAGCCCTTTGACCACAAAGGGCTTTGCGAGCCTACAACACCATGTTTTTACTCTGCCTCCAGCCTGGATTTCGCACCGCTCACGTTTTAAATGCGGTGGCGCGAATGGTCTCGTAGGGACGTCTCTTAGAGTGCGCGCTGAATTCAGGACACTGCGCGCGCTAGGAGACTATCGTGCGCGCGCGCCCACACGCGCAGGTTGGTGGGAACAGTGCCCCTCCGCTATCCAACATTTTTCCTACTGTTGCACGGAGTGGGAATAGTGATTTTTACCTCTCCGCTATTCAATACTTTCCCTACTGTTGCACTCACTGGAGTGGGAATAGTAAAGTTTTACACCTCCGCTTTCCAAACCTTTAACTACCGTTGCACTCACTGGATTGGGAATAATATTTTTTACTCCTCCGCTATCCAGCACTTTTCCTACTGTTGCACTCACTGCAGTGAGAATAGTAATTATTACCCCTGCACTATCCAGCACTTTCCCTACTATTGCACTCACTGGAGTGGGAATAGAATTTTTACCCCTCCACTATCCAAATATTTTTCTACTCTTGCGCTGTTTGGAGTGGGAACAGTAATTCTTACCCCTCTACTATCCAATACTTTCCCTACTGTTGCACTTACTGGATTGGGAATAATATTTTTTATCCCTCCGCTATCAAATATTTTCCCTACTGTTTCACTCACTGGAGTGAGAATAGTAATTTTTACCCATCCGCTATCCAGCACTTTCCCTACTGTTGCACCCACTGGAGTGATAATAGTAATTTTGACCCCTCCACTATCCAGCACTTTCCCTACTGTTGCACTCACTGGAGTGGGAATAGTAATTTTTACCCCTCCGCTATCCAACATTTTTCCTACTGTTGCACGGAGTGTGAATAGTAATTTTTACCTCTCCGCTATTCAATACTTTCCCTACTGTTGCACTCACTGGAGTGGGAATAGTAATGTTTTACACCTCCGCTTTCCAAACCTTTACCTAATGTTGCACTCACTGGAGTGGGAATAGTAATTTTTACTTCTCCACTATCCAGCACTTTCCCTACTGTTGCACTCACTGCAGTGAGAATAGTAATTAATACCCCTGCACTATCCAGCACTTCCCCTACTGTTTCACTCACTGGAGTGGGAATAGTAATTTTTACACATACACTATCCAGCACTTTCCCTACTGTTGCACTCACTGGAGTGGGAAAAGATTTTTTACCCCTCCACTATCCAAATATGTTTCTACTGTTGCGCTGTTTGGAGTGGGAACAGTAATTCTTACTTTTGAAGACAAGACAATCTTGTTGGATTGTAAAATGGATTTATTGTAGTAAGGAGGAGCAAACCCCAGCAGCTGTTATCTCCTCAACCTCAGCCTCTATCTCCTGGACTCCACAACCCGGATTCCAATAGTAGAAGCAAGAGGTAACCTAGCAACAGTAGCCAGGAAGAATGAACACACAGATATAACATATCCCTTTCTTTTAATCAAGGAAGAGACATTACCTAAAAAAAATAAAAGAAAACCAAAATACAAACAAACTATTAACATAACAGAATCAATAAGGAACAACCCAACAGTTACCCACAAACATAATCCTGGAATTTATGTGGAACAAACTTGACACAAGAACTAAGCAATCTTGGTGGTGGAACCATCTTGATATTAGGATTCGGTGGCCTGACAGTACAACCTGTAACAGATGAAGAATTGGTTGTAGATTCACCATTTCCAGAAACTTTACTCATGTCTGTAGACAACCACTCACATACTTCAGTGTCATTGCACTTCGTTACACGATTGGCATTCCACAACTAACCATCTGATAGTTCCAAAAGATTATCTTTAACCATTACGACCTTTTTTGGATCCGATAATTTCAACAACCCCTTGAGCTGCAACACACCCAATTTTACTCTAACATACTCATCAACTTCGAACTTCTGAGGATCTTTAAGTACATGTGAATTATGTCTATCCACATAAGAATTCTGATACAACTCAACTTTAGCACGTATAACCTTATCATCAACACCTTTCCTACCACACCTACCCATCCAAGCAGGCACCGTACGTAATAGAACATAGAATCCTACCTTTCAGTAAACAAAAAGGTGTTTCTCCTGTAACTGTGTGTGGAGTAGTCCTGTAACGCCACAACATTTTCTTTACTAAGCATTTCCAATCCCTATTGTTGTAAATAGCCATTTGAATACATTCCCCTAAGACACGATTGAAGCGTTCAATAAGACCGTTTCCCCTAGGATGATAAACCGGGGTTCTCAAATGTTTTATACCCCATGTCTTAAGGAAACAACTGAAATCATCGGAAATAAATTGCGGACCATTGTCGGACAAAATTTCTGCAGGACAACCTTCCCTCCTAAAAATCTCCTCACAAAATTTAATAATATTCTCCGTTTTGACCTCTCTAACAAAAGTGACTTCTGGCCACTTGGAAAAATAATCCATTAACACCACAGCAAATCTACTACCAACCCCAAGAATGTCAAATGGACCACAAATATCTATTGCTAATCTTTCCCAAGGAAGTTTCGGCCAATCCATATGTTGAATGGTAGTTTGCTTAAGCATGTGTGTCTTATCACTCCGAGAACACTCAATACAATCTCTAACAAATCTTTCTATGCCTTTATCCATTCCCGGCCACCAAAAATCCTCCCTAGCCTTCCTTTTCATAGCTGACATTCCCCCGTGACCTTCATGTAAAAGATTTAGTAATCTGGGCCTGATAGAAAATGGTACCACCAATTTGTCACCTCTTCTTAATATACCCTTTACGAACGATAATTCATTCCAAACTTCTTTATATGTAATTAAATCTACATGAGATTTCCAACCTTCTTTGGACGGAAGACACTCAATCACCTTTTTAATAACAACATCGTCCAAAATTGCTAATTTCCAATCAGACTCTTCTATGGCTTGGCAAACTTTCTCTAATTTAGCGACTACCCATTCTTCTTTATCAATATCCCTGTTCACCTCATCACCTTTATCCACAGGAAGGCGTGACAAACAATCTACATTTACATTTTTGACACCAGGTACATATTTAATGCAAAAGTTATATTCTTGTAAACGATAAATCCACTTCGCTATGCGTGGTGTGGCCTTTGCCTCCCCCGATGTAGAAAAGACATCAAGCAACGGTTTGTGATCTGTTTGAAGATCAAAACAAGTTCCCCAAACAAAATTCCGAAAATTCTGCACACCCCACCAACACGCTAATGCCTCTTTTTCAATGGTCGAATAAGTGCTCTCCTCCCCTTTCAATGTTCTGGAAGCAACCGCAATCACTCTTTCCTTCCCCTCATGCATTTGCATTAACACCGCTCCCAACCCATAACTACTGGCATCAGTGACAATGGCACATTTGTCATTGATGTTGAAAGCTTTTAAAGCAGCTGCGTTAACTACAGCTACTTGAATTTGTTCAAATGCATACTGACATTGATTCGACCATGTAAAATGTATGTTTTTTTCATCAATGCACGCAATGGGGATACACAATTAGAAAAATTACGAATAAACCTCGAATAATATTCAGCTAAGCCTAAAAATGACTTTAACTGATCCTTATTTTGGGGAATGGGTGCTTTTTCTAGGTCTTTCAATAATTTAAACTTGGGTTTGATGCCTTCCTTACACAAAGTGTGACCGAGATAGTCTACCTCATCTTGGGCAAATTTGCATTTTTTTAGACTAATATTCATCCCCGCTTCTTCCAACTTACATAAAGCATTTGCTAACACCTGATCATGTTCCTCGCTGTCCTTGCCCCAAACCAAAATATCATCTTGGAACACTAAAGTATTAGTCATGCCCTTAAGAACACCTTACATGATGCGCTGAAAAACTGCCGAAGCAGATGCCAATCCATCCTGCATGCGAATGTATTGGAATGCTCCTTCAGGTGTAATAAACGATGTTAAATGCTTTGACTCTGGTTGCAATACCACCTGGTGGTATGCACTAGATAAATCTAAAGTAGAAAAACATTTTGCATTATCTACTGTGGCCAACATTTCATTTATGTGCGGAAGGGGATAACGGTCTACCCAGATATTCTCGTTTAGATGTCTTAAATCAACACACATGCGAATGCTGCCATTGGGTTTGTGAGCGATAACGATCGGACTGAGCCATTCTGAAGCTTCAATTGGTTCTATTATACCTTCAGAACACAATCTATCCAATTCTTGTTTTAACGGACTCCTCAAGGCTAACGGTACATTTTGAACTTTGTGTACTCTAGGTAAAGCATTATCTTTTAAAACAATGCGATGTCTAAATTTCCTCAAACATCCCAATTTTTCCTTAAATAAACCAGGAAATTTGGACACCCATTCACATCTATTATCACCCTCAGTCAAAAGTACTTGCGCGGAATGATTGGAGTTGGAAAGTACTTGCACGGGATGGTTAGGATTTAGCATAATGTCTAAAGCTCTCTGATCTCTCGACCCCAACAAGGATTTTTCCTTTTCTACTACATATACCTTCGTTTCAATTTCCTTATTTTAAAATTGTATGCTAGATTTGAAATAACCTATAACAGGTAATTTTTTGCCAGTGTACCCTCCAGGATTAACATCTGAACTATACAAAGTTTTGGATCCCAAATCCTTCCAGACTTGTCTGTCAATTATAGTGATCGGAGAAAATGAATCTGCCCACACTTGCAATTTTTCTCCATTGACAAAAATTTCACATTTAAGAGGATTATACTCTTCGGTACCATTCGTAACATCATCAATTTCCTCAATCAAATATACCTCTACATCACTATCAACTGTATCCACATTTTCATCAATAGCATTAACTATTGGTTTAGGCTGAAAGTTACCAGCAGCTCTACACATCCTGGAATAATGTCCAATTCTTTTACATTTGTAACATCTGCTCTTGGATGCGAGACAATGTACCGCATCAGAAGTGTGCCTGTTACTTCCATACCTATAACAATAAGTGTTAAAAGTAGAAGAAACATTTTTCTGTTTTGTAACAGGTTTGACATCCTCATTAACAGTAATTTTCTTTTTTTTGTCTACAATTTTACATACACTGGTAGCTTTTTTTTCAATCTTAGGTTCAGAAGAAGATAATTCTTTTACATATAATGTAGTATTTTCAATGCGCTTTGCTATTCTAATAGCTTTTTCTAATGTAGGGTCACCCAAATCTAACAACTTTTCTTGAATCTTCTTGTTGTTTGTGGCATTAATCATCTGGTCCTTATAATTTCATCTCTGAGGTCCTTAAATCTACAAGTAACAGACAATTTTCTTAAAGAAGCCACATACTGCTCATTTCTTTCTCCATGCATTTGTTTTCGTGAAAAAAATGTGTGTCTTTCAACGACAATGCTTACCTTTTTGCCAAAATTCTCTTCCAACATAGTCAATGCTAATTCATACGAATCTTCTACAATGACATCAATATCAGCTCCATTACCAGATCCAGTTTCTTCATTGTTAATGACAGTTCAACTTGAAACTGGTTTAGGTAGCGTTTTTAAAACATTTCTTTCTTCCACACCTAAATGGTGTTTTAAAATAGCTAATTTCCTGTTGGAAACGTAATCTTCACCACCTATAGCTTCCGAATAGGTAATAAAAGACTCCTTCCAGTCTTCCCAGTTCATTTGAGGAGTGCCAGGATCCTGTAGGAAGGTGGGAGGTGGTGCAATGACTTGAGAAGTCATAATGTACTAAAAGTTTGAATAAAAAAAAATAAACTCCAAAAGACTCCTATAAATGTTTGAAATGTATAAAAGATGCAAGGATATTGCTTGGTGAACAATAAAACACACTCGCCGGTTGAAAGAGAGAAAAAAAAAATTGTGGTTGGCAAAACGAGCGTTTCAATGACGTGGTTGGCAAAATCACACCGTAGACACTTTATCCAAAATGGCGGTACGTAAACGCGACCTTTGCTTAATTTGCGTGCAGTCGTCAGCCGTTCAATTCATTCCAGGCATGCGTAAAGATCCAGATGCAGTCAGCCGTTTGCTAGCATCAGAAGGACTCGCGCTTCAAAATGAAAAATGCACAAACGCGCTCCAAACTTCAGCAAGACGCGCTCCAATTGAAAATATACAGGTAAGCGCGCTCCAACCGATTGAAGAACAACCAGTTTTTAAAGTCTTCAGAAGGTTATAGTACCAATCAATGGTATGTTATAAATACCACACAACGTTGTATCGAGAGGCAAACATAATTCGTATTCGAGGCAACACCATTCATAAGAGTTAGCACCAGGCACAGGCGCTTAAGTAATGTTGAAATTACTTACAGTTCCGTTGGTGTTGATATGTCCATAACACAAAAAGGACTGCTCGGGGTCTTCAATTCATAAAATAGCTCCGAAAATAACAACGAAGAAAAAAAAATCAGTTTGTTTTAACAAAATAAATCCAGACAAAAACACCTCCAGTCTTCAATTATGATTGTAGATCCCATCCTCAGTCGCCACTTTTGAAGACAAGACAATCTTGTTGGATTGTAAAATGGATTTATTGTAGTAAGGAGGAGCAACCCCCAGCAGCTGTTATCTCCTCAACCTCAGCCTCTATCTCCTGGACTCCACAACCCGGATTCCAATAGTAGAAGCAAGAGGTAACCTAGCAACAGTAGCCAGGAAGAATGAACACACAGATATAACACTTACCCCTCCACTATCCAATGCTTTCCCTACTGTTGCACTCACTGGAGTGGGAATAGTAATTTTTACCCCTCCACTATCCAATACTTTCCCTACTGTTGCACTCACTGGAGTGGGAATAGTAATTTTTACCCCTCCGCTATCCAGCACTTTCCCTACTGTTGCACTTACTGGATTGGGATTAATATTTTTTATCCCTCCGCTATCAAATATTTTCCCTACTGTTGCACTCACTGGAGAAGGAATAGTAATTTTTACCCCTTCGCTATCCAACATTTTCCCTACTGTTGCACTCACTGGAGTTGGAATAGTAAATTCAATTATGCCTCTATCCAACATTTTCCATACTATTGTATTTATTGTATTGTTAAATGTACGTTTACATTTTTTTTAATAGTTACATTTTTAATTAATTATAGAATGTTTTTTTTATTTTAAATTAATGATATATGTATATATTTTATTTGATATAATTAAAAAGTTTACAAATTAAATAAAGATAATAGTTAATAAATGATTTTAAAGTAAATGTATGCATTTGTATGAATTATTTTGATTGTGTGTTTATATTTTTTTTATTATGTTTATTTTTTATATTTAGTTAAAATATATATTACATTTAAATAATTTTGTTAAAGATTATATTAATATTTTATATATTTAGCATATATTATTTTATTGTATTTATATTTTTAATGGATATTTGCTACATCTATATTTTTAACTTCGATATTTTTTATTAGACATTTTTGCACTCACCTGTTAAGGTATTGGAGTCGAAATTTTCGGAGTCGATATTTTTTTTCTCGATATTTAGAACATCAATGTTTTTAGCATCGATATTCTATCACTGAACCTCCCAAGTTTTAGGCAGAGAGAAACTCCTTCATATTGAGCACTCTACAACACCACAGACACTTTAAAACTACTCACCTCAAATATCTGTTTTTCTTGCACTGTTTCTTAGTACAGTGCCACAAAGCTAGACAAGTAGCAAATCCTTTTGCCTTTAAGCCAGGGAGCGGAGGCAAGGCCGAGTGATTCCAGAGTTAACATTGAGCAAAGAGACAAGGCAAGGTAATACCAGGCTACCCAAAGTAATACTGATGCCCATACACAACCCAGGAGATAGGCAAGATCAGAGATTGATCGAGTAAGGACTGTACTGGTACAGGAACAAGATTCCTCTCGCTAGCTTGGGGAAAGCCCATTGGACTGACACCATTACATTGCTCTTAACAGCTTTCAAACAGCAAAGTCATAGTGGGGGCTGCTGTTTAGAGAGTGTTGTGCTTTGTTTTGTGATTTTTTATGGTCACATGATAATAATAATAATAAAAGAATTTATAAAGCGCACGGTTACGCCGACGGCGTGTCCCCGCGCTAGGGTGAGAGGAGGAGGCAACACCCGGAACCCACGTCCAGCACGACCAACGTGATAAGCATAAAAACAGATGGGTTTTAAGAGCCTTCCTAAACTTCAACTCAGAAGTTTCCATCCGGAGGCTCAGGGGGAGTTTATTGCAGTTCTGAGCCGCCAGAAGCTGAAAGGATCTGCCTCCCATCCTGGCACATGATGATCAAATAAAGATTGATGGCTGACTGACTGTTGTACTTAGAACTAGGTAGAATGAGACAGACAACAACAACACAGAGACAGGTAAGGCTCCAAAGGTCTTGGGTACAACAACAGAAGTCTTTCCCGTACCTGATGGGAAAGTAGACCAAGCCAGAGGTCACACTATAAATGGATATGGACTGCAAGAGACAGTGGACCGAATTTGGGGGTCGATTAGGATCGCGGACGGACTTTGGTCCATCCGATACCCCAGAGTAGGAGGGTAAGTCCGCATGGGCTGCGGCGTTCCCTCCGTGCAGATTAGGATGTGACCGCCAGGGTGGCGGTCACATCCTCTATCTTTAACATTGCGGCGGGTGCAGCTTCAAGCTGCACCCGCCGTAATGTTAAAAATGCATGCACGGCATTTGCATGCACAAAGCAGCAGGCACCGCGTGGTGCCTGCTGCTTTGTTCACGCAAATGCAGGGAGGTACCATAGGTACCCCCCATGTGCACCCCCCAGCCCCCTTCACCCAGGAGGCCCGCAACGGGCCCCCGAAGTGAAGGTCCGTATGCTTTTCCATGGCGGAAAGGCCGCCGTGGAAAAGCATACATTCTACACCATCCTGATATGGCTGGTATAGACACTGCCAGCCATGTTAAAGTTTTTCCGCCACGGTCAGAAGGCGACCGCGGCAGAAAAGCTGCGGACAGATTGAAAGACCCACCAGCCATCCTAATTTGGCAGTGGGTCTTTCAAGGCTCCGCGGCGGTTTTTCCGCATCCTCCGGGCCGGCGGTGGCTTCCGCCGGCCCGGAGGATGCGGGAAAACCGCAATCGTAATAGGCCCCTTGGAGTGGAACAGAAAATCAGAGTGGAAAGATTTACCAAAATACAGGACAGACAAAGGAAAAAACAAGAAAAAGAATTATAAACAGGGCCTCAGAAATCAAGAACAGGAATACAGGACTCAAGGGCAGGCTGTGCCCAACAGGCACTGGAACAAGTTATGCCCCGTTGATATAGTGAAACAAGAACTAGGATTCAGAACAAGAATTTCAAGAATATACCCATCAAACACTGGGACAAGTAATACCCCGTTGTCACAGACAAACTAGAACTCGGATTCAGAGCAAGGAATTCAAGAATATACCCAACAGGCACTGGAACATGTTATGCCCTGCTGATACATGAGAAAAACACAGATTTTCAGAACAAGGACGGACCAGAACTGAGAACAAGTTAATAAAGGAACGACTGTCATCTCAGCAAGTGCGTTGTCAGAAGCCAAACAGGGAAAACACAGAAATCAGGCTGAAAGGAAGGGGAGACTGACAAAGAAGGGAAATACATAAGCACAATGCTGCTCGGGGTAGTCGAAGGAAAACAAAAGACTGCAAAAGCATTAGCAGGAGTTAGGAGCTCCTATCAAGGTTTCAAGGATTCAGCATTTCAGGCAACTGGAGAAAAAGCTGGAGCTCCCAGCAGCGGCAGTTGAAGCACAACTTCTGAATGCAAAAGCCAGACTTAAATCCCTCCTCCAAGCTCACAGCCACACAGGGTGATTGGAATTCAGAACAGGTGTGAGCAGGCTGCAGCACAATGCAGGTGGAGCAGTCAAAGTCCATCCTCCAGCTCTCAGCCGGAAGGAGTGCACAGAAGTTCCAGGAAGCAATCAGTGGTCAGGGGGCAAAAATCCAGAGTGGAACATAGATTGGATCTTGTTTCATATTATGAGCAGAATTCATGCAAAGGACCATGTGGGTATGCTGGAAGAGGTGAGACAGAGTTACAAGTATAATATGATTCACCAAACGCCTCCTCTCCTACTCTCATGGTGAGGTAAGGCATTCAAGTACCATAATGCATTAGTGGTTGACCAGTCGGCACAGTGAACGCCTGTTGCTTTGATCCCCACGCGGCGTATCGACACGCGCGTTGAGATTCTGCATAATCAATCCCGGATCCTGTTTCATGAGGAAAATGGGGCAGCATTACTAACGGTTACCCTAAACGCTCCATCACATTTGTGAAAGCATTCTCATTGCAATTAGATCACAGTCCTACTTAATAACGATAAGACGACATTGGAGCACATCCTTGCCTCATTACACCATTAATCAGAGGTCTGCCACACTGCATCAGTGCATTATCGCTAATATATGTACTATTAACTACATTTTCAGCCCTGTGTTATCCTCAGAGTGCCAGCCCTTAAGTACTTCCCCCACTCACAATTGGGTGCTGGGTTCCATTGTGAGTATCCTTTTTCTTTTTTCACCACGTGTGGCACACACTCTTCACGCGGCTGCGCATTTGAACCTTAAACTACTCAAAAAAATAAAACCATTCATCCCTACGAGTGACCTCAAACAGGCTACACAATCCCTGGTACTGTCCAGACTGGACTACGGAATTGCAACCCTCACAGGAGCAGCAAAATCCCATCTTGCTCGACCCACTTCAACTTTGAACGCAGCAGCCAGAACGGTCAAAGAAATTCGATCACATCTCGCCTGCAATAAGAGAGCTAAAATGGCTTTCTGTTGAAATGCGTGCCAATTTCAGAAACGCCTGCCTCGCGCACAACTCCATTCCAGTCCATATCAGGATTAACCCTTCCTACTTAGAATTCAAAAGGCAGCTCAAGGACCTCCTCCTCACCTGATCTCACCCAAATGGACAGCTATAAGCCATAGAAGCACATGGACACTCGGTCAGCAATTGACCTCCTCCTCACCTCCCCCCCCTCACCGGTTGATCCCTTTCAGGAGTCACTGGATTCTCAACGACCACTGAAGCAAGGCATCATTTGTTCCCGGTACATTCTACTGTACATTGTACTGAAATATCTTACTTTACGTGTAACATTTTGCTATCCAGGTCGATATTATGTGATGCTTCCTGGAACTCTGTATATAACACTTTGGCGTAATGTATCCTTTGAGTGATTCATGTTGTAAAGCGCTCCGATACCTTCGGATCTGGCTAACGCTATATAAAACTCATAAAATAAAATAAAAATAAATTTGAAACACCAGATGTCCCTACATTCCTAAGTCCTGGTGAGACCCCGCAACACGAAGAGGGTTGAAACGTCATTGACACAAAGAATAAGCAAACCATTACTCAGCGCATATCACTGTATATAGCTGCTGCTTACACTTTATATATTTGTTAATGGTCGACTTGAATGTAATCATGGAAACCTTATGAATATTGTCACAATTCTCACTAATGTTTCAGGTTCCTGTTTTCACTTCGGACACTTCGCACAAATGTTTTTCAAATCTTTTACAATTATATATCCCATTCCTTTGTTTAAAATATAAAATGACAACAGTGATATACTGTACCATCGGTGTTTGTGGTTTCTTCCCCCTCTGACATCAATTAAGCCCATCATACTGTGATTGTGCATACTATTATTAGTAGGGGTGGGCGGAATTTGCGTAATCGCGTTACGCAAATCTCCGCAAAATGGTAAAAAATTGCTTGTTCGCGAAGCTTTTTTACTGTTCGCAATCGCTGTTTGCGTGCTCGGTGGGAAATATCTCGCGAACACGCATTTTGTGAACGCGAACAAGCAACAAATTTCGCGAAGTCGCGGAATGTAGAATTTCGGCCAATTTCCGCGTTCTCTGCAAAACGCTAAATTACCCAAATTCCGTGAACGGAACGGAATTTACCACCCAGGCCTAATTATTAGTACAGAGTGCATTATTCCACTGGAACCATTGTTTCTCCTTTATGATAAGTAAATATGGCAATGGAGTCTGGAGTGGATCTGATTTCCAAGAGGGTTTGAATACTAAAGTTCAACACAGGTTCCAAATGAGAATTTGTGATGGCAGCAGGCTCCTAGAAAGCCCTCTCATAGCGCCACACGATGACAGGATCGCAGGATCCTGACAATTTAATTTATGAAGCAAAGTCTTTAAGCATTGGATTATCTGCTAACATCAATGTCGAGTTGAAAAACTAGCGTGAGCTCACACTGGATCAAATGAAAAACACAACACCAGTCCTTCTGCGGGCACAACTCATGGAGAGTTTGCCGCTTCCTCGCACCTAAGACCCATTAGGTGGCCGCACCTCTACTGCCACAGCATTCACCTTGTAGATAAGTGCTCATGAAGAGGACACTGCTTCCAGATACCAATACCTCTTAAGTGGCTAAGTCCCCACTATGCACACCCTGTGCCCTGTAACGAACCCTTGGCATGTAGCCGACAACGCATGGGCTACAAGCTGCACATAGGTGGGCAAGCACAGGTTGCCCAAAGTGTTTGCCCTGTGGACAGCCCCTCCACGCAAAGCCCACTCCCTCTAAACACTGGAGCCCCCTTAGGTGGCCAAGCCTCAACTACGCACCGGCTTTGCCCTGTGCAAAGCTTTTCCGAGACAGCCCACTCCCTCCAGACACTCAAGTACCTTTAGGTGATCAAGCTCCTAGTTTGCACAGCTTTCACCCTGTTCAGAACTCTTATTGGATATTTCACTCCCTCCAGACATCCAAACTTTTTAGGAGGTATAGCTCCTACTATGCACAAACGTCAACACTTTCTACAATTCTTCACACAGAACCCACCCTATCCAGACACCCAAACCCTCTTTGGTGGTCAGGGCCTACTATGCAAAGCCTTTACCCTGAGCAAGACTGTAAACAGAGTGCCTACTCCCTCCAGACACATAAGCTCTCTTGGGAGATTTTGCACAGTCTTCACCCTGTCCACAACTATTCAGGGAAAGCCAACACTCTCCTGCCATCCAAACCACATTATGTGGCAAAGCCCCTACTACACACAGCATCTGCCCTGCACCAGACCCTCTTCAGGTAGATGGCCTCTTGTGTGCAATCAATGAGATGCAGGCGATTAAGTCCCTACTACACACAGCCTACATCTTGTACAGAGTTCTTCATGGAGAGCCCGAGCCCTTCCAACACCCAAGCCCCTTTAGGTGGTGAAGCCAATACCACGTCTAGCCTGCACCATGTACCAGGATCTTACTAAAAAGTGGAAGAAGACAGTTCTTATCTCTCTCTGGGCTGGCACACTCTGCAAGCATGCACCAAAGCATGCACCCTTTCCATAGTAGAAGCGTGTCTGTGTGGCGGTCAGCATAGTCCTTCCCTGCCCAAATATGCTTTGAGGCACTTTCATATTTGTGTGTGCTTTAGAATGCTTTACACATGCAAGGAGGAAAAAAGATATATACAAATATTTCTCCTCATTACACCAGCCTCAGGGAGGCAGAGGACTTTGGAGAAAATCCATGTCTGCAAGTCTTTGCAGATATGAATTTGCATCAGAATCCGTACGTGGATATACAGAAACACATTTGTTCTTTAATTCTTGGTGGGATTCAGATTGATCCCTTCTAAGTCCTGGGATACTTGCAAGAATGAGGACATACAGAGTAGATGCGGGAGGTAAGTTTACAACTGGAAGGGGTGAAAAGTGGTCACTGGCTTCCATGTTAGTGGAGACGCCGCCCCCAGCCTGATTGATGTTTGATTGATGTGAACCTATGGGTTTGTGTGGTGGAGGGGGGCCATTAGCTGGGTTGGAAATAACCGGGATGGGCCTTACAGGGCTATCTCTAATAGCCTCCGATGTGTAAGTCTCCCCATTTGGTTTTGGAGGGGGGCTTGTTTGTTAGAATTGGGGCTATGATTGACCAATACATTGCTTATAGTGGACTGGGGTCATGACCCACTCTCAGGTCCAGCAATACCATGAGTGCCCCCCTTTGTATTTACCCAGTCATTGAAAAGTACAAACAACCCGTCAACCCCCTCTTGTAGCAATCTTATTTCGTCCTTAATTATATCCCTCATTTGAATCTGTAAGTCCACCACCAACTTTGTAACCCACACTGGCTGCTCGCTTATGGTTTCCATACTCTCTTCTAAGTTCCCCATCCCAGGTTTCCCATTGTCAAAGATCATACCCTGGGGCTTCATCCTTCTTAAAGGTGCTTTTGACTTAGGTTTGGGTTTACCTTTTCTACATGGTTGGTTTGGAGTGATAACCCTGGGTGTCTCTGGGATAACTACTTCTGTTAATGGTGTCTGATCACTGGTGGGGTCAGTTATTGAAACCCCTGAAATTTGTAAAATACTCGGGTCAGTCTGTGGAAGTGATCTTAACTACACGCAGGGCGGGATGGATAGGCAGACAACATAAGGATGTACATGGAGATTGCATAATGATCAATTTTAGAAATCCGTTGATGATCCAAAAAAATGTTGCTAAAGAGAACGGGAGAAAAATGGGTGGTATTCAAGCACTCCTCTTTGGTTACTTTTAGCCCCCAAATAGGCCCCACCACGACACCAGGCACCCAGAGTGGGACTGGAGGAATAACTACAGCACCCGGGAGCTGACTTATCAGCACTGGCAAAAGCAACCCATTTGTAACATTCCTACTGAAAATAGATTTAGCGTCTTGGATGGAGTGGACTGACTAAAGGAAATCCCCTCTACTATTAAGGTACAACTATGCCCACCCCAAACAGAAACCCGGACCTGGGATAGTGATACAGGATCATGTATCACACGCGGGGCAGGTCTAACTTGTGGGAGCATGAGCGCCTCCCCTGGTTGCACCCAGGTAGGCGGTGACTAGGTCGGGAGGGATAATCCTTAATTTTATCTATCTGTGCGGTCAAATTCAAGGGATGAAAATGGTAGGCTAGAGCCTGCACGGCAAGTACCCACCCTTGTGCATGAGACTCCGGTTCCCCCCAAATGTTCAAAAACAAGGGTCCTATCATGGAACATTGCGGGTCTCAATAATAAGATAAGATCCTAACTGGGACTCTTTTATTAGCCAGTTCGAGATCTGCATGTTTCAGGAAACATGGGTTCAGAGGTGAGGTCCACAAGTTGGGTTTTGCCATTTTTAGTATCCCTGCCACATCCGGGGGCAAATGGAGACCATCAGGATCCCTTAGCACAAGGGTGGGAGTTCATCTAGGATGCTTGGCGAAGCAGATCGACACAAGATCCAATGATATCTTATGTGTCATACTCCAGTTTCCCTCGAACATCGCTGTTGTTCTTTTAAATGTATATTCTAGACCTATGGTCCTGGGAAAGGAGTCTGCCACAAGGAAGAACTAACTACATTTTTGGGTACCATTGCTGAAAATCATATGGTGATCTTGGGAGGGGATTTCAACTGTCAGTTTGAGCCACTAGAGGGAATGTTGTTGGATAGCCTACACGACGAGGATAACTTTTGGGCAATCCCGGAGACCCGGGGGCTCATTAGGTCATCCTACCGGTGAAAGGGACCACCCGACATAAGGGAGGGGGTCCCGTGGTTAGCATTAGGATGCGCCCGCCACAGTGGCGGGCGCATCCAGCATTCCTACCATTGTGGCGGGCAGTGCTGAGTGTCACTGAGCACCGCCCGCCACAATGGCAGGAAGGCATGCTGTGCACTTCCATGCGCAGCATGGCAGGCACCGTGCGGTGCCTGCCATTCTGTGCATGGAACTGCTGGGGGGTACCATAGATACCCCCCACTCCCCCGGAGTCCATGGGGGCCCGCATCAGGCCCCCAAAGGATACACCGCATGCCTTTCCGTGGCGGCATTGCCGCCACGGAATGGCATCTACAAAAGCCCATTGTAATATGGCTGGTGGTGTCTGATAAACACCGCCACCATATAAACCTTTGCGACCGGGGTGGAAAAGCGGCGGACGGTTTTTCCATCCGCCGCGGAACCCCCAGCCATACTAATATGGCGGGGGGTCATTCTGGCTAGGATGGCGGGTGGATCACCCCCGCCAGGCCGGCGGTGGCTACCACTGGCCTGGCGGGTGTGATCCACCCGCCATCCTAATGGGGGCCTAGATGTCTACCAGTTAAAAAATAGACCCCTCTCGTGATTCAGATGAACTGCTGTAGTGTAGTTCCTATTATCCCAATAGGCTCTGCGCATTGGAATAATACCTTCAATAGTATAGGCCTAGACAGACGTTAACTAGGTCTACTACTGTCGATATTAGACTTAAAGTTTTGGGTTTGCCAGCTAGCTCAGAGTTCACTAGAAACTTTCTCGAATGTTCAGGAAGGAATTAACTTTCCTGATTAGACAAGAAGGGATTTAGTTTCTGACAACCATAGAACATGACAACTTTGCTCTCCCCTAATCAAGAGTGTATCTCGAGAGTCGTGTGAACAAAAGGCAATTTATTTTACTCAGTCAGTACGTGCATTCTTAGTCTCATCAGAATGTAGAGAAAAGGAAGAGACGGGCGTGTTCAATAAAAAGGTGTTATTTATTGATCAGTCTCTTTTCTCGTACAAGAGAAATGGATCGATATTATTGCAATACTTATGGTTAAGTAAAGTGCATACATTAGAAGCAGAAGTATAAAATAATACTTTAAAAACATTGATATGGTTTCTAAGCCATATGAAGGTTTAAAATGAATAAAATATATTACATACACATATACATTTGACTAAACGTACTCAACTGGTGTTTCTAAATAAGCCTACCCCGTGTACCTGACCTAAGTCTAATACGTGGGCGGGAATAGAAAGTTACAGTTTAAGTTAAGTTTGTTTTTGCCAAGTGACTGACTAAAGAATTCTCTGTGAGGGGTTATTCAGTTCTGTACCTGGAAGTTAGGATGAATGAGGGATGGTATCTCTCTTCTCTGCTCTCGATATTCCAGGCTGCCTGCGAGGGCTACCCGGAAACGCCGGTGCTGGATTTCTCGGCAGGAGAAAGCAGCGCGTCTCGTTCTCAGCGCGTCAGGAAGGCGGGGCTGCGCCAGCGGGGTCTGCTCTGCTCTGGGCTTCGGCAAGTATGGCTGCTCCATCTCGTCACCACCGCGTGTGTTTGCATAGGGCAATATCGGTAATATTTATACCTTTAAGGTGCCGAGATTGACGTAAGGATGGACATAGATACGTCAATAAAGATGTCATACGACCAGGTCGTTAGCACATTCTTTTGCTGAAGTTCTCGGTGAAATCAAAACAATGGCCGCAGGGTTTTCCCAGGTTGTCATAGGTTTGATTTGTTATGAGAACTCCGTATGCCTTATCAGGGGCTGGAGGAATATCGCTTGTCTAATTAGATCGCAAGCGTTATGACCTAATCAGATAACACGTTCCTGTGCCGTAGTGTGGCTTCGTCAGATAACGGTATCTGCATCATGGGGGTTTGCTGCCTCATGGGCCGACTGCTAGTTAACTTGTTGGTTTGTTAACCAGAATAGGGTCAGGAATAGGGGGATCGATTCAGAACCTATAGGAATACATCACACCCACTCCACGCTAACTATGGACATATTTACTAATCTATGCATAGTAAAACATAGTATAATATATTTATAAAGTATTGTGTATACCTTACCACCCCAAAATACATAAATGCATTTTGAAATTTCCAAATATACGGAAGAAATGCAGTCATATGTATAGTATGCACTCAAGCTGTAGAATAATGCTAAAGGAATAACGCAATTGTATACATTAATGCTATTTGGTATATGAGATTTACACATGAAATGGCTCTTAATACAGAAAAAAGGTTCGAGACCACTTCATCACAGAATATAATACAATGAACATACCAGCGGGCAGCTAATGTCTATAAGGTATAAGTCTATAAGCTATCTAAGTTTAGAAATCTTAGTTCTCCAAGAATAGATCTTACTTTAAGCAGAAGATAGTGTCCCGAAAAATATGCAAAAATATTTTGGGGCTGCTGAAAAAATGCTGTCCGTGAACCGGAGGGAAAAGTGTTCATGTGCTTTTAGTATTAAAGTTGAAGGCCAAATTCAGGGAACGCCGTGTACGAGTTTGTTCAAAAGTCTCTATTTCTGCTCTGGTGAGAACATCATATCATTTAGGCTTTCGAAAAAGTTGTCAACAGCTTCCTGGGAGAGTTCCACTAACTCGGAAATAGGTGTAACCATGCATTCATGCGCATGATTGTCTCCATTGACATTCTGATTTGAATTGCTGACAGAAGGTCGTACCTGATCGATGCTGCTTTCATCTTGAACTTCACTACCCTTTAGTCGTAGTGGTGAAGCTTCCACGAATGCCGTCATCAGGATTGGTAGCCTTTGAGGGCAGCACAAAGCATGAGCCTTGATCGGACTCAACAATGTTTCTGCATCCATTGGCGCATCTGATTGTAGCGTCAGACAGGTGTCTAACACGCATTCTTCTCCGCATAGCAGGCACCTTAATACAGGTAAAACACATCGTTGCCACATAGGTCGAAATGATAGAAACCAAGTCATGTTCAGGTCTCTAAGCCGGGATAGTCCCAGGATTCTTGATATCCGGTCCCGGTATCCAATGGCTAGGATTGTTTCTTCCCTTGTCGCAGGTGTTTTGTCTGTGACATGGTTTGCCATAACGAAAAATAAGGACTAGGAATAGGATTCCTGCAATCAGTCCTAAAATGAGGGGAAGTCCGCCAAAAATCGAATGGACGAAGTCTGGAAAAATACCCAGTATGGCTTTGAATGGTGTTAATGCCATCGAAAATACTGTCTTAAATACTTGTGAGACCCCACTGGTATCAGAAATATTTAAGATTTCATTCAGGATTTCTGCGAAATGTATGGGGGAATTAGTTGATAACAATGAATATATCTCTTCAGTAGTCCTTGCGACTTGGAGATCATACGTTTCTTTTGATGACGTGAGCCTAGTAGGCGTCTGAAGAAGCACTGTTTTCATTCTGCTTAAAGTATCTATTCGAATAGAAGTAATTTTCAAGTTGGGCCATGCCCTTGCCTCCCTGTCTGGAAAGGAGCTGGGGAACAATGAGTGTCCACAGCACTTGACCTTCGCAGTCGTAGTTACGAGATAAGGAGTCCCGGGCATAAGACTACAACATCTGCGATCTACAATTAGAATGTAACTCCCATTATAGAGTCTTTGAAAGAATGGTTCTATCTCTGTTGCAGGTGCGCCTTGCTGGTGACATGAAAGGTTATTTGAGTTCCCTTCACAGGCTCCGTGCAAACTAATTCCGTTACACAGAAGTGTACCGCTTAGTGACATTGCACAATTATTGCCACTAAGAAACACTTTCTGTCCTTTATTACTGACACATGCATGTGAATAGGGCAGGTTCCATGTTGTTTTTATGTACCCCTTTCCCAATTTCTCGTACATGCCAGCCTGTATATATTTTTGGTAGTATTGAAACCTGAAGGTTGAAATTGGAATATTTATTATCCCATGTATTATCCATTCACTGACAGGTCGTTCTGACATTGTCACTGGTAATCTCTCAAGTTTCTCAATGCTCAGGATTGTATAATCAGCTCCCTTTTGGGCCATACTGATTTGTCTATCAGTAAGGTTAAAGATATAGAATAGTGACATTGTGTTGATTAAACGCCAAGGCACATAGCCTGAACGCAGATTTTGTAACGTCCAGCCAAGCTGTACAATAGAACGCAATTGGGACTGACCGTGTTGTAATAACAGTAAGTCTTGCGATAATATGTCGATTGCTGAAGACACAATGCTGTCCAAAGAAAAAATTTTGGAGGACAGAGTCATTAACCCATTGTCCACTACAGAAAGTGATTTTTCCAAATTAATACGGTCAATTTCCCGTATTCTCTCTGCTGTTTCAATTTGAGTAACCTTCCAGGCCTCATTGTATGCTGCATATACAGAGGCTGCTATGAATCGCTTGTGACGCTGTTTGCGTGGTCCCATAGTGAAATCACGCAAGTCAGCACCATCAGTAAGTAAAGTTAGGTGTTGCTTAATTTCTGCCAGTGTGGAAGTTTGTAGCCATTGAAGGCATAATTTGCCCACACTGTAGGTGGTTATTATCCCTGGGTGATGTCTTTGAGGATATCTAGGGTCTGGCCTGGTCATTTTGAACCCCTGTGTTTTGTTCAGGAATCTGTCTTGACAGTTATTAGTATCTGTGGGCCAGATCAACCACTGTTTCCAATCAGGATGTGTTCTGTTTTGGTTTAATACATAATTTACGTCTATCTCCTCATCTGTAGAGGTATTGCTGTACATTGTTGGTTTTGGAATAGACGGTTTATTTAAGTCTTTAATTTTGGCTAGGCCAAGACAGGTAGTTTGTTGAACAGTGTCATTTAAAAATATAATTTGTTCTGGGATCATGCAGGCTCCTATACCCTGTACTTGCCGGTCTTTTGTACCCCAAACACTTTTCAATTCAACATTTTTGTCCCAATAATCAAAACCAAAAGTATTCATTTGTTCAAAGAATGAGTCCGAATATATCAATTTTGTGTTTGTTATCATGGTCTTTGTCCCTGTCTTATTTGACAATTTGAAATAAAATGTTTCAGCATTACTTATGTTAAAACCTGAAAAGTATGAATATTTGTCGTAAACGGTTCTTGAGCTCCCTTTTGGAGGTGTTGCACAATGTTCCCATTGATTATAATTTAAAACATTTCTAGGTTGTGCAGATCTATGTAGAAAATGATTACCATAGTGGTTATAACAGTACATACTATCATAATTTGTAGAACCCTGCAAATAATCATGTTTGGTAAATTTAGCAGACATTACTAAGTCAGACATCATATTATTAATGCTTTCAAAGTCCCAATCATCAGCAAATGAGCTCGGTTTTACAAAGTCACTCAATGAGATCTTAATTTGGTGTGGATATTTCAGGATTTCGACCGGACCATAAATTTCATAGTCAGTGTTATCCCATGCTACCCCACCCGGTATAGGATTGGCTGTGAAGTTGGCTGAAGAAAGTTCTCTTTTCTCGACGTGTGAAGATGTGTGTGGTTTGAGGATCAAGTTGATTTTCTGACTTGCTGTGTCCATTTTAGCATATTTTCCCTCAATGAAGCGTCCCAAAGTTAGTATCATGATGAGCCAAAGTATGAGGATAAATGCACCAAAACCCACCCAAAATTCGAGCCATGGAGAAACCAGATATGTTTCTTTCAGTTGTTTCAAAAGTTCTTTAGCTTTATCTTTAAAGGTTTTTGATGATGGCTGTGTCTTTGATTCACTGAAGCCTTCGGAGGAATCATCGAAGTTTATGAAGTAGCCGGATGCAGTTCTGTCAATTGTTCCAATTGGTTCAGGATCACTGTTTCTTGCATTTGCACTTGGTACTTCATTATAGATTGGTGTGTCTCTGCTAAATGTTTTTATTTGGGTTTTCAGAGGTCTAAGTTCCATTGCATTGTTGCATAGTCCTTGTTGTTCTTTTGTAGGTGTTTCGAAAGTGATTAACCTCTTTGTTAGAACCTCTGTACTGGTAGCAAACCTTGGTGTTCTGCTACTTATTGGGAGTCCACTTGGCCTACTATTTGTTATCGGCCACATGATTGTGGTTTTACCAGGTCGATGGATACAACTCGGTTCTCCTTTTTACCAGCAAGTGGCGGTAGTACAACTGATCTTGTCCCGTTGACAGACAAGACAGGAACTGCTTTTCTGTAAGAAGGCCCAAATTCCTTCTTTACCGCGATCTTTTCTCTGACTAGATCCCCGACTTTTGGAATCCAGACAGGTCTTGCTGGGACAGGTGGTGGTTCTTCAGTGGTTGTTGGCTGTTGTTTCAACTTTATGTTGCTCAGGTCTTTTCTTGTTTTGTTTAAGTCCTGCAAAATAGCCAAACAGTCTTTGATATCAAAGCTTTTTTCTTTCACCACTGAAGTCTGACTATCAAGGTCAGAGATCAACATCCTAGTTCCAAATAATAATTCGTACGGACTGAATCCCTTCAGAGAATTTCTTGGCAAGTTATTTAGACTACGTTGGACACTTATTAAATGTTTGACCCACCCAGTTCCCGAACCTAATATCCTTTCCATTATAGATTGCTTTATGCCTTGGTTTTTTCTTTACACCATCCCGTATCCCTCAGGAAGGAAGTGAGAAGATTCCCGCTGTGCTATGCTCATTTGGTCATGTTTCCCATCAGGCTGGAAGGCTAGATCGAAAACAATGGTCAAACGTAGCATGCTCTTAGGGTATATGCCATTTAGACTCGCAAATCTTTGTATAACAGTCCAGACGTCAGCCGAGTGCTGGTGATCTACACTATAAGTGGAAACTAGCCTGTATATGTTAATCGCAAGCCTTGCTTTTTACTCTTGATTTTTTCTGGAGTAAAACTACGAGGTATTAAACTGTTTCTCTCCCAACTGCGATCTCTGTTGCAGTTTGGGCAGTTTTTTACAAACATGGTGTGACGCAGGCTCATGCCTGCCACCAGTACCTTGATTGTAATTCTTCCAGAGAATCTTTTAGTTTGAGGTGTCTGAGACCCTCGCCCATATGTGCGTCTGCGATTAACAAGTTTCTCCTGTCCATGTTTGGAATCACTCTATCCCCCACTCCAGGGATTCGAGCAAAAGGGACGGAGTTTGCATCGATTATGTATGTATAATTGAGTGGATAGTTGATCGGTAGCGCTGAGCAGTCGCCTTTAGATGACGTTTTCACCGCCAGCACTGTTTCACCGTCAATGTATTTTAATGTACGCTTTTTTCGAACTACGGGAGCCGATTTAGTGGCTGCCGCTGTGGCTGTTTCAGCCAATGAATTCCCTGCAACGTGAACGCCATCACGCTGATGACTCAGTGAGTGTGTCACGTGAGTCTTTGGTAGTTCTTTTTGTAAAAGAGCTATTTGTTTCCAAAGCAGTTTCTGCTTTATTGTTGCATCTGTGTCATCTTTGTAACCGTTTTGAATCCATGTCTGCAAATCCTTGTTATATGATTTGACGCAGTAATATGAATCTGACACTATAAGTGTCGGGAATTCGCGATCCGCATTATCTAGCGCCATTTTCAATGCTAATATTTCAGTCTGTTGTTCTGAATTAGTTTCTACTGAGTGTGTTTTTGTTAATAGAGGTTTTAGTTTACCTCCGCGCCACACTTCTTTTGTAATCCCACATGTGGGGTTGTATGCCTGTTCTCCCCAAACGGGGGGTTGAGCATGTCCGTCTGCATAGATTACACAGGCGTAATGTCGTAAAGGCAGAATGCCGATTGGCAGAGGGAATGTTCTTTCATATTCTAAATTTTCCATTTCTTCTAGTTCTGGATCAAAGTAATAGTATACTTTGTCCGTTGTGATTGAATTCACCCATTGTATCCATTCCGGATTCAATGTTGTTGTTGGTAAATTACACGGTGTTGTTAGTGCCTCAAAGGCTGATTCAGCTGTTCTGACTGTGATATGTCTACCGTCAGCTTGATCTTTTTCTCTAGCTATTGCGGTTTGAACTGCATGAACAATTTTTTCTTTGTTGCCGAATTTCTGTTCAGCTTCTGTGTACAAGTGTGATTTGAATGCAATCGGTACCTTTTCTCCCTCATTAGAGGTCAGGTATGTGAATCCGCATCTCCCTGGGATGACTCGAATCACAAGATTGCGTGTGTTATCACGTGTTTCTAATTTTGTTTTAACTAGCATGTCTGTTTGTAAGGATCTCAGAATTTCTGTGTGTATTTGAGTCCAATTGGATCTTTTAAAATCTGGTTTTATCAGATCATAAAGGGGTTTGACCCTTTCTGCATAATTTGCAATATATGTTCTTTCGAAATTTAGGAAGCCTAGAATTGACTGTAGGTTTTTTAGTGTTCTAGGTGCTTGGAGGACGGCACATTTTTCTAGAAAATTGTCAGCCAGGCTTTTACCTTCACTTGATAATTCATATCCTAAGAACAGGACTGTCAGATGGGCAATTCTGGATTTTTTAAAGTTGAATTTGTAACCCTCTGCTGCGAACCCAAGTATTATGGTGTTCACTCTCTTCAAGTGAGTCTCCAAGTCATCATCTGTTAAGTATATGTCGTCGACATACGATAATGCTTCGTCGTCATATATTTGTAGTAATTCTGTTACTCTCGCTGAGAATACCCCCGGGCTGTTTTTGTACCCCTGGGCTAACCGACAGAATTGTTTTTGAGTGCCATTTATTGAGAACGCAGACAAATATCTGCTCTCTGGTGCTATGTTTTGACAAAAGAATCCATTAGAAATGTCTAATGTTGTTTTGTATTTTTTGCGCACTATGTTATTCATTAGTGCAGCACTATGCGAATTTTGCACTGCAAAAGTTTTGCAACATGAGTTAAGGTGTCGGTAATCCAAAACTAGACGATATGAATTGTCTGGTTTGGAGACCGGAAACAAAGGGTTGTTCATTTGTGAGGTGCAAGTTTCAATCACCCCCTGGTATTCTAGCTGATCTAGGATTTCTTTTACCTGTTTTTTAGCTTCTTGCTTAATTGGGTACTGCCTTTGTGCAGTAGGTTGTGATTTTAACTGGATTTTGTGAGGAGGAGAGTCCTCATCCCATCCTACGTGATTTTTATATAAAGCAGGAGCTTGAGCTACTGCCCACTTTCTGGCAAGTGTGTATTTTTTATGAATTGGGATGTGATTTGAGAAGGCAGGCATAATTATTTCTTCGCCATGAGGGCACTCCCTGACAAACTCTGGTGGCCAGTCTTTTTCAGCTAGAAGGATGTCATAGCCCTTGGAGAGATTATCCCAAAATAGTCCCCTTATTTTTCTAGTCTTATCTCCCTCTATACGTAATGTTATTTTGTATATTTTGTGAGGTTTGCTAACTCTGGTGTCTGCAGTTTCCACTTGAAGATATTCATTCGTGTCCACTGTCTCCAGATGATTCATAAGGACTTTGCGAGCTATGCTCACTTCTGCTGCGCTGTCTAGCATTGTCTGAGCCCATTCTCCGTTTTTCAGTTGTGTCCTCAGTATTCTCGGCATTGTTAACTACCTTGATACTGGCTACCTTATTTTTGGGAAATTGTAATTTCTTTTTTAGCTGAGCAGGTTCCTTGTCTTTGGACTTGGCGTGCTCTTCTCTTTGTTCTGATCGTCCTCTTCTTTCCGATTTCTGCGAGGAAGTCTGAAAAGATTGAGAGGGACGTGTATCAATGTCTTGATATCTATCAGGCTTTTTTATATTATCCCTATTTCTAAGGTTATATCTTTTCCCAGAGGGGTCACTCTGCGGTGACCTGTGTCTTTGGTTCGGAGATTTTTCTCTTCGCCTAGGAGACCTTCCTCTGGACTGGAATTTCTTTTCTTTAGGATTGGATTGTTTGTTTCCATCCCAGCTCTTTTTCTGTGATGTTGAGTTATTATTAAAAAATATTTTTTCAGGACTTTCAATCAGTTGTGGTTTTACTGGTATTCCACCTAAACTATCTCTACCTAGTTCCTCATAGGATTTTTCTATGATTCTGGCAATTTCAGCTGGTTGGTCTGCTATATCTGTCTCCTTTAACCTCTGGCGGATCGCCACGTTTGCTGCTTCACCTTTTATGTTGGCTAATAGTATAGCCGAGACCTGCTTGAAGTCTTTTAGTAATTTCATACCAAGAGTTAAAGCGGGTTCTGGACCGTATTCGTCTTGAATTTGTTTTAGCACATCTGGTATTACCGAAATGGATGGAACACCGTGCGTTTTTGTGTAGATGGAAGCGAAGACTGTACCCCAAGTGTCACAGTCCTCAATGTGTGGTGCGATTCCCATTGGAAGACAGATAGTCAGAATCCTGTGTTTTTCTAATGGGGTGGTGTCAGGAAACACCGCCTCTATTTGGGTGATTTTCTGTGCCAACCAGAATGGTATTTGTTCCCGTTTAGCCGGTACTTTACCTAGGCAGGATTGTATGTTCTGTGGTGTAATTTTATTTGTGTTCCCCTGGTGAGGGGTCAGCTGTGGAATTTTAATCGCTGGCTGAATTGTTGAAGTCCGCATCACATACTGGACTAATTGTCTGTGTATTTTTATTAGTTGTTTTAGCTGTGTTAAAAGGTTCGCTGCAGACATCCCATCGATGTCTGGATGTGGTGTGTATCCGGCTAGGACCGGCCACGTTGCTCCTGGTCTACCTAAAGGACCGAGCCTGGTGATGTGATTATTATGTTTTAGGGCGCCATCAAATAAGAGCAGGTGCTCTTGAAATTTGAGTGGTACTTCCACCTCCTCGAAAGGAGTGTACGTTTCAGGAGGTTCCTCTATTTTGTAATAGTGGAAGTACTTTGTTACAGCATTTGCTGCTGGAAAATTTATCCATGAATAGTATACCTCTGTCTGCCGATATTCGTGTGCCTCAATTACGAATATGACTGTGCCACCTCTAGGTGTCAGTCCGTTTTCTATAAGTTTTAAGGTTATAGATTTCCTTTTGATGACCGGGATGAGTATTATCTCCGGGTCTGCATTTTGTAGTGCAGTATCAGCTTCTGCGAGTTCAGTTGCTAATCTAACTGCCTCTCTTTCCTCATCACTGTCTACCATTTTACCGACAGGATGGTTATTTCTTTTGTTTGCAGATCAGGTTTCTTATGGAAACAAAGATTAGATGCACAATATTTTGGAACAGTGTATCCTTCAACGTTGACTATACCAAGTACCATACATAGGAGTTTCCTCCTGCGATGTTTGGCGGATATTGCCTTTCACCCACTCCAGACGTCTTTGGAGTATTATGGGAAAAAGGGGTCTGAGTGAGAAAGCACGACTGAGTTACTTTAAATGTCTTACGTTAGTTTTATCGCCCTTTCCAAACGCGTTGGGCGCCATGTAGTGTAGTTCCTATTATCCCAATAGGCTCTGCACATTGGAATAATACCTTCAATAGTATAGGCCTAGACAGACGTTAACTAGGTCTACTACTGTCGATATTAGACTTAAAGTTTTGGGTTTGCCAGCTAGCTCAGAGTTCACTAGAAACTTTCTCGAATGTTCAGGAAGGAATTAACTTTCCTGATTAGACAAGAAGGGATTTAGTTTCTGACAACCATAGAACATGACAACTTTGCTCTCCCCTAATCAAGAGTGTATCTCGAGAGTCGTGTGAACAAAAGGCAATTTATTTTACTCAGTCAGTACGTGCATTCTTAGTCTCATCAGAATGTAGAGAAAAGGAAGAGACGGGCGTGTTCAATAAAAAGGTGTTATTTATTGATCAGTCTCTTTTCTCGTACAAGAGAAATGGATCGATATTATTGCAATACTTATGGTTAAGTAAAGTGCATACATTAGAAGCAGAAGTATAAAATAATACTGTAAAAACATTGATATGGTTTCTAAGCCATATGAAGGT
Source organism: Lissotriton helveticus (assembly GCF_964261635.1). Classification (NCBI taxonomy): domain Eukaryota; kingdom Metazoa; phylum Chordata; class Amphibia; order Caudata; family Salamandridae; genus Lissotriton; species Lissotriton helveticus. The sequence goes on along the minus strand of NC_136072.1, from coordinate 1,189,311,084 downwards.
TTAAAATGAATAAAATATATTACATACACATATACATTTGACTAAACGTACTCAACTGGTGTTTCTAAATAAGCCTACCCCGTGTACCTGACCTAAGTCTAATACGTGGGCGGGAATAGAAAGTTACAGTTTAAGTTAAGTTTGTTTTTGCCAAGTGACTGACTAAAGAATTCTCTGTGAGGGGTTATTCAGTTCTGTACCTGGAAGTTAGGATGAATGAGGGATGGTATCTCTCTTCTCTGCTCTCGATATTCCAGGCTGCCTGCGAGGGCTACCCGGAAACGCCGGTGCTGGATTTCTCGGCAGGAGAAAGCAGCGCGTCTCGTTCTCAGCGCGTCAGGAAGGCGGGGCTGCGCAAGCGGGGTCTGCTCTGCTCTGGGCTTCGGCAAGTATGGCTGCTCCGTCTCATCACCACCGCGTGTGTTTGCATAGGGCAATATCGGTAATATTTATACCTTTAAGGTGCCGAGATTGACGTAAGGATGGACATAGATACGTCAATAAAGATGTCATACGACCAGGTCGCTAGCACATTCTTTTGCTGAAGTTCTCGGTGAAATCAAAACAATGGCCGCAGGGTTTTTCCCAGGTTGTCATAGGTTTGATTTGTTATGAGAACTCCGTATGCCTTATCAGGGGCTGGAGGAATATCGCTTGTCTAATTAGATCGCAAGCGTTATGACCTAATCAGATAACACGTTCCTGTGCCGTAGTGTGGCTTCGTCAGATAACGGTATCTGCATCATGGGGGTTTGCTGCCTCATGGGCCGACTGCTAGTTAACTTGTTGGTTTGTTAACCAGAATAGGGTCAGGAATAGGGGGATCGATTCAGAACCTATAGGAATACATCACACTGCCTCTTTTTGAACCACGCCCTAAGAGCTTGCAATGACAGAACCTTGTCCGAAACATCAAGTAGTTATACCTTCCATAGAAATGACTGTGGTTCTCTATTAGACTACATTTTAATTGACTCCAAATCCTGTGATAGGTTAATTGATTTTAGGGTTGTGCCACGGCTAGATAGTGATCACCACGCATTAGTGCTTGAATTATAGGAGTTTAATCCAACACTATTGATACTAGATTGACGCTTTCCAATTGTAGGCGAAGAGTGGGATGGTCTGCTCGCAGCCAATCGCAAGACAAACTAAGTACTTTATATGAAGCCCTGATCCTGGTGCTTCGGACGGCATCCAATTTAACAACACATAACGGAGCAGGTATAGATCCTGAGTTGGTCACAATGAACCATGCTAGATTAGGAGAAGTAACATTGGACTTCTCCTATCCCAAAATAACAAAGAAACCTAGCATGACACCCCCACACCCATGGTATAACGATCAATGCCGCAAAGCCAAAAGATCATTGGTATCGTCCGTCAAGGCCAATGATCGGTTGAGAATTAAATTTGCTTGGACGGTTTATAAAGCGGCCACCTTTGAAGCCAAAAAAGAGTGGGAAATGGAAAAGTGGGATGCTCTGAGAAGCGCCTTGGTGGTCAGGGACATGAGGACCTTCTGGCAAGTTGTTAATTCTGGTAGTTCTGGTGTTAAACCACAGGTAGATCCAAACTTGGATGAAGAAGTCTGGCGGGAACACTTTGAATCTCTCTATTCTAAGGCAGAAATATTTAATGACGAGATATTTGAGGGATGTTCTATGGGGATCGACTACTCCCCCGACCTGAGGGAAACAAAAGAACCCTTTGACAAGAGCCTTAGCATAAGTCTAGAGGAAATCAAGGGAGCATTAGTAAAAATTGCCCCAGGTAAAGCACCTGGATTAGATAAAATCCTTGGGGACCTCTTCCGCAGTGAACCAACTGTCTGGGCTCCATATCTCTGGGTGCTATTTAATGCTATATTACAGGGCATGAAGATTCCTCACAGTTGGGTTGGAGCAGAAATCATTCCCATTTATAAAAAAGGCTCACCGCTCTTACCAGTTACCTATAGGCCAATAAGCCTGATAGACATCATGCAAAAAATATTTGCGCGTGTATTGCTGCCCAGGTTGCAAACATGGATGGAGGAACGGGAGATATTATCCCCTTCACAGGTGGGGTTTAGGGAAAAACTGTCAACTTTGGACCAAATACTTAGGAGCCCATTAGGATGGCGGGTGGACTTTTGTCCGCCCGCCACCCTGGCGGTGCTGTGACCGACCGCCAGTGGTGCAGCGGTCCCGCACCGGCGATTAGGATGGAGGATGCCACCGCCACCATGGCGGTGGCATCCTCCATTCCCAGCATTGTGGCGGGCGGCGCCCGCCACAATGCTGGGAATGTACTGCGTGCATTGTCATGCACAAGGTGACAGGCACCGCGAGGTGCCTGCCACCATGTGCATGACTATGCCAGGGGGTACCCCCCATGTGCACCCCCCACACCCTCAATACCCTGGGGGCCCACAACGGGCCCCCAAAAGCAGAATCTGCATGCCTTTCCGTGGCGGCAACGCTGCCACGGAAAGGCATGTTTCTGCCCCCATGCTAATATGGATGGTGGTGCAGACACCGCCACCATATTAAACCCTTTTCCGCCCGGTCAACTCGTTGACCGGTCAGAAAAGCGGCGGACGGTCTTTCCGTCCGCCGCGGTCCCCCCCGCCATAGTAATATGGCGGGGGGAAATGGGTGGCGGGCGGGGAAGGATGTCGTGCGGATCGCCACCGCCCGCATGGCGGTGGCGATCCGCCCGCATGGCGGTGGTGAGCCGCCCGCATGGCGGTGGCTATCCGCCCGACATCCTAATGGGGCCCTTAGGCTTCAATTATTATACTGGAAGACTGTGTGTCTAGAGGGTGTCAGCCTCTATTTAGTATTTGTAGACCTGAGGTCAGCCTTTGATTTGGTCCCAAGGGAAAAACTTTGGACAGTCCTCCAAAAGATGGGGATTCCAACATATCTTACTCATCTCATTAAGCGGCTACACGAGGATAACTTCACCCAAATCAGATTTGGCAAGGATGGAAAGCTAACTGCTCCCATCCCAATAAAACGCAGTGTTCGCCAGGGCTGTGTGCTCGCCCCCACTCTCTTCAGTCTCTACATCAATGGCCTGATAGATTATTTATCAGCTGAGAAAGACCTCGATGTTCCCAAGTTAGCCTCCCGAAAAATCCCAGTAATGATGTTTGCCGATGATAGTCTATTAGTATCTAAATCACTTATGGGGATCCAGAGGGTACTCAATAAATTTGAAACTTTCTGTTATGAACGAGGACTAGAAGTTAATATACAGAAAAACAAATTTATGGCGTTCAATAGCCCCAAAAGAACACAAGTAAACCCGTCTCTAAATGGTAATTCACTCAAAAGAGTTTCCTCTTATGATTATCTCGACATTACAATCACTGAAACTATGGATTGGGGGGCACAAATTAAAAAATCATCATTAAAATTATCACAATCATTAGGTGGTATTATGAAGGTCTTTTGTAAGTCTAGTCATAAACCTGTGAGTCCAGCCATGGAAATATATAAGGCCCAAGCTCGGGGATGGGCGTTATACGGTGCAGAACTTTGGGGCTACACAAGTACTGACAATTTAATGCACGTAGAAAACAACTTCCTGAGACAGTTGCTAAAGCTCCCATGGAGCACACCGCTAATTCCACTCCGATTAGACTTGGGTCTTATGGCAATTGCTGATATAACCAATTTTAAACCTTTATTATACTGGCATTGCCTGAGGGTCAACCTAGAGCTTTTTTCGTACAGGGAGGAAATAAAAGAAGTAATGAACCTAAGGGGGGCTGTCAAACTCCTGTGGCTTGCGTACGTAAAGCACTTGCTGGTCAGTATGGGGCTGGGCGAACTCTGGGCTGATCCAGAGTCGGCCTGCTCCTCACTCCCTAGGAAAGTACTAAAGGCCCTTTATGAAGAGTTTAAAATGGCACAGTTTCACAGTTGCCCCCGAGTGCGCAAGGTAACCTCAGCCTTTTTAGTTATCAAAGACAGGTTTAGCTTGGAGCCGGCTTTAGATGATATGAAGCCGGCTGCTGCTAGAAAGCTCTCTCTTCAGTTTAGGCATGGGGTTTTGCCCCTTCGCGGTTTCACTCACAAGTGGGGGGGTTTGCAAGATCTGAGGTGCCCGGCATGTGACTGCCCCGAAGAGTCGGTACTCCATGTGTTTATTAGCTGCCCAGGCTATCACAAGGCAAGAAAATGATGGCTGGTGCAGATTTGTAGGAACCTTGGTACTAGACGTTGCTCTGAGGCTTTCAGGATACTGAAAAATAATTGCAGTACCCCGATCGTTTACTCAGTGGCAGGTTTCCTATTTTCCATGTGGTGTACGCACAGGATTTCAATAAAAAACACATTAATTACGAGCTAGGATATGTTTATGGCCTGATATGAAGTAGTCTTACTATCACCATTAAACAGTCAGGAAAAACATTTATTAGTGGTTCTCTCTGTTGGTCTTAAAATTAGGACTCGTTTTTAACAATTTTGGTCATCTTTTTAGAATTCCATTTTATGTAAATTATTTATTTATTTGCATTATGCACTTTCCAAAGGTGAATCCTTGCTCGCTGCCTTGAATAACCCTCTGTGATTCCTGTTTTTCCTCGCCTTCCACCTGTGTATGTACTAGAATTGCCGGCATTTTTAATTGAATATTCTCCAGATGTGTGCTAATAATATTCACAACTATTTTTTATTGATTCCTGATGTAAATTTAAATGTATTGTTATGTATTGCGTTTGTATATTTGAGGTTATATTGACCAAAATAAAGTTTATTGAAACGATAAAACGAAACGATATGCAGAAACGCCCATACACCACTCACGGAACACCCCCTTGATGCAAAGTAGTGCAAAGCAGTGCATTTCAGTGCATTTCGCTACTTTTTGCTACAAACCAACACACATTATGATTTGTGTTGGTTTATAAATACCAACCTGAATTTTGACTCAGGTCTACAGTAAAAAGTAACACAAATCTGAAGCAAAATCTTTGTAAATCTGGCAGAAATGTATTATTATAAGAGTGTTAGCTTTTTACTCACACTGCTAACGAAAGACTTACCTTTTATTATACTGTATACACAGCTATTGCAGACTAATATGATACACTAATGTAAAGATACACGTATAACAAAAAACATTAATCATTTCCTTTTTACGAGCAAAAAAGGTGGTTCTATAAAGAACTTTTTTATGATTTTAAAATATTGTAATTATTTTTTCTATTTTTGCAATTTGTTTAGGGGAGTCAATTTAAAAAGAAAAAAGTGCAGCTAAACTTGAAAAGTAAACATAAAAAGCAGTTTTTTCTTGGGGCACTGGTTTTCTAAGAGCAACTTCTCTCCGACCAATGCACTCTCCTCTCCCACGACCACCACCTTGTTGCAGTAAAGTATGGTATGCTCAATTCACATCAATATGTCTCTGGGCCACTTGAGATGGAACAGTGTCCCCAGAACCAATGGAGGGTCCAGCGGTGGATGTGGGTGCCTCCTCTGCATCACTTTGCTGCTCTCCTCTGGCAAGGTGTTTGGAGTGGCGCCTGTGCTTCAACGTGCCTGATGTTACCTGGGAGTGCTTTGCATGAGAATGTCATATCACATATTTGGCAGATGACAATTTTTTATGACGCATTTTTTTCTTCTTCCCTTGATGCATGGAGAAGAACTGCCAAACCAGCGGCTCCCCCGTGGTTCTAGGTGTGTGTTCCTATGTAGACATAGTCAAGTTCTGATCCAAAGTGACGTTGAAAGGACGGGCACTTCTTGAAAAGTAAGCAAGACAGTGATTTCAATGAATTGGATGTGATGTGATGCTATGTCATGTCATGTCATGTCATGTCATGTTATGTTATGTTATGTCATGTTATGTTATAAACATGTGATATAGAGCAGCAGATCACCCCCCAAGAAATATCTTGGTGCCCGAGTGCGGTTAAAGGTAAAAAAGAGTTGTAGAAGATGCAGGCCTTGAGCAGTTTTTTTTAAGCAGGTAAAGTCTGAACAGGAGCAGCTATGGAAAGGCAGTCTGTTCCAGTGGTGGGAAGTAAGATGGGTAAAGGACTGCCCTCCATATTTGGCCATACACATACGCTGAGGGAAGAGCAAAAGTTGGCCTAGATCTGAGATTTCGATTAGGAAGATATGGATGAAGTTTCTTTTGAGGGACCCTTAATGGCCAGATATTTGTGAACCAGACACAGGGTTTCAATAGAAAGGGTTATCTCACAGAAAGCCAGGGAAGAAATATCAGTGTGGGTTCAGATATGAGGAAAAGAGGAAGCTTGCAAACCAGGGGAGCAGCGGTATTCTGAACCACTTGCAGCTTGGAGAGTAGCAACTTATTAGAAGCTACCAATAGGACATTGCCATAGTCCAGATGGATTACAATAAGTGCCTGAGTGAGAGTTTTTATAGCTTGTAGCAGGAGCCACTGAAAGATGTCTTTCCTGGCTCTCATAGGTCCTGCAAAATCATATTCATATACCACAGGACTGCAACATCCAAAAACGAGGCAAGTCACAGTGTGATTGTACGCGGATGTATGACGTTAGAACGCATGCTTTTACAACGCATGCCATTACGACGCAGGTTTTACAACGCAAGTCGTTACAACGACTTGCGTTGGGGGTGCTGGATAGTTGTCACAGCTAGGCTATAGCTTATGCGAAATGGGGTTTGGGACTACATATCCCAGAATGCTTGTGACTTTAGTCCTACCTCTCTTTCACTCATTTTGCTATCTAAGCTCCCTTCTCCTTCACTCCGGTGCTTGTCACCTGAGTATTTTGATTCGGGACGGTAAGAAGGAAGATTATATATTCTGGGACGCGTGTTTATCTGGATTTGTTTGGATTGCCTTGGCCGTTTGGATTGACACGCATGCGGCTGTTGCACAACGGCGTGTCATAGCCATTTGTGGTACGTGACTTTCTTTTTGGAGCTAGCGGTGTAGCGCGAACGCGGTGGCTGCCGTGTTCATTATTCTTTTTTTGTATTTCCTGAACCTTATCGTATTCCGCTACGGGAGGAACTCGGAATTCATCAAGGCAAAGATCGAGGGGGGCTATTGTCGGAAGACTGCGTGGGAGGTCTGTTGTTTGTGTCTGCGCTATCAGCAGGAAGAGCAAGCGCATGGATACAACTGAATGTAACAGAGTTACGGAACGTTCACCGGCCCACACGAAGCTGCAGAAAAGATAGGAGGGTTTTATCTCCGATTCTACTAGGCAACTCGAATCCGTCTGTGTTGGACCCGGCCTCGTGGCGTGGCCCGTCTCTGTCCCTCAGAACCCTGCGAGCGTAGGCCTGTACCCTGAGCCCCTGCGCAGCGTCCCCGTAAGAATAGCCTGCACCCAGCCGCCTGGTCGTCTCACCCCCGATGAGCCCGAACCCCCGTAAACCCACGACCAGGCCGCACGTCCCCGTCCCACTCCCGGCTCCGAGCGCCTAGACCTGGCATGCCCCACAAGGCCCGGACGCCATCTTCCCTCTCCGACATCCCTGTCTCCCTGGGCCTAGCGTGATCCCGGCCCCAGCGAAACCCAGACTCCAAAGGCGCGCCAGTCCCAGCCGGGGGGTAAAGGGCTCCCCGAGTGAGATAAGCCAGGGAGTTTCGATGGCACCTCCGGCCTCCCCTGAGAGACCGGTATCTGTCACACCTTTGGGCCTCCCCTGTGGCCCAGTTTCGATCACCCCTCTGGCCTCCCCGGGGGCTGGCTCCAGACCCGCTGGGCGTCTGGGAATTCTCGGACCCATCCTTCAAAGGGATCAAAGAGCCAAACGCCGGACCTCGCCAACGACCAGCCCCCCCGGGCTTGAGACCTCCGCCTGCGAGGGTCCGGAGATCAAAGAGCAGAAGGACTATAACTGGGCCCGCCCGACAACTAGAGGGCAGTTGTATCTTGGACCTGAAGCCCTGCTGATCTGATCGCGGCTGACCCTAAGAAGAACTCATCTGGAACCTCGGAGCCCTGCTGACGCTGTCGCGGCTCAAGCTGAACTGAACCATCGGAGCCCTGCTGACGCTGTCGCGGCTCAAGCTGAACTGAACCATCGGAGCCCTGCCGACGCTGTCGCGGCTCAAGCTGAACTGAACCATCGGAGCCCTGCTGACGCTGTCGTGGCTCAAGCTGAACTGAACCATCGGAGCCCTGCTGACGCTGTCGCGGCTCAAGCTGAACTGAACCATCGGAGCCCTGCTGACGCGGTCGCGGCTCCCCGAACCTCGCCAGACCGAGCCCTGCTGACCTCGTCGCGGCTCGAGGAATACTCTGGTCCGGCTGGACCATCGAGAGCACCATCACGACCGAGCCGACTCGACGGAGGTGAGGCAACCAGTACGACTATCATCTCGTACCCCCCGGCTCGAGGATTGAGAGCTGTGCGTAGGGTACGGCTCGTATTAACCCAGAGACTAAAAGACTGTCCCGCTTCCCCCTTCCCGAATCCTCCAAGACTTTGTGGTCCCTTGACCGCCGTGTATATAAGAGTGCTTCCTTCGTTATTTGCTTATATAAAGATATTGTTACTAAAACCCACCGGTGTGGTGTCTGTTCGTAGTGTGGTGTGAGCTCAGTGTGTACGATCCTAGACCCGAAGTCCTCCCCGGTGAGGACCTCACAATCAAGACTCGGCAAGTTCTGTGGGAGAGGTGGGCCCTGGTGTGGTCGGGTGAGCACAACCTGACCCTCGGGGATCGCCCCTTCTTACAGTCTGCCAGCTAAGTACTATTCCTTGACAATCCTGTACTGTTGGATATATAACTTGGTAGAGTCCTTGCAGTATCTGGACTTTACTAGAAGTCTTCTATTAATCAAAAGGGTCCACCTCACGTTGGGTGGGTGTATGTCCAGATGTCAATGGAATACACCTTCTTTGTTAAAATACCCCTTACACACCAAAAGGGCCCTTGGTGTCATGCTTCATCATCGGGGTCTTCCCGTCCCGCTATTGTGCGGGGCGGGGCAGTGCTGCGACAAGCGACTACGCTGGAGCACCTTTAGATGGGGGTGCTATGTGTTAGGAGTGAGTGTCAGTGGGGTCAGGAGTGATATAAAGAGTGGGTTTAAAAAATACCTGGCCTGGTGGTAAAAAAAAAATTATTAGACACTGGCTGGTATTGTTAAAAGAAAAGTGAAGCGGAGAGGTAGAGCTAGTTAATGGGCTCTCTCTCCTAAGTGGGTCAACATGTTTCGAGGCGTGAAGCCTCTTCGTCAGGACCTAGGGGATGATCCCCCTGTCACTCACTAGTGTTACTCCACAAAGGTAGTTAAAAGTGTATATACAAAAAAGTGAAAAAAATGTAGTCTATCTATGTGTGTAGCTATAATTTATAATTACACATTTCGTACTAATGTCATACTAATGATGTAGTATGCCTGAAAGATAAGAAAAACTAGTTAATAATTGCGCCGATCCTAAAGTGCGCTTAGCTCTAAGTCACCTGTAAGGGAGGAAGAGACACACAAACATATATACCCATTGAGGTACTGGGATCTTGCGTAAGTAGTGAAAAGGTTTGAACACATTCCGAAATTACATACACTCACACACAGAAATGTGGCACATACGAGGTGTTATTAGCCAGGAGGGAAGGGGTATCGAATACATACTTATCATAGGAGGAGTCAATGCCTCATGAGCCAGTTCAAGACAGAAGGGTAATGTGGGGTCCCAACTACAAATGGAGAGATAAGGAATACACAGAGTGTTTGTCTCTACCATTTCAATTGGTCTCCAAGTGTCAGAGAGCAACGGTCTAGATGAGGCTAAAAGTTCGTCCTATTCGAACGGCTATGCCGTACTTACTTAGCCCCCTGCACGGTTGTGCTTCCTCCTTCGTCTGCGGCTTCCGTGGATATGAAGGAGGCGAGATCGACAAGTTTTTATAGGGTGGGATAATTGATTAATTATTTAATTAGTGAGGAAGGCGTGCCGAAATAGGTGGAGCCCAAGGTCTGGTGACTGAGGCGGCCATCCTTGAGTGGTGGATGGTCGTGAAAAGGCTCGTCTCGATTCTGCGTTAGGACTCGGTGGTAGGTTATAAGTATAAGTGCCAGGATTTTAAAAGGCTGAAAAGTGCTATCTATAGCCAGCACGCATACGCAGCCACACAATCCTCATAAAATGTAAAGAGATCTGATCAATCCGCTTGCGTGCAAGGGAGCATGCACTGAGGGCCCGCTATACACGCTTGCGTGTAGTAAAGACGTGCTCTAACTGAGACCAGCGCGCATGCGCAGATGTTCCTTGCTTGCTAAATGCGGAGAGGCAAGCGCATGTACAGCTATGCCGAGGGACTGTAAAGACCTGGATGATACGGATAATATAGTTTGTAATGAAAAAAATATATAAATATAAATTATACATACTGTTTTGGTTGGAACAAGCTAAGATCTGATGTGATCATAACGGACTTGCAAATGGGTGGACACACTTTGTTCTTAGTGAATCTTCACTAACTCGCTCTAGGCGCTAAGTTGGGACCAAGGAATATCGTCATTCAGGCCAGTGTGGTGTGTCCCCAGACGGTATACCCAGCGTTGTTCTTTGGATAGGAGGTCTTTGTCATTGGGGAAAGCCTCAATGACTATCCATTTCAGGTCATGGACACTGTGTCCTATGGTAGCAAAGTGTGCAGCCATTTTGGTTGTTGTCCTGTTGCAGCGTACATTGCTGCGGTGTTCCCCCATTCGAATCTTTACGGGTCTGCTGGTCATGCCAACATATTCCTTGTTGCAGGGACAGGTGATCAGGTACACCACATTACGGCTATTACAATTAGTAAAAGCGCGTTGCTCCCATGTAGATTGGTTGGAAAAGGTGATCTTTTTGCTCTTTTGTGTGTATTGGCAGGATACACAGGAGCCACATGGATGATGTCCACTGACCGCTGTAAGTCTGGGGGGTTCAATGCTTCCTGTTCTTTTAGGTCTAGTGTGGACCAGTAGATCTTTCAAGTTCTTTCCTCTTCTATGTGAAAACATAGGTTTAGGAAAATTCAGTTTACCACAGGTTAGCAGTCTCCAGTGTTTGTTCACAATCTTTGTGATCTGGTTGGAATTTGTATTGAAAGTCGTTACGCAGATGGGGCGTAGATCAGGTTCTTTTGCCTCAGTGTCTTCCAACAGAGCTTCCCTGTTGTTACGGGCACGTTTGAGGCCTATACGAACAATGGTTTTGGGGTATTTCCTGTTCAGAAGTTTGCACTCCAATTCAGCCGCTTGTGTCTTAAAATCACTAATGTTGCTGCAATTACGCCGCAGGCGAAAGAATTGTCCACACGGAAGATTCTCACGTAGATGTCGTGGGTGGAAGCTACTGTAAAGGAGCAGACTGTTCTTGGTTGTCGGTTTAAAGTGAGTGCATGTTTCAAGTTTACCATCTTTGGGGTAGATGTTTAGATCGAGAAAAACTAGATTTTCATTGGAAGCCGTGTGAGTGAATTTGAGGAACTGGTCCTGTTGGTTCAGCCAATTCATGAACTGGGTGACAGAGTCTAGGCCACCCCTCCAAATGACTAATATGTCATCAATGTATCTTTTCCATGTAAGTACATGGTGCCTGAAGGGATTGATGTGGTTCAGAATTTTTGTAGATTGCAGGTGATGCACGTATAGACCTGCCAGGCTGGGGGCACAAGTACTCCCCATACTGGTTCCATGTCTCTGAAGGTAGTACATGTCTTCATATTGAAAATAGTTTTTCTTGAGAGATAGGGAAATGCATTCAAGGACCACCTGTCTAGGGGTGTGGTAGTCCCAAGGTGTGGAGAATAGTACTTCCTCTATTATTTCCAAAGTCTCTCTATGTGGAAGACTTGTATAGAGGCTTTCTACGTCAAGGCCTACAAGGAGATCATGTTCTGGGTCGAAAGAAATCTCATTGATCACTTGAAGGACTGACTTGGTGTCCCTGAGATAGGTATCCATAGTTTGAACAATGGGTCTAAGAAATGCGTCAGCAAATTTAGACAGCGGTTCCAAGATTGAATTAATTCCGGACACTATAGGACGCCCAGGTGGATAGGGGGCGTCCTTGTGAATCTTGGGTATAGTGTAGAAGTAGGGTACTTTCGGATCTCTTTACTAGAAGTCAACACATCCTGGTTCTTTTCTTTATTTTATTTTTGCCTATTGTGCCATTTTTGTAAGGAGTTGGAGGCAGGGTACTAATGTAAGTGTAGTAAATGCTTGTGTCTTTAGATACTAATAGAGAGGAAGGCAAGGTAGGTTCCACTCATTGTATGTTCATTTTTGTCTTGTATACAGGAACCCAAGAGCAAGCATAGAAGTGACTATCCAACTTTTCCTTCATGATCTTCATTGATTTCTCTGCCACAACTTTATTGTTTCCTTTGTCCCTTTTTACCCTTCCCCCGGCTGTGGTATATCCCTGGAGTGGTTCATACATAACTCAGAGATTGCCATAGAAGGGGTAGTGGTAGCTTAGCATCGCTCCTGTTGTATCCGGCTGAAAGGTTAGTGGAACCTTCATTCTGTGACAGAATGCTTGCTCTTGGGTTCATTAGTACCCTGCCTCCAACTCCTTACAAAATTTGGCACAAAAGGTAAAAATAAAATAAAGAAAAGAACCAGGATTTGTTGACTTCTAGTAAAGTCCAGATACTGCAAGGACTCTACCAAGTTATATATCCAACAGTACAGGATTGTCAAGCAATAGTACTTAGCTGGCAGACGGATTCGAGTTGCCTAGTAGAATCGGAGATAAAACCCTCCTATCTTTTCTGCAGCGTCGTGTGGGCCGGTGAACGTTCCGTAACTCTGTTACATTCAGTTGTATCCATGCGCTTGCTCTTCCTGCTGATAGCGCAGACACAAACAACAGACCTCCCACGCAGTCTTCCGACAATAGCCCCCCTCGGACTTTGCCTTGATGAATTCAGAGTTCCTCCCGTAGCGGAATACGATAAGGTTCAGGAAATACAAAAAAAGAATAATGAACACGGCAGCCGCCGCGTTCGCGCTATAGCGCTAGCTCCAAAAGAAAGTCACGTACCACAAATGGCTATGACACGCCGTTGTGCAACAGCCGCATGCGTGTCAATCCAAACGGCCAAGGCAATCCAAACAAATCCAGATAAACACGCGTCCCAGAATACGTAATCTTCCTTCTTACCGTCCCGAATCAAAAAACTCAGGTGACAAGCACCGGAGTGAAGGAGAAGGGAGCTTAGATAGCAAAATGAGTGAAAGAGAGGTAGGACTAAAGTCACAAGCATTCTGGGATATGTAGTCCCAAACCCCATTTCGCATAAGCTATAGCCTAGCTGTGACAATAGTGAATAGTTTAATTTACTATTCCAACTCCAGTCCCCGTGGATAGTAGGGAAGGTTTTGGAAAGTAAATTAAACTATCCCCTATCCTAGAGCGCCCTCCAGCGCAATTTGTTGTAATGACTTGCGTTGTAAAAGTTGCGTCGTAATGGTAGTGCATTGTAAAAGTTGCGTTGTAAAGGATGTTTGCCATTGTACGCATTGGTAGGAGAAGGATCTTCCTCTGGCTCTAGTCTTGCTGATCTGAGGGACGGTGGCCTGGACAAGTTGGGCGGAGCGGAGGTGTCTGGTGATCACGTGGAGCTTTGGATCATGCAGCCAGTTTCATATTTAGGTAACACTCTTGATACGTTCCTAATATTGATCCCGACTATTTAAAGACCAGATGTGACCTCGCTCTTTACCTATAACAGGAATTTCTTTTCATCATCAATATACCATTCTAGAGATCCTACCTGGGGTTCATACCTGGGTACATATTTGCAGAATAACTCTCTTCCTAAAATTCTCTTGTATTCTGGATGCACTGAATACACAAGTGAGCTCGATCCATGGTTTGTTTATACTGTCACGGTGCAGTGCATGGATGTCATCATGTATAGTCATGGGTCTGGTTGCAGATGCTACTGGCTTGATGTTTGAACATCACTTCGTGGTCGGTCTGCTGCATCATCTCTTGGATATATCAGGTCTTGATTCTAACTTAAACATTCATATACTTTTTCTAATGTCTTTACGTTTTTTTCTTGTTTTACCTCAATTTCTTGGTGTTTTGAAAATTAGTCAGCCCACAGACACAAAGCTATAAAAAAAATGTTACCCAGTGAAGAATTTTTGTAGGGAATATGGGGCAGATTTACGAGCCCCTTGTGCCACCGGTGCGTCGCGTTTGTGATGTAACAGTGGTGCATTTTACTGATCCATATTTACAAGGACAGGAAAAGCCACCCTGCATGGTTTTTCCTGTCCTTGTAAATATGGCCCCTTTCCACGCAGCACTTTGCGTGAAAGAGGTGTGCCATGGATGTTGCTGTGGGTGTTGCCACGCAACACCCATGGAACCAGAAACATTTACAGATTTAGGAGGAATCGTAAATCTGGAACTGCTCGTGAATTTTACGCCTACCCAGGGGAGGCGTAGTGAGGCACAACGAGGAGTAATGTATTTACTTCTCCTCGTTTTTTCTTTCCTCTTTGCTGCATTCTGCAGCACACATAGAAAGAGGAAATCACCTCTGATGATTGTTTATGTATGGGAAGGTGTCCCTTCCTGCACATAAACAGTCATTGAAACAATGATGTTTTTCAACATCTATGTGTGCTAATGCAGCACACATAGAAGTTGAAAAACAACATTCCGAATGTTTTTGTGCAGGAAGGGAACTTTCCTGAACAAACACAATCTCCCCACAACGCAGGCATCCCTTGCACCATAGCACCATAGGGCATGGCAGCAGTTTGTGCACCCAAGCAGGGGGAAGCACAGAGATGCGACATATTGTTGTAAATATGCCGCATCTCTGTGCTTTGAAAGTGACTCCGTGGGGCGCAGTCAAATTGCTTGCAGCACGCACTGAGTCACTTTCTCGTAAATCTGCCCCTATATATATAAACTTTATTATATATTTACAGGTACTACGCAAGTGTTGTGTGTGGCGTTCCCTGATGAAGGGTACTTTCTTGCCAAAACGCTTGTAGAAAGGAATCTGTGTTTCAGCCACTGATTGTTACTCGACTGTATCATTTCTTATGCAGATAGACCAGTGTTTTTGGGATGAAATGTTTATTATGGGAGACAACCTTTCCTTTACAACGCGGTTGTTACAACGACCACGTTGTTACAACGCAATGCCATTGCTATGCAAGTCATTACATCGACTTGCGGTAGATGGCGCTCTAACATAAGGAATAGAATAATTTACTATTCCAACACCTTCCCTACTGTTGCGTAGGCTGGAATTGGAATAGTAAATTATACATTCCTAATGTTACGGCGCCATCTACTGCCGATGTAATGACTTGCATAGTGATGGCATCGCGTTGTAACAACGGGTTGTTGTAATGACCGCATTTTTAAATACTGCGTAGTAAAAGCATGCGTTGCAACATGCTATATTCGTGTATTATTTACCTGAAAACACTACATATTATCAGTTGATGATGACCTTCTTGTCATATTTATTTTTATGTTCATGTAATTTTGTCTTTACTGTCTTGAATGGTTTTAGAGTGAATGAAGTCATGATTGAAGTATGAATGTGATTTTTTTTTATATTGATATTTATTGTATTAGTTCAATAAAACAACATTTGTACCTGTTTATAAGATGGTGTTCATGTTCCTATATGTCTAACTATGTTATATTGTTTTTGAATATATTTGAGTTGCCCTAGGTGTTTGCATTCTCATTTGTCCCTGCCTAGAGGAACTCGCACCCATTTGCAGGGGGCCCTTGTTATTTACATTGTACACGATACCAAAGCCACAGGCTTCGATGACGGGCGTAGTCAATGTTGAAAAGAGTGGGGCTAAGGGAGGCTCCTTGAGGGACTCCACAGGTTATTTTAAGTAGATCAGAAGTATATGGTGGGAGCTGGACAGACTGGGACATTGTAAGGCCTTAGACTATATGGCATGTTTGATTAGTGCCTCATGGGATACTGTGCTGTGCTGAGGAGAGTTCGCGAAGGATAAGAGCGGATGGCCTGCTCTTATTCAGACCGTACCAGATATTGTCAGTATCGGCCAGCAAGGCAGTCTCAGTGCTATGACCCTCTCTGAAAGCAGATTGTGAGGAGCCAGGAAGTTACTTTCCAACTACGAGGGCATCCGGGCATTGACACGCTTTTCAGTGAGCTCTGCTGGATCTGATAAAAGCAAGATAGGTCTATAGTTTGCTAATTTGAGTGGATTCGCCAAGTGTTGTTTCAGCAGCGGAAGCACTTCGGGGCATATTATCAAAGACGGCGTTAAAATTATCGCTGGTTTAGCGGCAGAAAACTACTGCTAAAGCGGCGATAATGGGCTTGATAATATGCCCTGGAGAATTCCAATAGAAGCCCATGTTCACACTAGGATATGGACTTCAATTGGAATTCTCTTTTTTTTTAAAGATATTTTTTATTTACACGTTACATGTTGTTTTGGTTAATTCTCGCCAATGATTGTCTTAGACATAAAACAGAAAACAGAAAACATCCAGTGGTGGCGATTGATTTTGACAGAAAAGTAATTCTGATTAAGGGCGTATTATCAAGCCAATTAACGCCGCTTTAGCGGCATTTTTCTGCTGCTGAACCGGTGATAATTTTTAACGCCGTCCTTGATAATATGCCCCATAGTGTGTTGATCGACTGTGCTCAGGGAGAGGTTAACCAGGGCCACAAGAAGCCTGCTGAATAAGTCTGCGCTGTAAGAGAAAATAAAGTGGATCAAGCGTCATCTCTAGAACCAGAGTAAAAAAGGCATGTATAGCTTTGCCTAGTGCTATGAAGTCTAATGGGGCAACGTTTACAAGGGTGCATCTCTTTTCAGTAGTGGGCTCAACACTGAGGACCTCCAAAGAGTTCTGAGGGGCCTGCGGGACAGAATCAAAATAGATGGTTTTCAAGTTTTCCTGAAAGAAGGAACTTTTACCTGACGCTCTATCACCCTGGATGTGGGCAGAAGCAAATCCCCTTTTAAGAAAGAAAAGGGAAAAAAGTACCTCCAACTTTTGTAGGCATGCAGGAAAAATGGGTTTCTCAACTGGGAAAAAGGAAAAACATGTAGGGGCACCTTCCTGCACGGAAACAATACTCTGAGGCATTTTCCTCTGTTTATGTGATCTGCAGAATGCAGCACACATAGAAAGAGGAAAAAACTGGGGAAAATAAAGATATATCTCCCTCATTACGCCTCACCTCGGGAGGCATTAGGTTTTGGCTCTTTCCCAGGTTTAAATGTTCTTGTAAATCCGTAGGTGAGAGGAAATAGTAGGCAGATTGTGTCATCAGTAAATGCACTTTACGCGTAGGGTTTTTTACATTTTATTTAGATGAATTGAATGTTCTTCCTGTGGGAATAACCCTTATTTTAATGTGTTTAAAAAAAAAAGTTTAATAATGGTAATATATATGAAATGTGTATAGATGTGCTATATTGTAAGTTTTTATTAACTGAGCAATACATTTTTTCATTCATTTATTCATTCTTGTAAATCTGATGGTGTCAAAAATCACAGCAACGGAGATGGAATGACTCCCCAGACCAGAGTGAGGCAAGGCAGTGATGTGCCCTGCCTTGCCTTCCCTCGCGTCTATGAGGACACTCAAAGCAATGCATAGTGGCTTTGCGTCGCCTCATAGATATGATTATGTGATTTGCGCCACCGGAGCATCACAAAAAGTGATGATCCAGCGGCGCAAGACCCTCTTAAATGTCACAAAAGTATCAGTCTTTAAATGGAGATCGCAAAGTGAACAAGTTTAGAATCTTTGGAAAGAACCACACCTTTCTATAGATCCTTGAAATGGTGTTGGACAGGCCCCACAAAGGGCTCGCTCCCTCCCCGCATGACAGGGCCCAGACACCGGCTCTCCGGGGGCTACCCGCAGAAGCAACCCGCAACCCGTCCCCTCCGGGACGCCTGCTCCCGGATATCTCTGTGTCACTGGCCCGGGCCCCCGTCAGCCCCATTGCCCGGCCCAGCCGCCATCTTGGACACTGCACCACACGGCCGCGTGGCCTCAGCTCGACCCCAACCCTGGGCCTGGCCAGGCCCCGCCATCCCGGCACCACCATCCGCCCAGGAGGTGAACGGACTACTTGGCAGGCTAATGGGAGAAAGAAGTGTCGATGGCTCTCCCCCGCCAGGTGCCGATCGCCCCCAGCCTCCCCGGGTGCTGGCTCCACCCCCCTGCTGGGTGTCTGGACTCCCTCATCCCGGACCTCTCGACCTCCCAGTGCGAGGGTCCGGACATCAAAGGGCGCCAGACCTATAACTGAGGCAGCCCCAGAGCAGGAAGGCAGTTGTATCCTGGAGTCGAGAGACACCGAGAAGAACTCATCCTTGACGGACTGCTGGCGCTGCCGCAGCCCTGCCTTGTGAACTATCGTCCTGCCTGCTGGCGCTGCCGCGGCCTTCTGCAACCTTCATCCTCGTGGGACCTGCTGGCGCTGCCGCGGCCCGTTGTAACTTCCATCCTCGTGGGACCTGCTGGCGCTGCCGCGGCCCGTTGTAACTTCCATCCTCGTGGGGACCTGCTGGCGCTGCCGCGGCCCGTTGCCACCTACGATCTCTTCGGGACCTGCTGGCGCTGCCGCGGTCCGACCCGTCCGACCACCGAGCTCGAGGATTGTGAGCTACCGCCGTTTCACCTCAGTACCCGTAGGTACCAAGACTGTCCCGCTACCCCCTTTCCCTACCAGAGACTAGAATTGAGAGGATCATCGTGTCCTGATCTCCTTGTATCATACTACCTTACTTCAAGAGCTGCCTATAAAAGGTGTTAATCTGATCTTCGTGTGGTGTCTATCTGTGGGGGGGAAGTTACTTGTCTGTACGATCGCTGGAGACGGCCCTCACCGGAGGCCTCTCGCCTTGTGCTCGGCCGACCCTCCAGGTCCCCGTCTAACATTGGTGGCCAGCGGCGCGATCCGAACCAACGCGTAACCGTACAGAGAGTAACTCACCCTACGATTAATCCACAATGACGACCAGAGAGAGCGGATCTGCAGAGAAATTGCAGATGGAAAAACTGGAGGAGTACAACCACCGAGAGCTAAAACAATTTTGCATAGAACTAGGCATTGCCACCACCGGTCTGAGCACGAAAGAGGACTTCAAACACGCCCTAGAATCCTGGGCAGAGACAAATATCGCCGGACCCCGGGACCCCGAGGCCCCGGAGACAAACACCACTCTGACGGAAGAAAGGAGAACGGATCTCTCCCGGGAAGAGATCCGAGAACGAGAGAAAAATAGACTACACGAGTTAGAGTTGGCACGGCTCAAATTAGACGGAGAATTGAAACTGGCAGAACAAAAGATGAACTTAGAACACTTACGGCTCCAAGAAGAGCGAGAGGAAAAGCAGAGACAGCGAGAACTTGAAGAAAAAAGACTGGCATACGAACACGAGTGCAAGCTAGCGGAGATAGAAATGCGCAAACAAAACAGAACAAAGACCTAGGGGTGCCCGAGCAACCGCGCCCCCCAGGTACTACCGAACAGAAGGTCCACATCCCCAAGGATGTGGTCCGTGAATACTATCGGAACGACGACATACAGCAGTGGTTCAAGGCCTACGAGATCGCCATGACTGCTCACCGGATCGCTCGAAGTGACTGGGGAGCCGGTCTATGGGGGAGATTCGTCAATGAAGGCCGGGATGCCCTGCTGCATCAAATGACGTCCTATGACCACATGAAGGCCGCCCTCCTCAGTCGATATGGGCTGACGCCCGAGATGTACCGCCAGAGGTTCCGCAACTGCACCCGGATCCCGGGTACAACCTGGATAGAATATGTGAACTATTTCAGCCGAGCCTTCGAGGGATGGATCAAGGGTAGCAACGTAACAACCTACGAACAGCTCTTCAACCTCATTGTGTGGGAGCACCTCTCCAACAACTGCTTTGTCGAGCTCAGGCAGCACCTCCTCGACAGTAAATTGACTGACCCACGGCAGCTCGCCGTCGAGGCTGACCGATGGGAGAGCACCCGAGTGACCCGGAGTGGGCCAAACGAGCAGAACAGAACCAACCAAGGTCATCATCGTCCCCGAGGAGGAGGAGGAGGACAGGGCCGGGGCAGAGACGCCGTCCCGGCCGCTCCCGCCAACAACACCCCGCCCCCGGCCGGCCGGGGCAACCCCCCAATGCGCCCGGGGTTCCGAGCCAACATTACGTGTCATCGATGCCAGCGAGTCGGCCACTATGCCAGTGACCCGACCTGCCCAAAGAACCAGACCCCCGGACCCCGCCAGTTGGCTGCCACCGCCCTAGGAGAAGAGCAAGTCTCCGAAGAGTCTGAAGAGTATGAGCAGGAGCAGCCCGAGTGGGAACCTGCCGCCATGACCCTGGCCTGCCTAGGGGGAAGAGACCTGATCCCGCGGGCTCCCCTACCAGCCAACACCAGGAAATACAGCCAGTGGGTGAACATAAATGGGCGTAAGGCCGAAGCCCTGCGTGACACAGGGGCCAGTGTGACGGCCGTCCGTTGTCACCTGGTGACCCCCGAACAAATTCTGCCAAACGTTCTTTGCCCCGTCCGATCGGCCGACAATTCGGAGAGCCTGTGTCGGATGGCCTGCGTCCCCTTTGAATGGGGAGGAGTCTCCGATATGTTAAAAGTGACAGTCCGCGACGATGCCCCCGTGGACTGCCTCCTGGGGAACGATCTCGAGAGTTCCCCGTGGGCAGCCGTTGAAAGAAGAGAGCACCTGGGGATGTTAGGCCTCCCAGGCTGGGCGTGCGTAACAACCCGGTCCATGGCCGCCGACACCATCCCTAGATCTGAAGAACCCGAATGGCCAGCACCCCCTCCCCCGATCGCTCCAGAGGGAGACTCCATCCCTACCGACACCCCGGAACAAACCCCCGAAGAGCCCGCTCAGCCCCAAGACCTTCCGGACCTGGCTCAGTGGCGTCAGGAAGGGGGGCCCACCCAAGAACAATTCCGGCAAGAGCAAAAGACATGTCCCTCCCTCGAGGGACTGCGACAGCAAGCGCTCGCCCAGGGCGCAGGAGACACCGCAGGGGCCCACTGGATCTATTGGGACAATGACCTACTGTACAGCGAACAAAGAATAGCGGAGCTGGGGGCCAGTCGAGTGCTGGTGGTGCCCCTCCGTTTCAGAGACTTCCTTCTGAACTTGGCCCATGATGTCCCCCTAGCTGGACACTTGGGGCAGGACAAAACATACAACCGCCTGGTGACTCACTTTTACTGGCCGAAAATGAGAAATGACGTCTCCACCCACTGCCGGTCCTGCCCGACCTGCCAGGCCAGCGGGAAGAGCAGCCGCAAACTCAAGGCACCTCTGCAACCATTCCCCGTTGTGACCACCCCATTCGAAAGGGTGGGAATAGACATTGTGGGGCCCCTGGACCCCCGAACAGCACAAGGGCATCGATTCATCCTGGTCCTGGTGGACCACGCCACCCGCTATCCTGAGGCGGTTCCCCTTCGAACTGTAACAGCACCAGTGGTAGGTCGAGCCTTAATGGGGATCTTCTCTCGAGTGGGCTTCCCCAGGGAAGTCGTCAGCGACAGGGGCACGAACTTTATTTCAAAATATATGAAATCCCTATGGCAACAGTGCGGAGTCACCTACCAATTCACAACCCCCTATCACCCGCAAGGAAACGGACTGGTCGAGCGGTTCAACCGCACTCTCAAGGGGATGATCATGGGGCTGGAAGAACCCCTACGCCGCCAGTGGGACGTGCTACTACCGTGCCTCCTCTTCGCCTACCGAGAAGTCCCCCAGAAGTCCCTCGGCTTCAGCCCTTTCGAACTCCTGTACGGACACCCTGTTCGCGGGCCTCTCAGCCTAGTTAAAGAAGAGTGGGAAATGGCCCCCCTGAAGACCCCTCCAGACGTATACAAGTACCTCCTGACCCTCCGTAATCAGACCCGGCGATTCAGAGAGCTCGCCAAAGCCAATCTTGAAGCCAGTCAGGAGGACATGAAGAAGTGGTACGATCAACATGCCTCCTCCATCGAATTCGAGCCTGGCTAGCAGGTATGGGTGATGTCCCCCATCGAACCTTGTGCCTTACAGGACAAATGGACGGGGCCCTTCAAGGTGATCGAGCGTAAGAGCCCCGTCACCTACCTCATCGACATGGAATCCCCCCGGAACCCCCTCCGGGTCCTCCACGCCAACAAACTCAAACCCCACTTTGTGCGCTCGGAGCTCAGCCTGCTGATGGCTACCGACAGTGGGGCGGAAGAGGACTCCGAGCCCCTCCCTGACCTACTGGGGGCCGGGGAAAAAGATGGTTCGGTGGACGGGGTCCAACTCTCCGAGGCTCTGACCCCGGAGCAGCGCCAAGACGGTCGGGCCCTCCTGTTGCAATTTGCAAACCTATTCTCCCTCACACCCGGGGTCACCCCCTGGTGTCTGCACGACGTGGACACTGGCGACAGTCCTCCTATCCGACACCGGCCGTACCGAGTACCAGATCGGGTACGCACCTGCATCCAAGAAGAAGTCTCCAAGATGCTCGCACTCGGAGTCATCGAACCCTCGGACAGCCCCTGGGCCAGCCCAGTTGTACTGGTCCCCAAAGCTGCGGCCCCGGGCACCACACCTGAGCTCCGGTTCTGCGTCGACTATCGGGGTCTGAACGCTGTCACCCGAACCGACGCTCACCCCATCCCCGAGCCGACGAACTAGTTGACCGCATGGGGGCGGCCCGCTACCTAAGCATCTTCGACCTGACGGCGGGCTACTGGCAGATTGGCCTCACCCCCAGGGCACAAGAACGATCCGCTTTCTCCACCCCGGATGGACACTACCATTTCAGAGTGATGCCATTCGGCATGAAAAACGCTCCAGCCACGTTTCAACGACTTGTGAACCAGGTATTGGCGGGCCTCGAAGAGTTCAGCGCCGCATACCTGGACGACATCGCGGTGTATAGCCGCCACTGGTCAGACCACCTCCGCCACCTCCGAGGGGTCCTGCAGGCCCTCCAACGGGCCGGCCTCACAATCAAGGCCAGCAAGTGCCAAATAGGCCAGGGGTCCGTGACCTACCTCGGACACCAAGTGGGGAGCGGTCTGGTGGCCCCCCTCCAGCTCAAGATCGCTGCCATCCAGTCCTGGCGCCCCCCTGTAACCCAAACCGAGGTCCGGGCCTTCTTGGGGCTCACCGGATACTATTGGCGGTTCGTAAAGGACTATGGCAGCATTGTGGGGCCCCTCACGGAACTCACATCCAAGACCAACCCAAAAACAGTCAACTGGACTCCCGACTGTCAAGCGGCCTTCGAGAGGCTGAAGGCCGCCATGTGCACCGCTCCTGTGCTCCAGGCCCCCGACTACAGCCGTGAGTTCATCGTCCAGACTGATGCCTCAGACCATGGCATCGGGGCCGTCCTCTCCCAACTGAACCCCGAGGGAGTCGACCAACCAGTGGCCTTCATCAGCAGACGCCTACTGCCCCGAGAACAGCGCTGGAGCACCATTGAGCGAGAGGCCTTCGCAGTAGTATGGGCCCTCAAGAAGCTCCGGCCTTACCTCTTCGGAACCCACTTCCGGGTACAAACAGATCATCGGCCCCTGCAATGGCTAATGCAAATGCGGGGGGAGAACCCCAAACTATTGCGATGGTCCATCTCCCTGCAGGGGATGGACTTCACTGTGGAGCATCGCCCTGGCCAAGACCACGCCAACGCGGATGGCCTGTCCCGCTTTTTCCGCCTCGACGAGGAGAGTCCCCAAGAGGATGGGTGACTCTCCCCGCCTTCAGCTGGGGGGGACGCATGTTGGACAGGCCCCACAAAGGGCTCGCTCCCTCCCCGCATGACAGGGCCCAGACACCGGCTCTCCGGGGGCTACCCGCAGAAGCAACCCGCAACCCGTCCCCTCCGGGACGCCTGCTCCCGGATATCTCTGTGTCACGGGCCCGGGCCCCCGTCAGCCCCATTGCCCGGCCCAGCCGCCATCTTGGACACTGCACCACGTGGCCGCGTGGCCTCAGCTCGACCCCAACCCTGGGCCTGGCCAGGCCCCGCCATCCCGGCACCACCATCCGCCCAGGAGGTGAACGGACCACTTGGCAGGCTAATGGGAGAAAGAAGTGTCGATGGCTCTCCCCCGCCAGGTGCCGATCGCCCCCAGCCTCCCCGGGTGCTGGCTCCACCCCCCTGCTGGGTGTCTGGACTCCCTCATCCCAGACCTCCCGACCTCCCAGTGCGAGGGTCCGGACATCAAAGGGCGCCAGACCTATAATTGAGGCAGCCCCAGAGCAGGAAGGCAGTTGTATCCTGGAGTCGAGAGACACCGAGAAGAACTCATCCTTGACGGACTGCTGGCGCTGCCGCAGCCCTGCCTTGTGAACTATCGTCCTGCCTGCTGGCGCTGCCGCGGCCTTCTGCAACCTTCATCCTCGTGGGGCCTGCTGGCGCTGCCGCGGCCCGTTGTAACTTCCATCCTCGTGGGACCTGCTGGCGCTGCCGCGGCCCGTTGTAACTTCCATCCTCGTGGGGACCGGCTGGCGCTGCCGCGGCCCGTTGCCACCTACGATCTCTTCGGGACCTGCTGGCGCTGCCGCGGTCCGACCCGTCCGACCACCGAGCTCGAGGATTGTGAGCTACCGCCGTTTCACCTCAGTACCCGTAGGTACCAAGACTGTCCCGCTACCCCCTTTCCCTACCAGAGACTAGAATTGAGAGGATCATCGTGTCCTGATCTCCTTGTATCGTACTACCTTACTTCAAGAGCTGCCTATAAAAGGTGTTAATCTGATCTTCGTGTGGTGTCTATCTGTGGGGGGAAGTTACTTGTCTGTACGATCGCTGGAGACGGCCCTCACCGGAGGCCTCTCCCCTTGTGCTCGGCCGACCCTCCAGGTCCCCGTCTAACAAGTGGTGGCTGTCAACAAACTTTGCAGCTTCCCGCACCCCTTGCAGCTTCTCGCACCCCTTGCAGCTTCCCGCGCCCCTTGCAGCTTCCCACGCCCCTTACAGCTTTACGCGCCCCTTGCAGCTTCCTGCACCCCTTGCAGCTTCACGTGCCCATGCAGCTTCACACGCCCCTTGCAGCTTCCCGCACCCCTTGCAGCTTCCCGCGCCCCTTGCAGCTTCCCATGCCCCTTACAGCTTCACGCGCCCCTTGCAGCTTCCCGCACCCCTTGCAGCTTCACGCGCCCCATACAGCTTCCCGCACCCCTTGCAGCTTCCCGCACCCCTTGCAGCTTCCCATGTCCCTTGCAGCTTCCCATGCACCTTACAGCTTCACGCGCCCCATGCAGCTTCACACGCCCCTTGCAGCTTCACGTGCCCCTTGCAGCTTCCCGCACCCCTTTCAGCTTCCGCACCCCTTGCAGCTTCACGCGCCCCATGCAGCTTCACACGCCCCTTGCAGCTTCCCGCACCCCTTGCAGCTTCACGCGCCCCATGCAGCTTCATGCGCCCCTTGCAGCTTCACGCGCCCCTTGCAGCTTCCCGCACCCCTTGCAGCTTCACGCGCCCTATGCAGCTTCAAACGCCCCTTGCAGCTTCCCGCAACCCTTTGCAGCTTCACACCCCCCTTGCAGCTTCACGTGCTCCTTGCAGCTTCATGCGCCCCTTGCAGCATCACGCCCCCCTTGCAGCTTCACGACCCCCTTGTAGCTTCACGTGCCCCTTGCCAGGAGGTGGCATCAGACACAAGATGAGTTAAGCATCTTCGCTCTTGCAATCCACCCAGAATTCTTTGCCCATTTCAGTTCCAGGAGCATAGTGAGCTCTATAGGGTCCATGGTGGGCACAAGGTGTGTGCTGATGCCAGGCAAGTCGTTCCCCCCCATCACGAAGGGGGCGTCCAGTCGATGGCACCTGCTCACTCTGTAGGTCTTCCAGAGCAGAGAACTCCCTTTCTGTCCACAAAGGACTGGTCTCCACCCAGCATCCTCTGAACAGGCACACTTGAGACTAAAGGCTCGCGCTGCACTGATCTGATTTAAATACCATCCAGACAGGAGGCTCTAGATAGATAGATAGATAGATAGATAGATAGATAGATAGATAGATAGATAGATAGATAGATAGATAGATAGAGAGATAGACAGACAGACAGACAGACAGACAGATAGATAGACAGACAGATAGATAGATAGATAGATAGATAGATAGATAGATAGATAGATAGATAGATAGATAGACAGACAGACAGACAGACAGACAGACAGACAGACAGACAGACAGACAGACAGACAGACAGACAGATAGACAGATAGATAGATAGATAGATAGATAGATAGATAGATAGATAGATGGATAGATGGATAGATGGATAGATAGATAGATAGATAGATAGATAGATAGATAGATAGATAGATAGATAGATAGATAGAGAGAGATAGAGAGAGAGACAGACAGACAGACAGACAGACAGACAGACAGACAGACAGACAGACAGACAGACAGACAGACAGACAGATAGATAGATAGATAGATAGATAGATAGATAGATAGATAGATAGATAGATAGATAGATAGATAGATAGACAGACAGACAGATAGACCTTAACACGCAGCCAGAGTACAATAGACAGTAGATAAAAATGAGCCCTACTCAAGGCTCAGGAATCAAGTCTGAGCAACAATGTACTTGTCCTCCAAGGAAAGAAAGAAAGAAAGTTTGTTTTGAGAGATATAAAAATGGTCCTTCTGCTATAAATATAATTCTCTTTAATACAGGAAAGGCAGCAATATCCATTTAAAATATTCAGATTTTCATGTAACAGGTCAGTTGTGACATCACTACTCACCTGCAATAAGACAACAATGTCACTACTCTGCTGTAGGGATAAAAGTCTAATTACAGCATTTTGGCTATGTCTTTGGTACAATGTTTCCTTTGACCCTAACTGTATCCCTTGGATTATAATTGTCAGATGCTATGGCCCTCTGATGCATGGGCTAGAGCCCTCACTCACTGCAGAGCTGGGGCTTCTCATAAAGTGCCCAGAGGATGGACAGGCGCTCCATTGGTTCCACTCCTGGTACAGCCCAAAGGTGGAAGCCCCTGTTACCCATCTCTGTGCAGGCCTCAGCTGGAGGTAGCCTTGCCCCTGGGAGTTGCCAACTGGCCCCACCCCCCCTGTTACATGAGGCTCAGACAGCACAGACAGAGTCCCTTTAGATTTGTTGATGAAATGCAGGATTTACAAATATTTACGTGCAATTATCACTGGTCCGCCATTTTGCTGACGTACCTGTGGTTGAATTAGGATGATAGATTGTAAACATTACTGTAGATGCATGCATTTGCTTGTGTTAATGTCAGATTGGAAGTTCACAAGGTAGTGACTGAATACTGCTCAGAGGACAGCCCCATCCCTCACTTCTTCTTCCTGCACCTCCTTTGTTGAGGTGATCTGCAGAGAGTCCTCATAGATTCTCACCTGTGAAGCCCTTGAGGATTCAACCTGCCCCTGTGCTTACAGGCAGAGGCCCTTGGTATCTTGAACTCCCCTCTGAGGAGAGAAACATGGTGCAGTCTGATTAGATATTGTCTATTGAGTCGTTTGCCCTCTTTTACCTGCCAATGCCTGATGGTGCTGCCCCCGGTCGACGAGCCAGCTGATTCTAAGGACTGTTGCAGTTGTTAAAAATAAAGCACAGCACGTAGTGAAGCCCACAAACAATGCACCATAGCAGCCAAGAATATATATATATATATATATATATATATATATATATATATATATATATATATATATATATATATATATATATATAGACGCGTCAGGTCTCAATAAAGTTACTAGGGAGCAGCTTTGCATGTTCATTTTCTGATTAATGCGGCAGGATGTTTTTTCTTTCTGGGACTGAGACGAAAGGTGTGGCTTGCGGGAAATGAGCCGGACATGTGCAGGACATCTAACCTGGGCTTCTATTGGAATTCTATAACGCATATCATCAAGCCCATTATCGCCGTTTTAGTGGCAGTTTCCTGCGGCGATAATTTTAATGAGGTTCTTGCTAATATGCCCCCCTATTCTTCTCACAAACACCCCACTTCTCTCGTCACATTTAAAAGCAAGGTTACTCTTACTGAAAATGTGCAATGTACAACATGAGGCCGCGCGGTTCCCAGGCCCACTGCGGCTCTGCACAGCCATCAGCAAATGTAAGACTGTGAGAAGCATTAAACAAGAAAACAACATTTATAAATCACATCACTTATGACATCTGAACTGTCATCAGTAATGCACAGTGATGTCATTAATTATGTCATTTCAGACGTCATCAGTGATGTTATCAATGATATCATACAACATGTCATGAGTGATGTAATATGTGAGGCCATAAGCAGTGCACGGCAGGGTGCAAGCTGTAGTAACTTCACTTAACTACACCTTGTGAATTTTAGCGTTCCTTTTTGAGTTCAAAATGGTATTTTCTACCTGATATATTTTCACCTAACTATAACGTCACTTTAACCTTTGGCATTTTCAGTGAATTATAAGGTTTTTTTTATGCAAAGTAAAATTTTACCATGCACTTTAATCTTTCCTTTTTTCCAGGGATTTTCTAGGGTTTTGTGAACTTGAAGTATGATTTTATTACCTTACCAAATTATCTCAACCCCCTGCAGAGCACAGCCAATTTCTGGGGTTGGGACGGCCGCACTGAGTACTGTAAGAGTACTGCAAGTCCGCAGTGATGCAAAAAAAAATTATGCACTTTTAACAGGGGTTCCCCCCACCACAATCACAAGGCCCAGGAATCCAGGGTACCTCTTTTTTGGGAAAGTTTCATGAAGATTCATCAAAGTTATAAGAAGAACAAACAAACAATTTCTGATGAAAATGAAACTCTGTCTTAACTGTAACTACACAGTGGCAACCACCTCTGTGTGATATGTGGCTGCACAAATTTTTATTCATGAATATATTGAGTATAACATAACATCATTGGGTATATTTTCAGAGTAGTCTACTCTGAGTCTTTTGAGACTCTGAGTCATTGTCTCTCTGTACCTGTTGGTACCTCCAACATACCCCACATTGAAGTGCAAAATTCAAGACACTACCCCCTTACAGGTGCCTGTAATACTGTTGATGCTGTTGTATTTATTCTTTATTCAGTTAATTGAAGGTATATGAATACATTGGTTTTCGAAGACCTTTAATCTCATGGGTGCTGCTGACGAGCTCAGCTCGTCACGGCCGTTGGAACGTTCGCACGCGGGGATAATTTCCCCGCTGTGCTGAACGTTCTAAAAACGGGTGTGGCCGTGACGAGCTAAGCTCGTCACCAGCACAGTGGCGCTGCGCGCAGCCCCTCTTATCCCCGCACAGCGGGGGGGAAACACCCCGCAGCGAAGGGGTTGAAGAAATTTAATAAATACAGAGTATTCCATCTTGATGAGAATGCCACAATACTCCAGTTTGTTTAACATTGTCGGTGAGCAGTGTTGTGAACAATAATTCTTTACGATTTCCGGATAGGATATCTTCATTGATTTGCATTGCCTTCTCTGGTTGCAGGTTATTCTATGCATGTGTGCAGATGTTTATAGGAAAATAATTCACACCTGTGACGACCAATGGGATTTGAATGAAAATAAAAACATTCCACAAAAAAGAAAAGCCAAAAAACATAAAAGAATGCCGTTATTTGTTCTATGATCCCAGCTCTCTCTCTTGTAGGAAACCAATAGGCATTGAATCACGGCGCTGCTACTACAAAAGTAACTGAAAGAGTCTTATTGGATGACCACTGTACCAGAAGGCTGTGATCATTTATCTGATACTTCTGTTATGGTCGTCTTTGTAATTTTGGAAACCATATATTTTATGTCACAAAATGTCACAAATTGATATGTAGGTTCTATGTTCACTTGGGACACTATGCACTTGATTTTTTTTAACAAATATGAATACTCATTTATATAAACATTTGAATTTATAAGTATCTCGCAGTATATTGTCTTATCTCTCTCTGACATCCATGTGCCCTTTACCATTGCCTTTGTGGTTATTATTATTGTTTATTAGATGCATTTGTCCACAGGAACCACTGTTTCTGTTTACATAATATATACCCTGGTTGTCTTGTGAGTAGGGTGGCCCTTGTTTCCTTATTCACACATCCCTGTGTGCAATGACCACACACGCTGATTGATTGATTGATTGATTGATTGTGGGTTTCTAAAGCGCTAGAATCGACTCCCGAAGGAGTATCTCTGCGTAGTAGACCGCTGGGGAACCTGTCCTGACCTTCCCTGTAAGATGGTCCCTACTGGGTATCTCCAAGGTGATACCAGGCATCCCTAGCGTATGTGGGGGGGCGTTGTGGAGATGAGGCAAGCTAATGCCCAGAGTTGCTGAGTGTGATCCCTAGTTAGAGTAGGCACCGAGGCGAGAATTATCGAGTCCGTTGACCCTGGTCCAAGACCCTGCCGAGTCGGGAATTGAACCCTGGTCCCGGGCCGTCCTCTGCTCCTGGGTCTGCCGCCTCTAACCATTGAGCCACACCACTCCACCTTCATGAGATATAGGTAAGACACCCCTCTGACAGGCCTTAGCCCTAAGGCAGGGTGCGCTATATCACCTGTGAGGACATATCTGTAGGAGCAGATATGTCCCTGCAATACCCTTGTCGATTTCTGGATATTGTAAAAGACCAGGGAAGCAATAGTAAGTACATGGGATAGACACTTCCCCAGCTCCATGATGGCTTCAGTGAAATATGGGATGTTTGGTACCAAACACCTCAGCATAATAAACGTGCACTGATTCCAGTGTCAGATTTATTAAAAAATGCACACAGAAGAGGGGTCCCCTGAAACCTATCAATCCTTAGTATGGTCACCAGCTGGCCTAAGCCAGCCTGCTACCACCAGACAGGGCTCTGGCCTCATGTGGTGAGTGCCTGCGTGCTCCGAGGTCGAGAACAATGCCTTTCCTGGGTGTAGGAGCTCACATCTTCCCCCTGATCAAGAAGAACCATCTGTGGTGGGAACCTTCAAAGCGCTTGCTGCCTTTGTAATGCGACCCCAGCCTCTCCTGTTAGAGGGAGCAGGCCCCCTTCCTGTCCTTACCCCCTTTTAGGCAGGAGGACAGGCAGGAACACTTAGAGAGAATTGGAAGTGTGCCCCCCTCTGCCAACTCCACCCATCAGGTGCTGGAGTCGCGATGAAGTAAACTTTTCAGTTCCCACCATCTTGAAGGTGGTAGGACTTATCCAATCAGGGTTAGGTCTATGCCCCCCCCATGGGAGGTGGGCATCATGTAGGGTTCAGACACCCCAGGTGAGGAGCCCATTGGCCATTACTTGTCACTCCCTTGTAACACCCCTAAATCTGACATCCCCAGGCCCTGAACATCAGTTCCTGATGACCTAAGAAGAGTTGGATACCACAGTGTTGCAGCAGCAGAGAAGGCTTCAGAAAATGATTGATTTGACCCCAGCCCTACTGGCCTGTCTCCAGCCCTCGACAATCTTGCACCAAAAGATGACCCGTCCTGCAGCTCAGCAACATCCAGAACCTTGGGAGGACTGCCTGTCTTCGATTAAGACCAAGATCTCCCAGGAAAGGCGGACCTGATCGAAAGCAACTATCTTCAAACAAAGACTTTGTGCCCTGCCGAACCGCGAAGCCTGCCGCGGGTTCCACCTCAGTACCCGACGCCTCCAGCCCGAGTCCAAGTAGACCACTGGTCCCAGCAAGGTTCCCCAGCACTGTAGAGCCCGAGTCCACCGTGAGCTGACCTCTCCCGGACTCCTTGACATCACTTTCAGACTCTGCATGGAGACCCCCTCAACTGCGACCTTCTCCGGTAAGCCATTTCTAATACCAAAAGACATCTCTGCACCTGTATGCCCTGGGCCTTGGTGAAGAGGACTAAAGGTGTGCCTACCTCCCCAAGCATTACAACTTACCGTTCCAGCTGTTGGTTTCCTCCGACCGGGCTCCTGGCCTGAGCCCGATGCCCTTTTCCGGTTGTGTCTTTCTCCATTGCTTTACATTGGGCACCCAACGCTGTGTTGGCACCCT
The DNA here is from genome assembly GCF_964261635.1 of Lissotriton helveticus. Taxonomy (NCBI): domain Eukaryota; kingdom Metazoa; phylum Chordata; class Amphibia; order Caudata; family Salamandridae; genus Lissotriton; species Lissotriton helveticus. The sequence goes on along the minus strand of NC_136072.1, from coordinate 1,189,279,103 downwards.
GCACCAGGCCGCCCCTGTGCCTCTGGTGGTGTAGTGCTGAGAATGCTTTCAGTCCTGTCCAGTGCTTGCCTCTAACCCTGGAGACTGGTCCCCCAAGCCGCTGCTACTTACCTGTAAGGAGCCCCAGTCTGATTGCCCCAGTCCCCATTGCCCAACCTCGGACTTCCACCGTGCACCCTGCCATCCATGATCCACTGGTGGTATACTGTTGGCTCTGAACCAGATGATGCCCAATACTGACCTTAACTCCTGAAGACTGGTCTTGTAAGTTGCTGTTCCCTATATGTGTGAGGAAAGCTTTCTTCCTCCCAAAGGTTAACATCGCAAAGTCTGAAAATTGCACTGTGTCCACTTTTTACATTGAAAAGCATTTCTATCGCAAAACGTATTTACCTAAGTGGGGTACATTTAGTACGGCCATTGGTCTACCTGATTGGATACCAGGGAACCAATCAGGTGAGAAGAAGGAAGAGCCTGTTAGAACTTGCAGCCAATTATATGCTGGCAGCAGCGGTGATGCCCAGCGGGTACGCCGGTGTTGCGCCAAAGGCACAACAAAGGCAAGCCCGTCTGCGCCCCTCCGCAGGAAGACGGGCCCAGTCGTAATGCCCATAACATTTCTTACTCACCAGAGGTACTTAAAAAGATATATTCTGCAAGTTATCAACTGGCCCTCCCATACTCTAACACAACTGCAAATGCAAGACATCCTGAGGGACAAGCCTGGAATGATAGATGTGAGTACATCCCCCAAACCTACAATTAGTATATCCATAAGCCCGAATCTTAGTCAAAGTAGATGAAGTTAGGGTTTTATACCCAAACACTAGATCTATGATTAAACATCAGGTCGAAATGTATCCTTTACTTGAGCTTGAATCTCCGGATGTTCTTCTGCTGACAGAAACGTGGTTAACAAATAAATCCTCCCCCAGTATCTTGGCGGCTATCCCAGTGGGTTATCTTATTCAAGCCAATAGGTGCACTGGTGAAATGGGGGCGGGGTGGTGGCTGTCATCATTAAAAAGCATCTCAGGTTTTCTAGCCTCTCAGCTTTTGTCATCCGCTCTACTGACTGTCTTTTGAATAAGTTAGAATCCCCTACGTCACCTTCTACCTGCGCTGTGGTGTACAGACTGCCAAGCTATATGAGACTCTTTCCTCAATTGCTTGCAGAATTCGTGTTCCCATTGGTCATTGACCGTGGTACAATTCTGTTAATAGGGGACCTGAATTACTGGGCAAATGAAGATGTGGACGGGACTTTATTAGTAGAACTGACTGATCTGCTAAGCAACCTAAATCTGGGGCAGCATATATTTCTTTCCAGGTACAAGAAAAGCCATACATTAGACCAGGTCTGGACCATTCATTTAATAGTGACTATTATTACAATCTCTCCATGTGCCCGATCAGACCATCACTTGGTCAAGTTTTCGCTATTGGGTCTGACTTTTCCGACACCCAGTGGCGTAGCTGGCACTTTGGCCCGCTGGTGCTGGCGATATTTTTTCCATTTGCCGCCCCTCATTGGCCGATTCAAGAGTGTGGGGGGAGCTTGCGATTGCAAGAGCAGGGTGAAGCTACGCCCCCAAAACACGTGACGTCCGGGGAGGACTGCCCCTGCCCCCTCCTTGCTACGCCACTGCTAAAACCTCCTCCATGACCTGAACTGCTCTGCAGAAATTAGTCCAGGATGATATAGACAACCAGGCGGAATTAGTCCAGGAGGATATAGACAAGCAGGCGGAATTAATCCAGGATGATATAGACAACCAGGCGGAATTAGTCCAGGATGATGTAGACAACCAGGCGAAATTAGTCCAGGATGATGTAGACAACCAGGCGGAATTAGTCCAGGATGATGTAGACAACCAGGCGAAATTAGTCCAGGATGATATAGACAACCAGGCGGAAAACATCTCCAACCGACTGGCTCACTGCAGCTGGGAATGCATATGCTCCTTTCCGAAAAAAAAGCATCTTTGTTGCCATGGCTGCACCAAATGGTTTTCAGGAGGTCTAAAAACTGTTAAAACAACCCGTCGTCATGCTGAAAGGAAATGGCAAGCAAATTACTCTATAAAGGAAAAGGCACTTTTCCTCTCACTTCTTAAAGACTATAAAAAATTACTTAAGAAGCCAAGATAACTTTCTTGTCTACTAACAATCTGACTTTCTCAAATAAGGTCAAGGACATTTTTAATATAGTGTCTGAATTGTCTAACCCTGATACGGTGACCCTCCCCATCCAACTGTCACAAAGAGCGTATGTGATATGCTCAACATTTTCTCCGTTGAGAAGACTAGGATAATAAAGGGCAGTATCCCCATCACTCCACCAATAATGGGGCAGTCACTGACAACAGCAATTCTGTCAAATGTTCTGCCTTCCCCGCAATCAGCAAAGACGACCTTCTGCACCTACTCTCTAAAGTTAAGTCAGGTTCTCCTGATGATATCTGTCCGCATAGAATTATTAAAACAGTTCATTCACACTGTCTTGAGATATCTACCTCTCTACTCAACCACTCCCTCAGCCACGGCACTACCTAACACTTTCAAAGAGGCTATAGGGTTTCTTCGCAAAAGAAAATGGGTGAGGATCTGGTCACAGTAAAAAATTACCAGCCAATTTTATTATTACTTTTCTCGGCGAGAGTACTCAAGGCACACGTGGCCAGGCACTTCTATTCCTTCACGGCGGAGTCAATTTTTTTTTATCCCCAGCAAACAGGCTTTTACCCAGCCCTCTCAATGGAAACAGTCATCCTCTCAGTCATTGATGATATGCGGGAGGAGACTGACAGAGACACTACACGATCGTTAGTCCTGCTAGATCTGTCAGCGACCTTCGACATGGTCGACCATGAGATTTTCGTTGACGATGACAGAGCAGGAGGCCTCCAAAATTTGGCATTAGCCTGGGTCACATCTTTTTCGAAAGATCGGTCACAGTCAGTCCGGCTATCCCCGTTCGAATCCCCCATAATCCAGCGCTTACCTGTGGAGTTCCTCAGGGATCCTCTCTGTCTCCTCATCTTTTTAATTTGTACATCCGTCCCTCGGTGCATTAATTGAAAGAGCGGCAAATCAGAGTCTGTGATTATGCTGACGATTTGCAACTGCTATGCTCCATTAATCACTCACCTGAATCCATGAAATTCTTTCTTAACACCATGTTGTTCATAACCCTGATATGACCAAGATTGTTATTATTCACAATAACCAGGACCTGTGGAATTCCGCGTTTCGGCCTCCTATCAATAGACGATTGTTGGAAGGGGCAATCTCCGAGGGCCAGGTTGTGCTCACCCAGACACCCCAAGATCCACCTCTCCCACAGAACTTGCCGAGTCTTGATTGTGAGGTCCTCGCCGGGGAGGCCTTTGGGTTTGGGATCGTACACACTGAGCTCACACCACACTACGAACAGACACCACACCGTTGGGTTTTAGGAACAAGTTCTTTATATAAGCAAGTAATGAAGGAAGCACTCTTATATACACAGTGGCAACAGGACCACAAAGTCTCTGAGGATTCGGGAAGGGGGAAGCGGGACAGTCTTTTAGTCTCTGGGTTCGTACGAGGCGTACCCCACGCACAGCTCTCAATCCTCGAGCCGGGGGGTACGGGATGGTGGTCGTACTGGCTGCCTCACCTTCGTCGAGTCGGCCCGGTCGTGATGGGGGTCTCGATGGTCCAGCCGGACCAGAGTACTCCTCGAGCCGCGACGAGGTCAGCAGGGCTCGATCGGGAGAGGTTCGTGAGAGCCGCGACAGCGTCAGCAGGGCTCGGATGGTCTTAGAGGTCGAGCCGCGACAGCGTCAGCAGGGCTCCGGTGGTCTTTAGAGATCGAGCCGCGACAGCGTCAGCAGGGCTCCGGTGGTTCAGTTCCTTAAGGCGAAGAAGGAGCCGCGACAGCGTCAGCAGGGCTCAGAGGTTCCAGGTGAGTCTTCTTAGGGTCAGCCGCGATCAGATCAGCAGGCTTCAAGTCCAAGATACAACTGCCCGCTAGTTATCAGGCGGCCCCAGTTATAGTCCTTCTACTCTTTGATCTCCGGACCCTCGCAGGCAGAGGTCTCCGGCCCTGGGGGCTGGTCGTTGGCGAGGTCCGGCGGTTGGCTCTTTGATCCCTTTGAAAGAGGGGTCCGGGAATTCCCAGACGCCCAGCGGGTCTGGAGCCAGCCCTCGGGGAGGCCAGAGGGGTGATTGAACCTGGCCCACAGGGGAGGGCCAAAGGTGTGACAGAAACCAGCCCCTCAGGGGAGGCCGGAGGTGCCATCAAAACTCCCTGGCTTATCTCACTCGGGAGCCCTTTACCCCCCCAGCCGGGACTGGCGCGCCTTTGGAGTCTGGGCTTCGCTGGGGCCGGGGTCACGCTAGGCCTAGGGAGACAGGGATGTCGGGAAGGGAAGATGGCGTCCGGGCCTTGTGGGGCAGGTATGGTTAGGCGCTCGGAGCCGGGCGATGAGCGGGAAAGGCAGGCCTGGTCAAGGTTCTCGGGGGATCTAGGCGTCACTGGGTAGGACGACCAGGCTCGGGTTGCAGGCTACACTAACGGGGTGGCCGCGCAGGGGACTCGGGGTACAGGCCTACGCTCACAGGGTGTGGAGGGACAGAGGTGAACCATGCCACGAGGCCGGGTCCAACACGCGTCCCCCCCAGCTGAAGGCGGGGAGAACTACCCATCCTCTTGGGGGTTCTCTTCGCTGAGGCGGAAGAATCGGGACAGGCCGTCAGCGTTGGCGTGGTCAGAGCCCGGCCGGTGTTCGACAGTGAAGTCCATCCCCTGGAGGGAGATGGACCAGCGCAGCAATTTGGGATTCTCCCCTCTCATCTGCATTAGCCACCGGAGAGGTCGGTGGTCGGTCTGGACCCGGAAGTGAGTACCGAACAGGTAGGGCCTCAGCTTCTTCAGGGCCCAAACTACCGCGAAGGCCTCCCGCTCGATGGTGCTCCACCTTTGTTCTCGAGGGAGTAGCCTCCGGCTAATGAATGCCACTGGGTGGTCTTGGTCGTTCTCATTCACCTGGGACAGGACGGCTCCGATGCCATGCTCGGACGCGTCCGTCTGGACTACAAACTCTCGTGAGTAGTCGGGGGCCTGTAGGATGGGGGCAGTGCACATGGCGTCTTTTAAAGTTTCGAACGCCTCTTGGCAGGCGGAGGTCCAGCTGACTTTCTCTGTTAGTTTTTGGAGGTTAACTCCGTGAGGGGGGCTACGATGCTGCCGTAACTCTTGATGAACCGGCGGTAGTATCCTGTGAGCCCTAGAAACGCCCGCACTTCCGTCTGGGTCGTGGGGGCCTCCCAGGCCACGATGGCATCGATCTTGGGCTGGAGGGGGGCTACGAGGCCGCTTCCGACCTGGTGCCCGAGGTAGGTTACGGACCCTTGTCCGATCTGGCACTTGCTTGCCTTAATGGTGAGACCGGCCCTTCTCAGGGCCGTCAGCACCGCCCAGAGGTGCTGGAGGTGCTCGGGCCAGTGGGAACTGTACACTGCGATATCGTCCAGATACGCAGCGCTGAACTCCTCCAATCCAGCCAGTACCTGGTTCACCAGTCTCTGGAAGGTGGCGGGGGCGTTCTTCATCCCAAAGGGCATCACCCGGAAATGGTAGTGACCATCCGGGGTGGAAAAAGCGGACCTTTCCTTAGCTCCCTCGGTGAGGGCGATCTGCCAGTATCCACTGGTCAGGTCGAACGTGCTAAGGAAGAGAGCAGCCCCGAGGCGATCGATAAGCTCGTCGGCTCGGGGGATGGGATGAGCATCGGTTCTGGTGACTGCGTTGAGCCCGCGGTAGTCAACGCAGAACCTCAGCTCGGGAACAGCACCGGGGGCGGCTGCCTTCGGAACCAGGACCACGGGACTAGCCCATGGGCTGTCAGAGGCTTCGACCACCCCGAGCGCTAGCATTTTTGATACCTCGGCCTTGATACAGGCCCGGACTCGGTCAGGCACGCGGTAGGCTCTGTGCCGGACCGGTGGGCTGTCCCCGGTGTCCACGTCGTGGACGCACCAGTTGGTGACGCCGGGGGTGAGGGAGAAGAGGTCCGAGAACTGTCCCAACAACTGGCGACAGTCCTCGCGCTGCTCGGGAGAGAGGGAGGAGGAGAGACTCACCCCCTCTACGGAGCCATCTTTTTCTTTCACGCACAGGAGATCGGGGAGAGGCTCCGTTTCTTCTTCTTCCCCATCGTCCGTGGCTAGGAGCAAGCTCAACTCGGACCGGGCGAAGTGGGGCTTGAGGCGGTTCACGTGAAAGACCCGCAAGGGGTTCCTGGGGGACTCTACATCGATGAGGTAGGTCACCTGACTCTTGCGCTCTACCACCTTGAAGGGCCCTGTCCACTTGTCTTGCAGGGCACAGGGCTCTACGGGGGCCATAACCCAGACCTGCTGTCCGGGCTGAAACTCGACCAGAGTGGCATTTTGGTCATACCACCGTTTCATTTCTTCTTGGCTGGCTTCGAGGTTGGCCTCGGCCAGCTCCAGGAACTTCCTCGTCTGGTTCCGGAGGGAAAAAATGTATCGAAACACATCGGGAGGGGGCTCTGGGGCCGCCGTCTCCCACCCTTCCTTGACCAGGGTGAGGGGTCCCCGGACGGGGTGCCCGTAGAGCAGCTCGAAGGGGCTGAACCCCAGGGATTTCTGGGGGACTTCGCGGTACGCGAAGAGGAGACAGGGAAGGAGGACGTCCCACTTACGCCTCAGGGGCTCTTCGAGTCCCATGATCATTCCTTTGAGGGTCCGGTTGAAGCGTTCCACCAGACCGTTACCCTGGGGGTGGTATGGGGTGGTGAACTTGTACGTCACCCCACATTGTTGCCAAAGGGACTTCATGTATTTCGAGATAAAGTTGGTCCCTCGGTCACTGACGACTTCTCGAGGGAATCCGACCCGGGAGAAGATGGCCATGAGGGCCCGCCCCACTACGGGGACGGTCACCATTCGGAGGGGAACGGCTTCGGGGTATCGGGTGGCATGGTCCACCAAGACAAGGATAAAGCGGTGCCCCAAGGAGGTCCGGGGGTCGAGGGGGCCCACAATGTCGATTCCCACCCTCTCAAAGGGGGTACTGACCACGGGGAAGGGTTGGAGAGGAGCCTTGCGCTTCCCTCCGCTCTTTCCGCTGGACTGACAAGTGGGGCAGGACTTACAGTGGGCCTCCACATCGGAGCGCATGCCCGGCCAGTAGAAGTGGGTGACCAGGCGCTGGTACGTCTTGTCTTGTCCCAAGTGTCCCGCCAGGGGCACATCATGGGCCAGGTTCAGGAGGAAGCCGCGGAAGCGTAGGGGGACCACCAGCACTCGGCCGGACCCTAGCTCGGCGGACTTTTGCTCGCTGTATAATAGGCCGTTTTCCCAATAGATAAAGTGGGAGCCGGACTGGTCACCGGTGGCCTGGGCGGCGGCCTGCTGCCGCGGCCCCACCAGGGATGGACAGGAGGTCTGCTCTAGGCAGAACTCCTCTCGGGACGGTCCCCCTTCCTGGCGCCATTGGGCCAGCTCAGGAAGGTCGTCCAAGCTCGGGGTCGGTTCGACGTCGGGGCCGCGGGGCCCTGCGTCGGGGGGGAAGCTCTCCCCGGGGAATAGCTCAGGGGTCTCAAAGGGTTCAGGGACCTCGGGGTCCTCGGGGGTCACCGGGGCTGCCTCTAAGGTCGCCTCTTCGGGGGTGGCCCTTCGGGCGGTCATCGACCGGGTACTCACACAGGCCCACTCGGGTAGGCCCACCATCTCTAAGTGGGTCCTTTTCTCAACCCGCTGCCATGGGGAGCTCTCTAGATCGTTGCCGAGCAGGCAGTCCACCGGCATGTCGGAGCGGACCGCCACTCGTAACTCTCCAGAGACGCCCCCCCATTCGAACGGGACTTGAGCTATCCGGCAGGTGCGGACGGAGTTATCGGCTGCAATCACCCTGCAGGAGATGTGGGGAACAATCTGGGCTTCGGTGACGAGGTGCCGTTTGACGGCGGTGATACTGGCCCCAGTGTCTCGGAGCGCCCCTATGTGATGGCCATTGACAGTCACCTGCTGTCGGTATTTCTCTGTGTTGTCGGGTAGGGGAGCCCCGGGGACCATCTCCCTATCACCCAGGGAGACTAACATCATAGCTGCGGGGTCTGCTCCCTCGAACTCTTCCTCCCCCTCCTCTTCTAGAGCTACTGAGGTAATGTGGCGCACTGGGAGCCCTGCAGCTGCAGGCTTCTGGAACAAGGGGCAGCGGGGGTCATTGGCATAGTGCCCGGGTTTCTGGCAATGGTAGCAGGCTTGGTTGACCCGGGGCCCCGGCCTAGCTGGGGGAAACCCTGCGCGCGCTGTGGGAGGTGAGGTACCTGGCTGGTTTCTGGGGGGACTGCGCGGGGACCCTACCTGGGAACCCCTCTGTCTATTCTGACCCCCTCCTCCCCTCGGGCGGGATGGTCCTTGTTCGTTTCGGCCAGTGTCCCCTCCGGGCCCCCGGGTTACTCTGGTGCTCACCCAGCGATCGGCCGCGATGGCCAGCTTCCGGGGGTTGGCCAACTTGCTGTCCAGGAGGTGCTGTCGGAGTTCCACAAAGCAATTCAGGGACAAGTGCTCATACGCAATGAGGTCGATGAGCCCCTCGAAGGTGGATACTTTGCTGCCCTTGATCCACCCTTCCAGGGCCCGGCTGTAGAAATTGACATATTCTACCCACGTGGTGCCGGGGATCTTCTTGCATTCTCGGAAGCGTTGGCGGTACATTTCTGGAGTGAGCCCGTACCTTGTGAGGAGGGCCTCTTTCATGTGGCTGTAGGAGGTCTGTTCGGCAGACGGTAGGTCGAGTAGGGTGTCTCTCCCCTCACTCAGGAATCGACCCCACAGCCCGGCTCCCCAATCTTTCTGTGGAACTCGGTGTGAGGTCATAGCTACCTCGTAGGCCTTGAACCATTGCTGGATGTCATCATTTTTATAATATTCTTTGACCACATCCTTGGGGATGTGGACCTTGGGTTCCACTGGGGGACCAGACTCTCGGGTCGCTGCTGTTTGGTTGCCTTCGTTCCGGGCCTTTAGTTCGATTTCCAATATGCTGCGCTCGTGCTCCAGCTGGAGCTTCTTTCCGTCGTGTTCTCGCTGGAGCTTCTTCTCCTCCAGTTCTCCTTGCAGCCGCAGCTGCTCGATGGCTAGCTTCTTCTCGGCCAGCTTGAGTTCTCCTTCCATTTTCAAACGGGCTAGTTCTAGCTCGTGGTTTCGGTTGCGTTCTCGGTCGGTCATCTCTTCTCGAGACAGACCTCTCTCGGGGCTGTAAGTCCGCGTCGGGGACTCTGCTCTTTCTTGCTCTGGGGCGTGGGTTTCGATCAGGGGTGCTCCCCCTCCATCGGCTTCCGTCGGTGCTGGAGGTTGGGCTCCGGTCTCCACCCAGGCTGTTAGAGCTTGTTGAAAGTCCTCTTTGGTGTTTAATCCCGTTGACGGGATATGGAGATCTTTGCAGAATTGCTTGAGCTCACGGTGCGAATAGTCTCCCAGAAGCTCCATCTGGAAGGTGGTCTTGTCGGTAGTGACGCTCATGGCTGCTCTTTGTTCGGGTAGTGTGTCAGTACTGTACGATCCCTAGACGTAGGTTCTTATCGCGACGCTGCCACCAATGTTGGAAGGGGCAATCTCCGAAGGCCAGGTTGTGCTCACCCAGACACCCCAAGATCCACCTCTCCCACAGAACTTGCCGAGTGTTGATTGTGAGGTCCTCGCCGGGGAGGCCTTTGGGTTTGGGATCGTACACACTGAGCTCACACCACACTACGAACAGACACCACACCGTTGGGTTTTAGGAACAAGTTCTTTATATAAGCAAGTAATGAAGGAAGCACTCTTATATACACAGTGGCAACAGGACCACAAAGTCTCTGAGGATTCGGGAAGGGGGAAGCGGGACAGTCTTTTAGTCTCTGGGTCCGTATGAGGCGTACCCCACGCACAGCTCTCAATCCTCGAGCCGGGGGGTACGGGATGGTGGTCGTACTGGCTGCCTCACCTTCGTCGAGTCGGCCCGGTCGTGATGGGGGTCTCGATGGTCCAGCCGGACCAGAGTACTCCTCGAGCCGCAACGAGGTCAGCAGGGCTCGATCGGGAGAGGTTCGTGAGAGCCGCGACAGCGTCAGCAGGGCTCGGATGGTCTTAGAGGTCGAGCCGCGACAGCGTCAGCAGGGCTCCGGTGGTCTTTAGAGATCGAGCCGCGACAGCGTCAGCAGGGCTCCGGTGGTTCAGTTCCTTAAGGCGAAGAAGGAGCCACGACAGCGTCAGCAGGGCTCAGAGGTTCCAGGTGAGTCTTCTTAGGGTCAGCCGCGATCAGATCAGCAGGCTTCAAGTCCAAGATACAACTGCCCGCTAGTTGTCGGGCGGGCCCAGTTATAGTCCTTCTACTCTTTGATCTCCGGACCCTCGCAGGCAGAGGTCTCCGGCCCTGGGGGCTGGTCGTTGGGGAGGTCCGGCGGTTGGCTCTTTGATCCCTTTGAAAGATGGGTCCGGGAATTCCCAGACGCCCAGCGGGTCTGGAGCCAGCCCTCGGGGAGGCCATAGGGGTGATTGAACCTGGCCCACAGGGGAGGGCCAAAGGTGTGACAGAAACCAGCCCCTCAGGGGAGGCCGGAGGTGCCATCAAAACTCCCTGGCTTATCTCACTCGGGGAGCCCTTTACCCCCCAGTCGGGACTGGCGCGCCTTTGGAGTCTGGGCTTCGCTGGGGCCGGGGTCACGCTAGGCCTAGGGAGACAGGGATGTCGGGAAGGGAAGATGGCGTCCGGGCCTTGTGGGGCAGGTATGTTTAGGCGCTCGGAGCCGGGCGAGGAGCGGGAAGGGCAGGCCTGGTCAAGGTTCTCGGGGGATCTAGGTGTCACTGGGTAGGACGACCAGGCTCGGGTTGCAGGCTACACTAACGGGGTGGCCGCGCAGGGGACTCGGGGTACAGGCCTACACTCACAGGGTGTGGAGGGACAGAGGTGAACCACGCCACGAGGCCGGGTCCAACAACGATCCTCTTAAACCCAAGAACTCTGTCAAGAGACTTGGAATCATCATTGATAAGAATCTATCTCTGAAACCCTATCAGGGAGCAGTCACTTCTGCATGCTTCCCTCAATTACGAGGAATAAAGAAAATTGGCATATTCCTTACCTTTGATACCCTAATTCAGTTCTTCGACGGAAGAACACAGAGAGTCCGCCTACCACCGTACAAGTCAGAGGCCACCAAAGTCATCTGCGGCGTCCCTCAAGGATCCTCACTGAGCCCCACCCTCTTCAACGTCTACATGAGCCCCCTCGCGGCCATCGCACGCCAACACAACCTCAACATAATCTCCTACGCCGACGACACCCAGCTGATCCTCTCCCTGACCAACGACCCCGCCACCGCCAGAGCCAACCTGCACGAAGGGATGAGAGATGTAGCCGAATGGATGACGACCAGCCGCCTGAAACTGAACTCGGACAAGACGGAGGTCCTCATCCTGGGCTCCTCGCCCTCCGCCTGGGACGACTCCTGGTGGCCCCCCGCCCTGGGCACCGCACCCAAACGGACGGACCACGCACGCAACCTGGGCTTCATCCTGGACTCCTCCCTCTCCATGACCAGACAAGTAAACGCCGTCTCCTCGTCTTGCTTCAACATCCTGCGCATGCTACGTAAGATCTTCCGGTGGATCCCCACCGAGACGCGGCAGACGGTCACCCAGGCCCTCGTCACCAGCCGACTGGACTACGGCAATGCCCTCTACGCCGGAACCACGGCCAAGCTCCAGAAGAGACTCCAGCGGATCCAGAACGCCTCGGCCAGACTCATCCTCGACATCCCCCGACGCAACCACATCTCCGGACACCTGAGAGATCTGCACTGGCTACCGGTCAACAAGAGAATCACCTTCCGTCTCCTCACCCACGCGCACAAAGCCCTACACGACCAAGGCCCGAGCTACCTCAACAACCGGATCAACTTCTACACTCCCAAGCGCCTCCTCAGATCAACCAACCACGCCCTCGCCGCCGTCCCCCGCATCCGAAGAGCGACTATAGGAGGAAGGTCCTTCTCCTACCTGGCCGCCAAGACCTGGAACTCACTCCCGACCGACCTGCGCCTGACCCAAGACCACCTCTCCTTCAGGAAGAAGCTCAAGACCTGGCTGTTCGAGCAGTAACGGCACCCCCCCCCCCCACCCAGCGCCTTGAGACCCTACGGGTGAGTAGTGCGCTCTATAAATGACCTGATTGAATTCAAGTGGTGCTGGCTTTAGTAATATTTAGATTAGATTATACCAATACTCTTTATCGTGGCCTCACTAAAGGACTTAATTAAAGATTGCAGCTGGTTCAAAATCAGACAACTAGGCTTATCTGTCAACAGCTGAGTCGCTGCCACATTAACCCTCTATTGAAAAAACTCCATTGGTTAACAACGCTTGCTTTTTAAGACACTCTCTATCATTTTTAAATCCCTTTACGGTGAATGCACTGACTTGTTATCTTCTTGACTAAAAATAATATGTTCCCAATTGCAATCTGAGGTCCAGGCAAAAGAACTTTCTTAGAATTCCGTCATTGAAACATAAGAGGTTAGGTGGGTCTAGATTTGCTGCTCTGGCCCCTCGAACCTGGAACTCCCTCCCCCAGAGATTAGATCCACCTGGAATTACATGCATTTCCATAAACTTCTGAAGACTTGGCTCTTCTGACAAGCCTACGATTAAACTATCTTTAGCCATATGATGTCTTCTGTTGCACTATACTAACGGACCTCACCGGTGTACAAGCGTTTTATAAAACCATATAACATAACATAACAAGGCGAAGTTCTGTAGTTCTACAACATAAATATAACCAAGTATTATTTTTATAACTTTGTCTTGGAATTATTCATTGAGTGTGTGTCTCATTATTTGCCACTGTGTGCACAACAAATGCTTAACTTTACCCTCTGATAAGCCAAACTGCTCGCCCACACTACCACAAACGAGAGCGTTAGTATTATCTACGTTAGCCTCTGGGGGCCCACTGGGCTCTCGGCACACTATACCTCATTTTGGTATAGTATATAGAGAGCCGGCTTCCTACACATAGTCTGGCCTGAAGAGTCACCCCGTGGAGTGAGATATGCTGAATTCATGGTTGGCCCACTCATTCACCAAAATAAGTAGTCTTTGGACACATGATAAGTTCATCGGCAATCACTAGTGGCTCCAAGCTAGAAGATTCATACCCAGGGTGGGCAGACTCCTCTCTTCTGAGGCGGGAGAAGGTTTTATAAGGTAGGTGCCGGGATGCTGTCAGTTCCTCCAAGGGACACACCTAAGACATCCCCTACTGGAGATAGGCCCTTCCTTTATGAAGCAATCTTAGCAATTACTAAGACTCCGGGAAAGTGCTTGGACCTGGGGATCTGGGTTCGAGTCTCGGTAACGACACCAAACATCCTGTGTCCTCATGTAACGTAACCGGTGCTATGTAAAGCGCTCTGATACCTGATTCAGTTCGGGTCAAGTTTGCGCTATATAAAACTCTGCAAAAAAAAAAGGGGGCTCCTGGGGCCTCCAGGTGACTCTGAGAGTTTTACATTATAGGACAATCTTTAGTTAATTGGGTTTTTAATCTCTTTATCAAGCCCATTGACACTCTCTAACTTCACAGTGGATATTAGGAACTTTTCACTGCCTTGCAAATCCCAGCAAATTTCTGCCAATGCGGCTTCTTAGAGGCAAAGGCAGACTGACTGCAACCCTCAGAAAGAGGAAGAGGAAACCCTTCCCCCTCTTTCAGAGCTGTACTATCTGAAAATAAAGCACTAACTAAAAGAAATATCAGGTTACATTAATTCACTTTACACCCTACAGGCTCATAAAACAGATGTTCGGCTCTGGGCTGTGCCAGAAAAGCCTGTCATGATACAGCCACTGGTCCTATATGTTCTGTGCATCAGCGAATTACATATGCTCAGGATCCGTTCTCACCTGGTCTTCGGCAATAAACCACTTATGAAGAAACTGAAGTAAGAGCATGCACCCTCACTGCTCTAGCTACCCCATGACTCACCGTGTTACCTTTGACTCTCACTCACCTACACACAAATAACCCAGAAGTTATTGTTTTGTAACATGTATAAAGCACTTATTACCTCGATGTGGGGGCTGAAGCACTTGCCTGCATGGGTAGCATTGCACACCTTATTAGGAAGTATGTTGTGTCTGTTTTGATGCTACATTGTAAGTGGTTCCATGTTGTGTATGATGACCAACGAGGTGCGGTTATCGTGTTATGGGACACAGTGCTTAGCAGTGTGCTGGGTGATGAGTTGTGAGAGGCAGACACCCAGGCGTTAACATCATCAGAAAACTGCCGCTAAAGCGGCGATGATAATACGCCGATAATACACCGTAGAGAGTGCCCATAGAAGCCCAGGTTTGATGTCCTTCACACCAGTCATGGGCTTCTATGGGAATTCACAAGGGCGCATTATCAAGCCCATTATCTCCACTTTAGCAGCAGTTTTCTGCCGCTAAAGCGGCGATAATGTTAACGCTGTTTCTTGATAATATGACCCCCAGTTTATAGTTTTCAGTAAGCTCTGAGGTCCCCTTATGGTATTTTTTTAAGAGTTTGGTCCTGAGCAGGCAGAAGTTGGAGGGAGAGAAAAGGGGAGAGAGAAGGGGATGGACTTTGTTACTATCATCCCATATCTGATTCTCATTGTGAGATGCCAAGAAGCGGCCACGATATGTAGCTGGCTTCCTCATCGCTGTATCGACGGTATGCTAGGACCCATACGTGCCTCGCCACCTCTTTACCTCAGAGGTGGGAGAACCAAAGAATTACCAGGGAGAGCCGAGCCAGAGCCGAGCCATGGGTCAGACTCAGATCTAAGAGCCCGTGCACGAACCGAGCCCTGAAAATAGTTGCGTTCTAAAACATCCGACAAACATCACAGAAAATACGACAAAGTCTCTTCAAAATTCAAAACAGTGTATTTCTTTAACTTATGAAGTTACTATGACACATTATAGCACTGCACAGAGAAGTACATATTAAAACTGAAAGTTTTGCAGAACTGGTAGTCTGAACTGACATATTTGAAAGTGTTTTTATACACGATAATGAAGAAAAAGAGTTTTATTGAAACAAAACAGTTGTCTAAGACCACACAATATAAGAGGGGAAGACACGACTTATCCAGGTTTTCTGGTTTTGTACATATCAGCCACTGAAAGAACATCTATTTTTCTTTCTTTATGTTATGGCTTTGCTTTTTCGGCTCAGTGCATTTTTGTAAATGCTTGGGGTGGTTTACATGAGTACCGGTTACAGTACCCAAGGTCGCATTCATTGTTTGCAGGCCCGCGGAGATTTAGTGATTTGCCCAGAATCACATGTTGGTGAGCCAATGCTGAGACTCGAACCTGGTTCCCCAGTTACAAAGATTGCAGTTCTGGCCTCAGAAGCCACATGAAAGCTCGGCTCGTTTTAGGCTGGAAGTTCTAACAGGACCTCGAGCTGGGCCAGGCTCCAGACTCGAGCCTGTCTCGAGCTTTCAGTGGCTCTCCCACCCCTGCTTTACCTCCAGACGTAGCTGAGTCGTGACTAACCCTGGGCGGACAACTACGCTGCGCTCACGTAGTTTGCGAAGTTTGCGCTGCTTCACACTACGTGAATTGCACGTAGCACAGTGCGAACACATGTAGAGGTCATTTTTTGCTTGCTCGCTGCCCTCAACATCAAGTTAGCGACCGCGAGCGAGCAAAATGACACCCCGGAGAGACTTTTTCCTCATTTGCGATCATCAACATCAAGTTGGCGAACACGAGCGTGGAAAATAAACCTCCCGGCGAGATTCTCAACGCGTGGAGGTCAGGTTTCTCATTGCGAGTGGTCGCGTATGCTCGTGACCGCTCGCGATGAGAAACTACCAGTCTGCGTAGAGAAAGCTGCTGCTCGAGTACAAATCTACTTGCGAGGCAGAAATCGACAGCTCGTACTGTGGAAGATGCCGTATGCAATGATTGCACAGTGCGAACAAGCATCTGGCGCTGTGCAATCATCGTGAACAGCGCACTACGCAGTTCGAGTAGAGCTACACGTAGCTCGTGCAGTGCGAAGTGCACTTTGCGTAGCAACGCGTAGCGCTACTTTGCGAGCTACGCCCAGGGTTAGTCGTGACCCCTCTTCTCCAGGCCACACCGAGCAGCACCCTCTCATCCACGAGTGCATGAGCCAGCACGCTTCCCAGGGCCACGCTAGTGGCAGCACGCGCTATGCAAACATGGTGTGACAATGATGTCACCTTGGAAATTAAAAACGAGTTGACACAGCTGGGAAAGGGACCCAAATGTGCTTAAAAAAAGAGACGAGGCGGAACAAGCCATGGTGGTATCTGAAGACTGTCTCCGCCTCATAGCGCCTCGAGGACGGCTCAGTCCTCCGGTGCAACCGTCTGACCCACATCCCTTCATCCTGCTCAGAAATATTTACCTCTGAAGCGGATAATCAAAGAATCTGATTGGTCGGACGTCCCCTGACATCCATAGCTCATGAAAGGAGGGCGCCGCTGACAAAACGTTTGCTCTTGATGTGACGGGGGGGGGGACATATCAAACATTTATTCAATCAGAGCTGCTAGAAGCAAAGGCCGGGAGAGGGAAGGCGGCTCCAGAGTCGAGGCGCAGCCTTCAGAGGCCTCAGTCATAATAATTCAGGATCTGTCACCGGCCTGCCTTTGATCACACAGTGATGTACAGAGGCGCTGAGACCCATCACGGGAGCGCAGAGCCAGCCGCCCCCACCCCCTCCCGAACCCTGGACTCTGAGAGGGCGAAGCGGTGACAAGGTAGACAGGATTCTAGAGCAGCATGTGCTTGGAGCAGCAGCTGATCCCACAAGCGCTATATTCAGACAAGCGCTCTGCTGGGCCTGTACCAGAGCGCCTCGAAGACTACTGGCTGCTGCACCTAGTCCAATGAACTTTAGTACATGTGTGAATCCTATTAAGACCTATGCAGACTCCCATCCTGCCAAGGTCGGTAACTTTAATACCATTATATAAGTTAATAGTAACGCTTGTTAGTTACAGCGCTTAGAAATAGTAGAATGGGAGCTATAACACTAAGGGGCACCAGATCCGGGAGCTGCAGCGTTTTCTCTTTCTATGGATTTGTTTTTCCAATTAGAAACAAGTGTTCATGTGAGGTGGGCCCAAGTGAAGTTTTCCACCTGACCCCTACAAAAGATGCCTGCGAGCGTGACGTATCAAGTATAATACATTATAACACGATTTAATGTAGATACAGAACAAATCTTAGCAAAGGCTGACTGCATATATAAGACCATAAACAAGCACAGAATATACTGCTCCAAACCCCCCTGCTGTTCCTTCCAGGTAACTCCAGAGCTTCTTTGCTATTCACAGACATGTCAACAAACTTGCACCTGGCTGTCTTGGTCATTAGTAAACGGTTTCTGTCTCATACAAATCTGTAAGTATTTAATGTTCCTCTTATAGCACATCAGGTGTCAGAGGAATTAAATGCAACCGATTAGTTAGCGGCGCCTGTACATACCATGCGACAAGTCTCACATACGACGCAGATCGTTGTACTAAACATGTTATTGTGTATGACTAAAATCATGTTACTATAAATATCAGAACATTGGAATGCTGGGAGCTCCATTGAAGACAATGAACTGGATCAGGGGTACCGATGGTTGTGCGTAAATATTATCTATGCACGTCTAGAAATGCTGGCGAGATGCAAGTGTGTGACTTAGAGATTCTGAGGTTGAAGGCAACACCAGATGATCCTGTTTGGAAACTCGGCTCCACGCTCCTTCGAATTCAAGGACTGGAATATATGGTTACTAGGCCTAGGTGGTGAACTTTGCTCCGTTCGCGGAGTTTGCAGAGTTTTCTGCACTTTGGACTCCGCAGAGTTTGCGGAATGCAGAAAACTCCACTTCGTGATGTGCAGAGGAGTTTTTTCCCCGCTCGCGATCGCGAATGGTAAGTTCGCTTGTGCAAGCTGGCGCTCGGGTAGAATTTCTACCCGAGCGGCAGGAATACCAGCACAAACTGCAGTTCGCACTGCACTCCGCCACTCGCAGAACTTCAAAGAGTTTTTTTGTAACTTTGCGGCGTAGCAAAACTCCGCTAACTACGCCCAGGCCTAATGGGTACCAGAATCGAAGGAGGTCGCACTTGAGACCGGCTTCCTAAGACTATGTCAACTACGATAAGCTGCTCTCTGGGTACATCGAAGCCAGATATTTTATCCCCTGATTCTGTTTTAAATTATTGTAATCAGAATCCAAGGCCCAATGCCCTGTAGCTTGCTTGTGCAGCTGCCATGTGCCCAAGGTATATTTCTCTAGCATTGGGAGAATCTGGTCTCCGTGAAGGTAAAAAGAAGGACAGATCCGAGCTTCCCAGGATCCAAAGAGATATGCCTTAAGAGTGTCTGATGCGTATCTGGCACACCGACTAAAATAAGCCCGATATTGACTCATTGGATGCCATTCTAACCCTAGTCTATGATGTGTAGTATACTACTGAGTTTAACCTTTGACCTACGCAGTCTGTCTAGACTGAGCTTTAAGCTGCCCCCAAACACTGGATCCCGAAGGCCATTGTAGAATCTATTTTAGCATGAAGGAAATTAAAGCGTGTGTTGCAAGGGATCCTTTTACTCCGGCATTCCCACTTAGGCCTTCACTACTCAGTGGTTACAGCTTCTCTAATCCGCTTACTCTGTCATCAATGACCTTTCCTAAATACTTGAACTGTTGAACTCTGTCCATTTTTATGTTATTGATTCTCCAAGTAAAGGTTGTTTTAATGCAGTTTATTTGAATATAATTCTCATTGTTCGAATTGCAGCTCTCCCCATCAGGAGGTCGATAAGGACCCATCGACTCCTCCACATGCAGCTCTCATCATCATGAGCTCCATAAGGACCCATCAGCTCCTCCACATTCAGCTCTCCTCATCGGGAGGTCCATAAGGACCCATCAGCTCCTCCACATTCAGCTCTCACCATCAGGAGGTCCATCAGATCCCATCAGTTCCTCCACATTCAGCTCTCCCCATCATGAGCTCCATCAGAACCCATCAGTTCCTCCACATACAGCTCTCACCATCATGAGCTCCATCAGAACCCATCAGTTCCTCCACATACAGCTCTAACTATCCGGATATCCATAAGGACCCTTCAGCTCCTCCACATGCAGCTCTCACCATCATGAGGTCCATAAGGACCCATCAGCTCCTCCACATGCAGCTCTCACCATTGGGAGGTCCATAAGGACCCATCAGCTCCTCCACATTCAGCTCTCACTATCAGGAGGTCCATAAGGACCCATCAGCTCCTCCACATGCAGCTCTCACTATCAGGAGGTCCATAAGGACCCTTCAGCTCCTCCACATGCAGCTCTCACCATCATGAGCTCCATCAGAACCCATCAGCTCCTCCATATACAGCTCTAACTATCCGGAGGTCCATAAGGACCCATCAGCTCCTCCACATTCAGCTCTCACCATCAGGAGGTCCATCAGATCCCATCAGTTCCTCCACATTCAGCTCTCCCCATCATGAGCTCCATCAGAACCCATCAGTTCCTCCACATACAGCTCTCACCATCATGAGCTCCATCAGAACCCATCAGTTCCTCCACATACAGCTCTAACTATCCGGATATCCATAAGGACCCTTCAGCTCCTCCACATGCAGCTCTCACCATCATGAGGTCCATAAGGACCCATCAGCTCCTCCACATGCAGCTCTCATCATCGGGAGGTCCATAAGGACCCATCAGCTCCTCCACATTCAGCTCTCCTCATCGGGAGGTCCATAAGGACCCATCAGCTCCTCCACATTCAGCTCTCACTATCAGGAGGTCCATAAGGACCCATCAGCTCCTCCACATGCAGCTCACACTATCAGGAGGTCCATAAGGACCCTTCAGCTCCTCCACATGCAGCTCTCACCATCATGAGCTCCATCAGAACCCATCAGCTCCTACAGCTCTAACTATCCGGAGGTCCATAAGGACCCATCAGCTCCTCCACATTCAGCTCTCACCATCAGGAGGTCCATCAGATCCCATCAGTTCCTCCACATTCAGCTCTCCCCATCATGAGCTCCATCAGAACCCATCAGTTCCTCCACATACAGCTCTCACCATCATGAGCTCCATCAGAACCCATCAGTTCCTCCACATACAGCTCTAACTATCCGGATATCCATAAGGACCCTTCAGCTCCTCCACATGCAGCTCTCACCATCATGAGGTCCATAAGGACCCATCAGCTCCTCCACATGCAGCTCTCACCATTGGGAGGTCCATAAGGACCCATCAGCTCCTCCACAAGCAGCTCTCATCATCGGGAGGTCCATAAGGACCCTTCAGCTCCTCCACATGCAGCTCTCACCATCAGGAGGTCCATAAGGACCCTTCAGCTCCTCCACATGCAGCTCTCACCATCGGGAGGTCCATAAGGACCCATCAGCTCCTCCACATGCAGCTCTCACCATTGGGAGGTCCATAAGGACCCATCAGCTCCTCCACATGCAGCTCTCACCATCGGGAGGTCCATAAGGACCCTTCAGCTCCTCCACATGCAGCTCTCACCATCATGAGCTCCATCAGAACCCATCAGTTCCTCCACATTCAGCTCTCCCCATCATGAGCTCCATCAGAACCCATCAGTTCCTCCACATACAGCTCTCCCCATCATGAGCTCCATCAGAACCCATCAGTTCCTCCACATACAGCTCTCACCATCATGAGCTCCATCAGAACCCATCAGTTCCTCCACATACAGCTCTAACTATCCGGAGGTCCATAAGGACCCATCAGCTCCTCCACATGCAGCTCTCACCATCGGGAGGTCCATAAGGACCCATCAGCTCCTCCACATGCAGCTCTCACCATCAGGAGGTCCATAAGGACCCATCAGCTCCTCCATATGCAGCTCTCACCATTGGGAGTTTCAAATGGTCCCATCAGGAGAAATCCTGATCTATCTGCCTAAGGATTGAGTGTAACAATTTCCCCAGGGACCTATGCAAGGGGGATCTCCTCAGACATTTTATGGATGCCATCCTAGGGCTCCCAGACTCCTTTTGCGAGGCATTTGAGAGGCTGATCTACGTAATCTACCGTAGCTCCTTCTGCATAACATAACGTGTCTTTGTAAAGCACACATTCACCCCTAACGGGGCATCTTGGCGCTGAATAACAGATGTTTATTGTTACCCAACTCAATGATACTGATTTATTTTATGAACCTCAAATTGATGAAAGGCTAAGTGGACCCGCCATGATTTGAACCTTTCACCATAAGGTTGAACACAGGCCCCTGCAGTGGATGCATTAGCCCACTGAGCCACCAGACCCGGCTCATGCAGAGTTCACCTGTCGTCCTATGCTTCATGTCAGTTCCTTTCATAGAAGAAGAGTTTCACCATCTTGTTCTGTCGGAAACAGCAGAGTGGAGGATGGGACGAGGGGAGTACAATGAGGTGGGATGAAGACATTACCAATACCTGGCCAGTAATGGTGTCACTCCTCGCGGGCAGAAAGAAGCAGCTCCAAGCTTTTTCACCTAGAAGACGCCTACTCAGCCACCTTCTCCATCTCCATGGGTCCCTGAGTCCCAGCAGCAGCAGCAGCAGCCCGGACCCTTAAAGCAAGGACAGTCTGCTAGGCATCACCCATGATCTGACAACAGCAGCCAGGACAATATCACACAGTGTCACAACTGTGCTCCAGCTGTCAAGCTGCACCCAGGGTCCGGGAATCTGGAATCAGCATCCAGGACTCTATCCCAGTATTTAACAATCTGCTATTTATTTTTAGGTCTCGTGACCTACAATGCGCGCAAGCGCATTTGGGATCGAGAATTCAAGTGCTCGATCGACTAGTGAAACCACTGCGGTTTCTTCACAGTGCATGTGAGGTCACATGGCCATAAAAGCGGGTCACGTGACCACACAAGCACGCGCATCTCCCTATTCCGCCTGCATCAACTTCTCTTCCCGTCGCTCGTATTCCCGCCCCCCCCCCCCACCAGGCTCTCCCGCGCTCCGGCCTCCGAAAGCTTCAAAACTTCAAAGCTTCCCCGCCCACTGCTTCACACTTCACGGCCGGCAGGCCGTGAGATCCATTCCTTGCTTCCCGCGCTCCCGCCTCCGAGAGCTTCAAAGCTTCAAAGCTTCCCCGCCCACTGCTTCACACTTCACGGCCGGCAGGCCGTGAGATCCATTCCTTTAATACAGTTGGAAAAGCCCAGCCATCTGCAGTTCCTTGTAGCTTGTTCTAAATATGTGTGCTGTGGCAACCATTGATAATGCCAATAGTCATAGTTGCTCGTAGGTGTTATTTTACCTGTGTTACATATGCATTGCTGCTTGTAGGTGTTAGTTCATTTTTTTTTTAAGTTGTTCACCGCTGCACAAATATATCGAAGCACTTTGCTGCTGGTCAAGCGCGCAACGCCATTAGGCTAAAAGGGATTCAGGCAACCCCCATCCGTCCTGTATGGCAGCTCCTGCTCCGATGCTTCCCGGGCACACACACACAGCCCTAGTACTTGAAAGGTGTTATTGGCACACTACGCTAAAACCTACATTTTAGCTTATTTGTGCTTTGGGAGTGTTTTTATTAGTTATATGTTTAATTATTATTCGCACTACACTTTACCTAGGGCTTTAAGGGTGCCTGGTCCAAGTAGGTGCTGCACCATGTGCCGATCGGGCTCTCTGTTTTTACCATCACCCTAGAGAGAAAAATCATAGTTTACCTTTGCAGCATTTTAGGTTTTAAATTTTATTTGGTTTTTGGGCTATTGTATATTGTGCTAACTCGAACATAAAGTATTGCACAGTTTTACATAGCCACTAGTTATTTTTTTCCTCTTATTAATCGTTGTGGCTTTGCATTATCTCCCTTAATGCAATGTATTGCTGGTTTTGACTCACTTAATTCCATGGATATAATTATCACATTGCTTAAACGTTGGGTTTGTGGTGAGCTTACCTTGAAACACTGTACTTGTTTAATAGGGTCATTTAGTTGTACATAATGTCTTCTGTGTTATATCTACAGTTTCAAAAATACTTATAACACTTTTTTATTGCAACCTTTTAGCATGCTGCACAGCAGCCCCACTGCTCTACAACACATCTTAAAAACATTGCCAGAGCCAATAGCTCTGGCTAAACACTTATGAGCACCTAAACACGAGACCTATTGGCAATGCCAATGCTTGTTTCATTTAATCCTTAACCCGTTGGCTGCGTCGAACGTTCAGCTCCAGTGCTGAACGTTCGAAAAACGGGTGGGGCAGCGTCGGCCAACGGACGTGCCAAGGTAGTGCACGCGACGACCGTTGGCAGACGGCAGCAGATAACGGGTTAAGTTGCATCCACAGATGATACTCAAGACCACAACAATTAATAATAAATAAACAAAGGGCCATATGTATCAAAAAGTAATTTTGCGATTCTCAAATAGCGATATTTTGCAAATCGCTATTTGAGAATCGCAAAATGCTATGTATGTAGGATTTGCAATAAATTTTGCGAATCCTACATATTTCAAGGGTGCAGGGGTGTTAAAAGGACACCCTGTTGCACCCCTGAAAAAAGCATGGGTGCACATGTGGCGCACATACATGCCCTAAGTGCATTTTTTCTAACAAAGCACAAATTACCACCAACTTGAAGTTGGTGCTAATTTGCGATTCCTTAAGGCCCAATTGCACTTTTTTGGTGCTTCTTACATTGCATTTAAGGAATCGCAAAAGTTGTGATTCCTTAAATGCAATCGCAAAATAAGGAATTGCAAATTTTGCGATTCCTTATTTTGCCTTAATGCCTTAATATATACCACTTGGCAAAATTGCATTCGCAAACGCCGAAATTCTGCAAATTTCGGCGTTTGCTAATGCAATTTTGCTTGATACATATGGCCCAAAGTGAGTTAAAATTACATATGATTAAGACAGTATAAAACAAGATGAAAACAAACATAATGCATTATAATCAATAAATAGATACATTTTTAACACGCTCCCAAAAAACCTAATTAAGTGGTAACAAATATTCACGTTGGGAGGGTTTTAAAAAAAAGTTAAGTGCTTCTTCATGCGTTGCTATAGAATACTTTGAAAATAAAGTATAACACATTTTTTGGGACGTACAAGAGGCCAGAACAGAAAAAAAGTACATGATTTGATCGAGTCTGTCAACTCCACATGTTATCACCCAATGAAATCTGATAAAATATAAATTAATTTAAAATCTACACTCAAGAGGACGTAGTTCACCTTACATATCCAATTGCATCTCACCACTTTATACAAACATACAGCCCAGCTGTAATCTTTTTATTTTCAAATAATGTTGTAGATCAAGCTGGAAACTTTGTTTTTTAGCATACTGTTGTTGCTCGAATATGAATTAACCTTAAATAAATGAAAATACAAAAGGCATTTGGCAAAACAGAAACAAGTTGGTTTAATTAAACGCTGCAGCCGCGAGAGCCTCGACAGAGTGCGTCTGCTCAAAGTCTCTCAGCGTACAAAGTTTTAGCCATTGTTTATACAGTTAATGAGATAAAATAAAGCAATTTCTACATTCCAAAAAAAGCATCTTAGTTTTAAATCAACAAGTGTGGGCATATGAAAAGGACACGGATGGCTCTCTACCTTGGGGGGGAGCTAGTGTGGGCCAGTTTGTATGTGTCCAGATGTCCGATATGAGTAGCGCGTGATTACTCCATGTGGTGTGCATGTCGTGTCCTGACTGATTGAGTGTTTCTATCTACATGTGGTTTCTAGCTTTGTGGTATTTTTTGGGAAATGCGAGTGTAGGAAAGTAGGATCTGCTTTCATGGTACCCCCACTTTTTGCTGATGTCATACTGTTTTTCTGACTAGTCAGGACCCCAGTCACTGTGCTTCCTCCCTAAATTGGCTATGATGAGTACCTTGGTACATTCCTGATTGGCTGCTGGTATACCCTAGTAAGTCCCTAGTATATGGTACTTTGGTACTTAGGGCTTAGGTACACCAGGGGTCTCCCTTGGGCTGACGCATGTATTATGTCACCCATAAGGTACCCTCCAAACTCTGCCTACAGGCCTGCCATTGCAGCCTGTGTGAGTTGGTGCTTGCACCTCTCACGAAAGATATAAGTTGCCTTATATCTAGTCTGTCCGGAAATCGGTTTAACCCTACTGGATGAAAATCAGCTGACCCAGTTTAAACCGAGTGTCATTGGGGCAGATGCACAGAACTAACAAGACAAAATCATAAACGTACAATTTTGGTATTCACAGTAGGCATTTAATAATCTTAAATTAGGATTTTGTTCCAAGTTAGGATTTTGTCTTAATTTAGTATTTTATCTTCAGTTAAATTTAAGACAAACTTAAGTTAAACTTTAGTTTAACTTAAGACAAAATCGTAATTTAAGACAAAATCCTAATTTAGGACAAAATCCTAATTTAGGACAAAATCCTAATTTAAGACTACTAAATGCCTTCGGTGAATACCAAAAGTAGTAAGTTTAGGATTTTGTCTTAAATTAGTTCTGTGAATCGGCCCCACTGATGTTTGGCATTTGTTGCCCTCCTTAGCCACTTGAGGGCGCCAAAGCAGTATAAAACATACTAAAACTTCATAAGGGATCCCTCGGGCTGATGCAATGTGTCTAATGGTGCCCAGTCAGCCTGTAGCAGTGGCACACCTCCCAGCAGGCAGGATTGTGGGGGGCTGAGTCCTCAGAGTCTTCCCTCCCCCGAAAATCTAAAGCAGGCGTCTCAAATCAGGAGTTAACACACTCTCCTATCTTATCCTTTTGACGAGCTCCCTGATGTTTCATCAAGGGGAAATGCTGGCAGATTCCCCTACATCGCCGAATTTGGGCAGCTGCTTTCCTCCAGTAACACATTTAAATCAGATTAGTGAATCTTCATTAGAAGTTTTGCCCGGAGGTCACTGTTGTCATTAACACTGCTGCGAACAAACAGGATTTGTCTTAACTTGACCATCGTCCCCAAATGCTCAAAGAATGTGGCTGACAGAGGCTCTTTCTGTAGCAATAATTGTTATCTTTAACATGTATTTATATGATGTGACTCTGAACAAAGATGTTGCTGTTTTAGTACTTGCTTAACTGCGTAAAGCAGCAAGCAATAACTGAAAAGTGCACAACCATGTGACCTATGCAAAGAACGCAGCTCTGTTGACTCTTTTTTTTATCTGATGAAACTGGAAAGAATAAAAATGTGTTGAAAACTGCAAATTATAATGCAGCAGATGCTAAATTATGTCGTTATGTTTACAATACGGAGCTTTTATTTAAAACAGCAAAAACGCACAGGGCCCCGTTTGAGAGGTGCACACAGAGGCGGCCCAATCGCTCCCTTGGATAGAAGGAACTATGTTGCTCTCGCTGGTAGGTCTTTTTCACAGATCAGTGGTTGTAGAGGGTGAGGGGTACGTGGGAGGGAAAGGTAGGGAGGTGAATAGGTGCTAAAATACATCGGGCCTTATTTATGAAAAGTGACGCATCGCTGCATGAAAACACCGATGCGTCACTTTTCACTGCGCTCTCCCTGCGACACTAACGATGCGTCATATTTACAGTATGACGCATCATGTCGCAAGGAGTTACAGATACGTCAGTATTTCTGACGTATCTGTAAGCGCAAAAGTGACGCATTGCTGGAGTGTGTCACAAAAGTGACGCAACTCCAGCAACGTGTCCTTTCACATGGGACAAGCCCCATGTGTTAGTGCCTGCGTCAGTCTTACGCCTGGCATGAGGCAGTCATAAGATTTTTACGCATTTGCGTCCATGAAATGGCACAGTGAAATCTCATAGATTTCACTGCGTCACTTCTATGACTTTTTCTTGCGTCAATACGTCCCCCCTGCATACATTATACCTGGGGCAGGTATAATGTGGCGCAGGGGTTTACAAAGTGATGCATCTACCTGCGTCACTTTGTAAATATGGTGCAACAAGGCGCATTTTTTACTCTGCTGGTGCGTCACAAAAAGTGACGCACCAGCGGCGTAAAAGTGACGCAAGGGCTCATAATTGAGCCCCACCGATTGCAGCACTATAAGAATAGTTGAAAGGACTTTAAACTGAATCAATCCATTGAAGGTCGGGGGTGTTGCTGGGTGTAGGACCTTTATGCAAATAGTTCTTTTCTGAAGACTGGTGCCTCGGCACAGCTCGCCCATGCCATGCCAAAAGCCAGTCCTGGGTTAAAGAGTGAAATATTGTTCAGAGATGATTTCTGCGCCTATCTTTTCACTTTTTGCGCATTACACGATGAATGGAAATAGCTTTCACTGTTTGATGTAAATTGCGCCAATAGAGCAATACTCTGGGTGAGGCGAAAAGACTGTTTTCATACGTTATTCACCTTTGTCGCTGAAGTACTACTGGGGGGCCAAAACTGACCCGCTATGGTGCGTAAACGGTCTTACATCCATTAGTACCTCCAAACTGGGATCAAAGCTGCAGACTTGGTTCACTTTATGTGACTGCAGCAGAATAATACACTTGATAAACCTGGTTTACAAAAAAGGAAATCCCGGGAATGGAAACATGTTTTGTGAATGAGGAGCTACGTGAATACTTTCAATTAGAAATATGTTCGTACCAGAGTGATGCTGGATCTGAATGGTAGCGCTACATGTCTATTATTACAGCATATAAGTAAAATATGGCATGGGCATTCAGAATGCACGCTATGAAAGAGGCCAATAATGGGATGGGCATGCAAGGTGCTTTTCATTGTTACCTGGGGGGGGAACATCCTTTACAACGCAACTTTTACCACGCAGTGCCTTTACGACGCAACTTTTACAATGCAAACCATTACAACGCATTGCGCTGGGTGGCGCTCTAGGATAGGGAATAGATTTAATTTACTATCCAACACCTTCCCTACTATCCACGGGGACTGGAGTTGGAATAGTAAATTAAACTATTCACTATCCAGCACCCCAAAAGCGCTATGAGTTGTAAAGGTATGCGTTGTAAAAACCGCGTGGTAAAGCATGCGTTGTAATGTCATACATCCCCTGGGGGGGATCATTTAAAGAGAGCAAGGGTTGGATGTGCAAGAAAAAGTAATTATTATATCATGCAGTGGAAGTGATTTCTCTGTGGAGAGACCAAGGAATGCACCAGTCTTGCTTCCACACCTTTCCTTTCATTTCAAATGTTTTTCCCCATCAGACATTAAATAATAAAAGAACGTGAAGTCTAAATCTTTCTAGAATAAGTTACGCATCAATCCCTGCCACCCCAGCCCTCTATGGAGATGTATTTCTCCTAGAAACATGAAATGTGGAAGTAGATAAAAGGCACCTACTCCCACCTTGACAGCTAATCTTCAGCCTCTACTTCACAGAGGCCCTGAGATTTAACTTTCCTTTCGTAATACTATTGCCATCAAATGTATTAGTGCAAATTAGTTTTGAAGTAATTCAATTTACTGTTTTTTAAGACTCCTATAACAAGATAAAGCAAGGTCTTTTGTGCTTTATAAAAGTTCAGAAACTTGGTCTTACACAGTGGGATGTTGCCATCACTGAGAAGGCCCAGCCACCGAGCATTTCTATCCTCACCTTTAAGATTTAAAGAATACATTGCTTTTATGACTTGAGAGCCCGAGGGTGGTAGTACATGGTTACACACAATCTGAGGGGAGCTTGCAACATAACATTTAAGGTCTCATGTACCAAGCATGAGGGTTTGAAAAAAACTCCTTGTTTAACCCCTTCGACGCTCATGACGAGCCCAGCTCGTCATGGACTTTCCATTGATTTCAATGGAAAGTCAATGGAACACCTCGCACACCCCTTAGCATCCAAGTGGTTAACAGTGAGCCGGTGGAGTGAAGTTAAGGCAGGAGTTGCATGGTCTTGTCTGGCCAGACCCAACACCATTCTGGGCCCAGAGTTTTTGACCAGCTAAAGACAATGAAGGGAACAATGTGTACGACTGAGTTACTGAGCACTGCACTGGCCCAGCCACAAAGAGATAAAAGGGTTCAAGATCTGGACTTTGTGAAAGGAAAAGGGCAACAAATAAAAACAAAAGCTGATTATTACTTTAATTAGTGTACTGGCTGGTTTGGCATAGGCCATCTCAAGTGGTAATGTTGATAGGGCCCTTTCACATATAAAAGTTTTCATGGGAAGGAAAGAGCAAGCACTCATGAGTCATGACCAAACACTCACTAAAGACGTATAGTCTGGTGTGTTACAATAGGTTTGATTTGTAAAAAGTTAGTTGGACCACATATACACGGTATGTACACTGTCATTATACCATGCACTATCGGTGCAGAATGCAAGCATTAATAAAAGCAAAACATTCCATAAGCAGCGGAAAAACACTGTTTCTGTTGTTTTTAATGTCGCAAAAATTTGTAACCACTGATAACCACTGTTTTTTAAGGTATTGAAATCACTGGAAAACACTGAAAGAACCCTACCAGAATTTGCCAAAAATAGAAACTGAAAACAGTAAAGCCTACTTATATCTAACATCGTTGCACTTAAAACCTCTAAGTCACTCCTCTAGTCGGCCTATTCAGTCCTAAAGGCATGGTGCTCGGTTCTGAGTGGGAGGGTGCACCTGCATGAGCAGGACACCCCTGCAACCTTCGGAGTCCATTCTCCCTGGTAGTCAGTGCTCCAGAAATTACGATATAAAGAGTGGCCATGCGTCATTAGGCGATGACCATCTCTAAACTGGCTGAAATGAACCCTGTCATGTTTGGTATCAAACATGTTGGATTAATACCCCCACACCGTAAGCGGTGTGGGAGGTATGATTCCATGCACTGTAATGTAATGTTTCGGGAGTCTCTCAGTGCTTCGGGTACCGGTCTTCCAGAATCTGACAGCAAGCTAGGGCTGCTGCTGACCTGAGACACGATTCTTCCATCCTGCCTCTGAGCCAAGCTCGAGCAGGGGAAGCAGAACAATAGGTATCCTGGACTGAGTGTATTGGGACTGGGTGGGGCACTTGGCAGCACCACTTAGAATGCTTGAAGGGCACTTAAGGTGTCCTCCTTGCATACTCCAGTCCAAATCAGTTCAGGAAACCGTTGGCTCCCACTCTGGCGTGAAACTGGACAAAGGACATGGGAGTATCCTCCCCACTGTCCAGTTCCTTCTCTGGGAGGCACCCCATAATCATTCCAACCCTTTTCTTGGGGTACTTAAAGGCTTACCTGTGGGTGGGTCCCTAGATTTGTCGTGGAAAAAGATTCAGATCACATACCACTTCAACTTCAACCGTCTGGGCACTCTGGACCTTGCTGGGCTTTTCGTTGAGAACCGAGACTGCAACTGGGAAGACTCCTGCTGTTCCTGGTCTCATCACCCTTCTCATCTGCAGCAACATCTGCGCCTGTGCCTCATACAGGTTCTTCACAGGACCTGTGGACATCCAAGACACCCAAAGGAATCTCCCTTGGAGTGAAAGAGGCACTCCCCTGCATCTGCAGGCACTGCAACACAGCTGACCGGTCTGCAGATCCTGGGCTCCACGGACTAGAAAAGGCTCAGCAACACAGGTGAAGGTTCTACTCCTTCGAGTCCTGCACTGTCTTCTGTCCGACTTCAGAGTCCAGTATCCCTCGTCAGAACCACAGGAACCAATCAATCAATCAATACATTTGTAGAGTGCGCTACTCACCCGTGAGGGTCTCAAGGCGCTGTAGGGAGGGGGTGGGGGTGCCGCTATTACTCGAAGAACCAGGTCTTGAGGTGTTTCCTGAAGGTGAGATGGTCCTGGGTTAGTCGTAGTTGTACAGGGAGGGAGTTCCATGTCTTGGCTGCCAGGTAGGAGAACGATCTTCCTCCGGTGGTGGTTCTGGGAATCCGTGGGACGGTGGCGAGGGTGAGGCTGGTGAACCTGAGCTGGCGGGTGGGGGTGTAGAACGAGAGGCGGTTGTCGAAGTATTCAGGGCCCATGTTGTGGAGCGCTTTGTGTGCGTGGGTGAGCAGCCTGAACGTGATCCTCTTGCTGACGGGGAGCCTGTGTAGGTTTCTCAGGTGGGCGGATATGTGGCTGTGGGGAGGGATGTCGAGGATGAGTCGTGCGGAGGCGTTCTGTATGCGCTGAAGTTTGGCTGTGGTTCCTGCGTATAGGCCGTTCCGGTAGTCCAGTCGGCTGGTGACGAGGGCCTGGGTGACCGTCTTTCTGGTTTCGGTGGGGATCCACCGGAAGATCTTTCGGAGCATGCGCAGAGTGTTGAAACATGAGGACGAGACTGCGTTGACTTGCTTGGTCATCGCGAGGGAGGAGTCCAGGATGATTCCCAGGTTGCGTGCGTGGTCCGTGGGTGTTGGTGCGGTGCCCAGCGTCGTGGGCCATCAGGAGTCGTCCCAGGCCGATGGGGATTGTCCAAGGATAAGGACCTCCGTCTTGTCCGAGTTGAGCTTCAGACGGCTGTGCTTCATCCATTCTGCGACATCTTTCATTCCGTCCTGGAAGTTGGTTTTGGCGGTGAAAGGGTCTTTGGTGAGGTAGGGTTTCAGTTGGGTGTCATCGGCATAGGAGATGATCTTGATGTTGTGTTGGTGTGCGATGGCTGCGAGGGGGCTCATGTAGATATTGATTAGGGTTGGGCTGAGTGAGGAGCCTTGGGGTACGCCGCAGATGATCTTGGTGGCCTCGGAGCGGAAGGGAGGGAGGCGGACTCTCTGGGTTCTGTCGGAGAGGAACGATGTGATCCAGTCCAGGGCCTTTCCTTGGATTCCAGTGTTGTAGAGTCGGGTTATTGGGGTGCGGTGGCCGACGGTATCAAAGGCTGCCGAGAGGTCCAGAAGGATGAGAGAGACTGTCTCTCCATTGTCCAGCAGGGTCCTGATGTCTTCGGTGGCTGCGATGAGGGCGGTGTCGGTGCTGTGGTTGGCTCGAAATCCGGACTGGGATGGGTCGAGCGAGTTGTTTGCTTCGAGGAATGCAGTCAGCTGTTTATTGACGGTCTTCTCGATGACTTTAGCCAGGAAGGGGAGAAGAGAGATGGGGCGGAAGTTCTTGAGGTCTTTAGGGTCCGCTGTTGGAACAGAACCCCTGTGCACCACGTAGACTTGCCGCTCCTAGGCTTGTTGACTCTCTCCTCCAGCTGTCTTTGGGCTCCAAGAAGCTCCAGCCTCTAGAATCTCCTGCAGCCAAGATCTTTTTGTAAGCGAAGCTGCAATAACAATAGTGCAAGGGTGCCTGTGTTGTGGGAATGGTTGTTTATGTGCAGGAAGGTGTTCCTTCCTGCACATAAACAGTCAGAAAAGGTGATTTATAACTTCAATGTGTGGCGCATTGTGCAATTGTTTTTATGTGCAGGAAGGGAAAACTTCCTGCACATAAACAATCATTCATGGCGTTTTGCTGCTTCGATGTGTGCTGCACAACACAGGAGAACTAAAGCATTATTCCTTGTAGCACCATGTGAAGACCAGGTTTCCCTAGTCTTAATTTTGACCCGTATAGCGTGAAAGGGTGCCTTATTTACAAGGTAGTGTTAAGCCACATTAAGGGGCCGATTCCGATCTCGGTTGGAAAGCACTCCGACCGAGCCGGATCTGGATCCGGGGTGTTTTCCGACCGATCCGGACTCCTGCAGTCAGACCGAGCGATTACGATGCGGCAATATGCTGTCGGACTCGGTTAGGTCGGACTCCCATAGAAGTCAATGGGAGCCGATCGTACGACGCATACATGGGCTCCCATTGACTGAATGGGTACGTTGCGGACAAGTGCGCCCCCTACAGTGGGTACGCATTGGTGCCGCACCGTACATGCCTGTGATGGGCCATGGGTCTCCCCCTGTGTCCGAGTCTTAAGGCTGTGGGTAACAGGGGGTCCGATGTGGACCCCCAAAGCTCAACTCCGGGAGCTATTACGAGCCGGAAGCTCCGACTCAATCCACTGTCCAAATCGAGCATCGTACTGGCTCGTTCAGAATTCGCCTCCATTGCGCGCCAAGGTTAGCTTACAGCGGAGACGTACGGAGCGGTTCGGACCTGGAAACAATTCGGACGGAGATTTCACGCTTGTTTGCATTGTACTTCGACGTCCGGACCCATGTACGAACCGGACGGAAATTCAGCCTCTGAATCTGATCAGCTAATGCCAAACTCGATTCGGTGCCCTTCGACCGAGATCGGAATCGGCCCCTAAGTGGCTTAATGCCGGTTTGTAAATACGGCGAATCACCTATCACCACAGGAATGTAGATCAAAGTGACGTTCCTGTGGCGATAGGCGCTTATAAATATGCTCCTCAGTATTCTAAAGTTAAGCCCAGTGACGTGTGCTGATGCCAAATAACTCTACCTAAAAATATGTAGAGCATTCAAATGTTTTAAAAATGCATGCAGTTAGCATAAAAGGATCCTGAAAGGCTGCAATACATTTCACATTTTTTTCAAACTAATTGTGTGTTTTTTATCTTCTTTTTAAGTTGACTGACTTTAAATCTGTTTCATGTGGAAAATTAGTACGGTTTGGTGAACATTATCTGCGCCATCTTGCCTTTTCCCTGATGCCACACTTTTGTCGTGCGCGCCCGCCATTTTAGGTGCCTCGATCAGGACCATCCCTTTTTGCATGCCACTGGCCCCCGACATAGCCCTTCGCCCTCACCAAGCCTGCACGCTGACCAACCTCCCCTGCTCGCACCTGCCTTGAATCATAAACCCCTCTTCAGCGCGGCTCTGCCTCAGAACCTCATCCTGTTCCCAGCGCGACACCTCCCTTCTTCCCTTTCCTGGTCCCCGGCCCTTTGATGCAAACCCCTTTTTCCCCGTGTGCCCGTTTGTCTTCCTCGTTCCCAGGCCGACACCCAGCTCTGCCGATACTATTCCTTGCCCCTCCCCGTACAATAGAAAGCTTCCCTCATCGAAGGACCCCCGAGTTGATCAAAGCCCCCACCCCATGAGATCCGATCGAACCCCGCATTCCATGAATTGGCGGAATATCCAGCTGAGCGATAGTCATCACCTGTTGTGACCAGGGTGGGGACTTCTACTGTAAATATGTGTGGGAACGGGCCCGAAGGGGGGATTCCGGGAATGTCTTTCCGTACATCAAAGCATTGCCATGAGTATGTAAACTGTAATAAAACCGCAAAAGGCTGTATATAAGGGGCCAGGCCTCAGAAATAAGTTAGAGCACCTCAGAACGATACCTGCTGTCTGTTTTGCTGTGTTCTCCTCCGGAGAGAATAAAACCTTGTTTCCTGCTTTCCAGTCTCCAGCGCCTGCCTCTTCATTGATTAATTATTCGTGGGTCACAGAGGCAATACCGCCGGGCAAATATCGATTGTCCCCGACCCAGGTTTTACAATTGGCGTCCCAAGCGTGGGGCCCATCAGCGACTCGTGGATCCAGTGGGAGAGGTCCCGACGACAGAGTGAACGACTGCAACGATCGGGAGAGCTCTTGCCCAATAGACCCTCGTCTGGCAGCCGATCATCCGAACTTCACTAGTTCCGAACAGACCTCTCTCGAGTGATCTACGGTCCTGACTGGGAACCATTAGGAGTGCCGTGAGAAATACGAGAAAAAGAGGACGAACGGGCGCTGGATTCGGAAGACAAGAAACTGTCCATACGGTCCGGGTAAGGTCGTGTAAACACGACGAATTGCGA
Organism: Lissotriton helveticus; assembly: GCF_964261635.1. Taxonomy (NCBI): domain Eukaryota; kingdom Metazoa; phylum Chordata; class Amphibia; order Caudata; family Salamandridae; genus Lissotriton; species Lissotriton helveticus. The sequence goes on along the minus strand of NC_136072.1, from coordinate 1,189,244,409 downwards.
AATAATTGCTTGATTGTTTAAAAAAATACTAGTATTACTCTTTGTTAACTTATTTGGAGATTCACTGTCTGCACGCGGAGAAACAGTAGGCTCTTTCCCTTTTGCAAACAGTGAAGGATAGGTAACGCAGCCGTCGTGCCTATTTTTCTCCCCCACTGACTCTATTATTTATTAACGGTTTTTGGGAGATTCCCTCTCCCTCACTGATTAACTGGGTTCTTTGACCCCGAACTACTGTTCGCAGATTGTCTTCTGGAGATTCTCTGTCTGCAAACCGGAAATAACAGATTCCTCTTTGCGGATAGTGAAAGGGTAGAGGACGCAGACTTTTGCGCCCTACTTACTCTCCCCATTGATTCTACTCTATCTTATTTATTATTGATTGTTCCTCGTTATTTGTTACTCTTTGTTATTTTGTTCATGAGGTATTCACTGCCTGCAAACAACGTAGAATAGAAATATTCTGTCTAGTCTTTGCGCACAGTGATAAGATAGGCAGTGCTGACTTTTTGTCCCTCGTTGCGAGCCGTCATGTCTGTCTTCTCCCCACTGATTGATAATTGGTTCAGCCCGGACCGTGTATTAGAGGTGGATCATATAGCTCCACTGGAAGGCACCCCTAATAAGGACATGTTCATAAACTATGGATTAGTCACCATAGCCTATAATAAATTGTGGCACAGGTATACCAAAGAAAGTCAAGACAAACAGTGGCCACTGGTAGGGTCCTTTGACCTTGATAAAATAGAAACGTTGGAAATAGCCCTTCGCAATAATAAGACAACGCCTATTATGCTCGACAGTCTCGGTATGTGGCGCAGAGAGGCTATGCAACGACAGAGAAAAGACGAGGACAAATCAGGTAGAGAAACATATCGACAGGACAACCCCGGGGCACCACGACCCAAAAATTATCCCCCGACACTACGCAAAAGACGGCCAGACTTAGGACAAGACCAATGCGCTTTTTGTAGATATGTCGGACACTGGAAAGCCCAATGCCCGACTCTACTGAGCGTGAGTAGGGGCAGAGGGCCGACAGGAACGACAGGCCGGCAGAATGAGAAAAAGCGCGAGGCAAAGAAGAATCAGACTCACATGGACAGACCAGATAGAACCACCACGTTTGATTATGCCCGATGGCACAGATTTCGCCAGAACGATTTCAGCGACATGTTCGAATTTTCCTAGGTCGGACAATGTAAAGACGGGAACCCAGCCTAGCTCTAAATTAACGGACGAAAAAGATAATTATGGCCAATAACTGTTTTTATGTTTGTCTCTGGATCTTGTGTGTCATGCTTTTACTGCCCCCTGTCTGAGTTTGTGTGTACGTAATATATGAATCTGCGTCATCCCCCTGCACGTGCTTCCATGTTACATAAACTATGTTAATAGAAATTTTAGCATGAAACAACCTGGAAAGAAAGAAATGGGAAACGAAATCAGTAAGCCACTGATAAACACGAACTTTTATTTTAACATAACAAGCAAAGAAAAACACAATAACGCTAGAAAAACAAGAACGGTAAACTGTAGAACATGAAAGTCAACAGAACACCCCCCCCACATTCTGGAACCTTCCAAAGTAGGGCAGGGTTACGGCTACGCCCAACCGGCGGCAACCCATATAAGGCGGGCCCTGCTGCCAACACTTGGTCAGGAAATCTTAACGTATGGGGGAGCCGGAGGAGAGGCAGGGGCCAGCGGAGTCCAGCCGCAGCGGCCCTAGGTAGTTGCCGGTAGTCCCGCCACATGCCTCCTCGGCCCAGCCGCAACGGGCCTGGATAGTTTCAGGTAGTCCCGCCACATGTCCACCCGGTCCGGCCACCAATGGCCAGGGACCGGGGCCAACTGAGTCCGGCTGCAGCCGATAACCTAAGGAAGCCCGGTCCAGAGAAGAACGAGGCACCTCTTTCTTTTCCCCTCCGTAACAGCCGCAGCAGCTCTGGGCGGCGGGATGTCCTGCACGTACCTCCACAACAATTTGTCCAAGTCGGGCTGGGAGGGAGAGGCGACGCGGATGAGCCTCCCCCACCTCCACGGATAGGAGGTCTCCCAGCCCCCGGCCCAACACCGAGCACCCCCAGCCAGGTGATGGTGCCCCAATACTTGCGCAGCACCGAACGTGCAATGGTGCCCATATTTTCGGAGCACCGAATATGCAATGACTGCACCGATACTTGCGCAGCACCGAATGTGCGCCGCAGGTGGCCATACCTCCGTAGCACTGGGCATGGGCCTTGTGGAGCACAGGGTGTGGAGAGACCATCGTGCATGCCCATGGAAGAGAGCGGCCTGGAGTGCGCCGGGAGAAGGAGACGGCGCGAACGAGTCTCCCTCGCCCCCCAGATGGGGGCATCACAGCCGCACCCCAGCCGAATGTCCCGCTTCCACAACACGGAGTTCCACTCTCTATTTTTGTCCCCAAAAGGTCTCTTCCACTCTTGCAGACCTGACGAGAGGGGACTGCTGCAGGGCCTCAAAATGGCGTCTGGGTCCGCTGGAAGGCGGGTCTCGGCCGCTAGAGTAACTTTGAACAGCAATATAACTCGGTCGCTCCCCCACCGGAGCACGAGCCCCCACCTCCGACCACATCTCCACAGCCTTGAAGATTCTACAAAGATCCCCGGAGGAACCCTCGGCCACTGCAGGCCTCCGGTAAGGGACAACTGCCTTGATCGCCAACAAAATAAACATGACATTGCCGCTCCTTCTGTTAGCATGAATTCTAGAACTGCCGAAAGGGACTCTGGTCCAACTGCCGGTTGTAGGAAACATTTTCCCTGATGCTACTTCCGGACTAACCCGGCCCCGCCCAAAATGGCGCCGGTATCAATAGGAACTTACGAACACCTCGTGGTGTCCCTTTTTACTATACAAACTTAATGTTCTGAGACATATATGACCCTTTGTACACTAGACAAGAAAAAAAAAAAAAAGGAGAGCTCACTCGACGAACATGTAAAAGGATCCCGTTAAAAATGATGATTACAAATGTACAATGTATTATATTTTTTATATATATAGCTGATGTATAACCTCGCTTATGACGCACGCACACGGTATGCATATAGGAAATCTGATTGCAACTAGTCTGACTATGCTTCTAAATTATGAAATAAACACCCCCGAGCCCCCGGCCAACTGATAGACGTTTTAGTTCGCTACAAATGAATTGATAAAACTTTCTAATGTTTTTTATTGCTGCAAAACGACACCCCCCACTGTACGCACTTTAGCCATTGCCGTGCCCGGCCAAATACGACTGCACCCTCATAAATCCACGTGCTATGATTTTGCAAAAATAAAGGTCTTCGAAATAATGAACGGGTATTGCATGCTTTATTTGAAATAGGGGATGGGCGGGAGAGTTCTTTTCTGTGCACCCTACTATGCTCTCTCTTTAAGGTTATTAGAAGATGGTTGCCCAGCCCTGGAGGACGGATCGGATCTACGACACGATACCCTGCCTTCAAGGTACGCGACTGACTCATGAACTCTCGCATGGAGGAAGACCTCGGCTTCCAAGGATGGGTAAAACGAACGGTATAAATGAGGGAATGTAAAAGAAGGGTAAAATAAAACGATGTAAATGTTATAAAGTACGACGTTCAAAAGTATTGGGGAACAGAGCTGACCCAAGAACCGAAGAACCTTAGAACGTCACAGCGTTGAAGGAGATTTAAGGACCCCGATAGTGAGATATATTTACTAACTAGATACCTCGCACTAGGCACCTCTGGTTCCCTTTTTACGTTTCCCCGCACACGACCTATAAGGACACACTGCCCCCCCCCCGACTCCAGAAACCATATCCCCGGGGACTCTACCCCGAGGAGGAAAGACGAGTATGAGGTAAGTAAAGGACTCTCGAATCCATGTATTTGATATGCGCGAATGTTGTCCCCCTCCCTTCCCCTCTTTTCCCTCCCTCTGCAGGTTACATCAGAGATTACAGCCGAGGTGTGACGAAGATCTGAAGCCTTGCCATGTCTGATACATGAAGCAGACTAGCGCTGCAAGGTGGCGCCTAAGCACGCCTACAAACTACTCACGTAGCAAACTAACCCGTAAAATTAGTATGATCTGATGAAAAGTGATCATCCTTAAACAAGGCTGCACGAATGAACCCATGTCACGTATGATTCGAAACTATGAGAGAATGTGTGTGTGTGACTGAAGCGTTGACTCAACTGGTCGAAGAACCAAGAATGCAAGAAAGTGCGACACAATGGTACCTCCCTTTCTTTTCCTTTTTCTCAAAGCATGTCCCCTCTACCCTGTCTAATGCTCGTCCGCCTCAAACTGCATGCTTTCGAGATTCTAACGCAGACCCGCAAATGTCCTTTGCTGTGTAATGCACTAAATAGCCTTTCTTAAATACACTGCCACTCTCCCTGTCGCACGTGTACTATTTGGCCTGCCGTTGCACACTCTCTCTCTCTCTCTCTCTCTCTCTCTCTCTCTCTCTCTCTCTCTCTCTCTCTCTCTCTCTCTCTCTCTCTCTCACTCTCTCTCTCTCTCTCTCTCTCCTTCACACTCCCACTCTTCCGAGCGATTAGCCCCGAAATTGGCAGACTGCCACCCCTAGCACACCACCCAATTGGCTTCAAATACCGCCAGTATTTGCTCAAAACTTGTCTTTAATGCAATCACCCTAACGCTGTGTCACTACCTCTCCTTTCCGAAAAATATTTCGATGAAACCGAGATTTGGCCATAAAGGAAAGGACAGGTAAGACGACTGAGGTTCCCTAATCTGACCCGTCATAAGGGAACTACGTCAGCGGCTCCCCTGATGGAATAGAGTGCCCCAGATAGCGCGACCTTCCCCGTCCCGAATTGTCACAATACCCAAACCGTAAAGGTAATCGAAACCTCCCCATCTTCCCAGGACGCGCCCAGTATTGCGTTCAGTTGCCCCCCCCCCCTCCCTGATAAGAGTTTTTAACCTTGTCGAAAGCGAAAATGTTTAGTTAAAGGCAGGAGGCATTGATAATATGAAAAATGTTTAGCCTATGTTCGTCCCACAGCGAGACGCCTATTAGTACCATGCTGATAGCGCACAACACCCTTTTTGTAAATATAGACCCCTAGAGAACGATTCAGCATTGTCAGGCTTGTATTAAAAAGGTGGGTCCCCATCAGATGAACTGTCGTGACTATATTAAACAGTTGTGAAGGAAAGTCATAGTAAATCCAGCAGGTCCACCATCGATCATTTATATGTCAGTTGTGAACCCTAATATAGCGAACGTTTCTATCCTCATTTACCTGGAGCTGGGAGAGAAATAGACTTATGTGGTTACTTTCCTCTACCAATTCTCTAAAAACTGTCTTTTCAAACTCCTTCAAGGGTACGGCTGTCGGAGGAAAGAAGGACCGGATGTGGGAGCACGTGGCCTGACTACGGACTATGGAACGTCTGCGACATGGGCCAAGGCGAGACCGCGACAGAACAGAGCTACAGGACGAGGCACTATCTCCAACAAAATGAGAGGAAAGGGCTAACCTGATGCCCCTGCTCCATGTTCGAATGTGTGCCGAAAGGTCCCCGCTCTCTTGACTCGGTCATGAGCCCGCCTATCTGAAATCTCTCGTTCCCCTAGTTTGTTCCCGATCTGGCCTTGCTCCATCCCCCTTTTTCTCCGACCTACCCTATGGACTATTTGCACACTCTTCTTCCACCTGAACTTATTGACTATTGATCCCAAAGGACGCGGGCGAAAAAGACCTTTTTTGACCAGAAACGCGAGGAAAAGGTCGTGCCCTGCAACACGGAACTTAGAATAGAGCTGGACTCGTAGCTCCACCGCCGGTGCTCCACAGTGCCAACAGAAGACGAGAAAATTGCTGAAAACTTACTAAACTTCGAACATTCCTACACTATCATTTCTGCTACGTCTCGTTTCTCTCCCAGCCAACATTGTATTAATTATGTAACAATCCATCAGTTCACCTTATGAAATGTACTCACTGCTCGCACTTCGAATCAATTTTGTATTGCATTACTATGACTTTCCTGCTAAACAAGTTTATCAAAGTTTATCAATAGGTCCGCCTCCTAAAACTAGAGATCTTAAATGAAATGTTTACGACTCCTTCGCCTAGGGTTCCTACTGCTTTTTCTTATGCCCACCATAATAGAACTGAGTAGAAAATGAACCAGCAAGATGTCTTGAATATGTTAAAGGGAGGACTGTGGAAAATTAGTACGGTTTGGTGAACTTTATCTGCGCCATCTTGCCTTTTCCCTGATGCCACACTTTTGTCGTGCGCGCCCGCCATTTTAGGTGCCTCGATCAGGACCATCCCTTTTTGCATGCCACTGGCCCCCGACATAGCCCTTCGCCCTCACCAAGCCTGCACGCTGACCAACCCCCCCTGCTCGCACCTGCCTTGAATCATAAACCCCTCTTCAGCGCGGCTCTGCCTCAGAACCTCATCCTGTTCCCAGCGCGACACCTTCCTTCTTCCCTTTCCTGGTCCCCGGCCCTTTGATGCAAACCCCTTTTTCCCCGTGTGCCCGTTTGTCTTCCTCGTTCCCAGGCCGACACCCAGCTCTGCCGATACTATTCCTTGCCCCTCCCCATACAATAGAAAGCTTCCCTCATCAAAGGACCCCCGAGTTGATCAAAGCCCCCACCCCATGAGATCCGATCGAACCCCGCATTCCATGAATTGGCGGAATATCCAGCTGCGCGATAGTCATCACCTGTTGTGACCAGGGTGGGGACTTCTACTGTAAATATGTGTGGGAACGGGCCCGAAGGGGGGATTCCGGGAATGTCTTTCCGTACATCAAAGCATTGCCATGAGTATGTAAACTGTAATAAAACCGCAAAAGGCTGTATATAAGGGGCCAGGCCTCAGAAATAAGTTAGAGCACCTCAGAACGATACCTGCTGTCTGTTTTGCTGTGTTCTCCTCCGGAGAGAATAAAACCTTGTTTCCTGCTTTCCAGTCTCCAGCGCCTGCCTCTTCATTGATTAATAATTCGTGGGTCACAGAGGCAATACCGCCGGGCAAATATCGATTGTCCCCGACCCAGGTTTTACATTCATATGGTGGACAAACTCTGGTTGCAGTTCTTGTAAATCACCGTGTTCTTGTAAATTGTAGTCCTTCTTCCTTAGCCAGGAATTCATTTGGGGAATTGCATTGTGGGGGTGTCTAATTCTTACCAATTAATAAGTCTAAAAGATAGGTGAATATTTTTGTTTGGGCCCTGTACTCATGTCTGTGAACTGTCCTAAGAAGATATGAAAGAGCTGAAATATTCAATTTCAAAGATGTTCTGTACAGGGGGCCCCAAAATATGTTTGGCCCAGGTCCCCAAACTCCTTAAGATGTCACTGCTTCCAGCTTATCTGAACATGATGTCCAGTGCCTTCTTACAGTAAAGCCCTACAGATTAGCATTTGTTGAGGACATTCTATTTACTGCAGCATCTCTCTTCAAGGGCAGCAAGAATTATGAATGGAACACCCCCATGTAAATTTAACTGCACTGGCTCCCCATGTCAGCCTGGAGCATCTTAAAACCAGCTGCATCATTTGCAAAGCCATCAAGACCACCACCTTGTTTATCTTGCAGACAAGCTCACCATGTCTGATGCATCTCAGCACTCACGCAGCCAGGACCCATCAGACTGCAGACCAAGAAAGCAGCAGCACATTTTCATCTGTGCTCTGGGATTGGAACAACGGGCCCGATTCACAGAACTAACTTAAGGTAAAATCCCAAATTTACTACTTTTAGTATTCACAGAAGTTAGGATTTTGTCTTAAAACAGACTTAAGACAGACTTAAGCAGACCCTCCAGGATATCGCGATTTCGCGATTTGCCGCGAAATCGGCACTTTCGTGAAAATGCCGCGTTTTTTTCAAAAGTGCCAGCGAAATCGGCACTTTTGTAAAAATGGCGGGATTTTTACTAAAGTGCCCGCGAAATCTTAACATCCAGACCCCTTTCAAGGGGGCGGGGCCGGCTGCGGAGGGGTGAGGGCTCTAGTGGAAAGAGCCATCTGGGAAGGGGCCGCTCTGTGAGACCCTCCAGGGGTGCTCTCTGCTGATCCCATGATCGAAGGGAGAGGGCCGAGTTGCTCAATAAACTTTCCACTCCCTGTATATAGTGGTCGGTGGATAAATAGAAGCTGTGGTGGTTTCCATGCAGCAGTGAAGTGAAAGCAGATTAAAGTCTGTAAGCTAAAGAAATGGAAAACACAGCGCCATAAAAATATCCCGATTCCTGCAGATGCGAAAACCTAAAACCCCGCCTTTGTCCATAAAAAAACTCGCTGACCACAGGCATTAGAGTTTTGCTGTCTACGGAGGCGAGACACAATTAGAAGCCTGGGAAAATGACACTTTCACTGCCGCTGGAGATCAGCAGGGGGCGCCATGTGCCTGGTGTGTAATTTCTGGCGCACTTTGGGGCAGTAGCACTGTAATAACGCCAAACAGTACTTATACAGATGCAGATTAGGCAGTTGGCACCATTTTTTTATTATTGAAAATGTGCTTCAGTTCTTTCTTCTGGGTTGGCGCCAGGGACAATATGTTTAATGTTGTGATCCATGCTAATTCTTTTTTCACATCCTTTTAGAGCATTTTCGATGACCGCTTCAAAAGGAAATAATTCCCTTTTTTACTCCTGCAAGTAAATATGACGATTTCCACTTGGCATCTGTTATTACTTGCATAAATAAAAACCTGCATTGCATGCTAGGAATATTATTTGTATTTACCTGGCGAAAGTGAAACATGGTTCGTACATTTGCCAAGCTAAAACAATTTGCCAAAGTGATCACAAAGCATCAACCCAACAATCTCAGGTGCCATCTGAAGCCCTCGTTAGGAACTGCAGGATGGAAACTCCACACCCGTAATTATCACACACAGACCACAAACACACTGGAGCCCAGCACACACAGACCACAAACACACCAGGGACCAACACACACAGACCACAAACACACCAGCGACCAACACACACAGACCACAAACACACCAGCGACTAACACACACAGACCACAAACACACCAGGGACCAACATACACAGACCAGAAACACACTGGAGCCCAGCACACACAGACCATAAACACACTGGGAACAACACACACAGACCATAAAATACACCAGGGACCAACACACACAGACCACAGACACACCAGGGACCAACACACACAGATATCTGTGTTTGTTGTAGGAAAAACCGCCAAATAAAATGCAGCTAAATTGCCGCTAAATTTCCATATTTGTGCCACTAAATTTCCATTTTTGTGCCGCTAAATTTGCTAATCCATGCCGCTATATCCTGGGGGGTCTGCTTAAGACAAACTTAAGACAGACTTAAGACAGGCTTAAGACATACTTAAGACAAATTTAAGACAGACTTAAGACAAACTTAAGACAGACTTAAGACAGACTTAAGACAGGCTTAAGACAGACTTAAGACAGACTTAAGACAGGCTTAAGACATACTTAAGACAGACTTAAGACAGACTTAAGTTAGGATTTTATCTTAAGTTTGTCTTAAGTCTGTCTTAAGTTTGTCTAAAGTCTGTCTTAAGTCTGTCTTAAGTTTGTCGTAAGACAAACTTAAGACAAAATCCTAACTTCTGTGAATACCAAAAGTAGTAAGTTTCGGATTTTGTCTTAAGTTAGTTCTGTGAATCGGCCCCAACATCCCTGTAACCATCAGAACCACCCCATAGCTGCTCAAATTTAGGAAAAAGGTTGAAGACACGCCTTTTTAAAGAACACTACACCTCAATGCATTAACCATCTACAACACAGATACCTCTTCTATCACTCGTTGACTTTATGCTTGTCTCGAACCCTGTACGGTACTGGTTGCTTGGTTCGTACTATGAAAATATTACACACAAACATACATATATACATACGGTTCCATAACAACATGTGGCCCTATTGCTGCTATATATAAATGTATAAATACATAACTAAACAAATTTACATATTTTTATAAAATGATTTATATTTATTAACTAAAGAAATTGCATTTTTTCAGAAAATCCTCCCGAGAATTCTTATGTCCTCTGCTCCATCTGATGGCCTCGGAGCGACCGTGAGAGGTGGCATTCTGAAAATGAGCCGCTCGAGAAAGAAGGAGGTGGCTGATTGTGTTTTGGGCTGATTAGAGACTCCGGGACTGCGAGGACCAGCATACCCTGACGCTGGTGCCTCTTCCCGCCACACCCACACGCCAGTCCTTTAAAACAACGACTCGCGGCCCCCGCTTCGCCGGTGCCGCTCGAGAAAGAAGGAGGTGGCTGATTGTGTTTTGGGCTGATTAGAGACTCCGGGACTGCGAGGACCAGCATACCCTGACGCTGGTGCCTCTTCCCGCCACACCCAATTGCCTATATTTTGAAACTCTCCCACCGCTTCGCGAAACGCGCGCGGAAGCGCGCCGGGCGAAGCCCGGGCCAAGGGCACGCCCGTTCTAGCATGTTCCAGGCTGATACAGACTGGACCGGGCCACCCCCCCCTTCGGAATTGTTGTCCACACTAAGGTGAGGTAAGACTCGCCGCAGGCTAAAGCAACGTTTTTCATTTAAATAGCAGCGCAGAGCAAGATGGCAGGGCGGGAGTTGAGGAGTAAAGCTGCGACTTCGAGTGGACATGTTGTTGGTACTATGGGCAATTTCATTATCAGAGCTAGTTCTCTCTTATCGCATGAAATCACCGTACTGGAGCGGCGGCTTTCACAGGAACTTGTAAATGTTAAGAGATCCTCATTGGGGCATATAATGAATGCGAGAACGCTGGAGAGGCGTGAGTTTTCCACCACCACCAATTGATGTGTAGAAAGGACAGACACTGTAACATCTAATGGGTCTCAACTCTCGGGGGGTGCTGCACCACTATGTAATGATGTCATTTTACCAACTATACTTGAGAGTAATGTCTTACCTAATGTACAAGTGGATCTTGCAAATCACAGTTTAGAAAAACAGATTGGTAGGCAGTTACGGGGGAATTGCGAGGGGGCCATACCCAAAAGGAAACGTGTGCCCCACAAATCTGGGGGGAGAAAGGCAAAGCTTACCAAGCAAACGAGTTGCTTGGCATCCGTAGGCATGGCCACCACACGGGTTTCTGCTGCTCCTGCCCCCTTAGTGACGAGTACGCCCATCTTAATCACGGGCGACCCAAATACCAGCATTTCAATGTCGCCGGAAGATGATTTGACAATCGCTAATTTGGGTGTACTTTTTAAGGCCTTGCTTAACCCCCTCGAACTTAGACTCGCTCAGTTGGAATTAAGGTTGTCAAGTATAGAAAGGGCTATTGTGTCGACGGGTGATGGCCTGGATAAGGTCAAAACGATGTTGGAGGAGGGAGCAAAGGGAAAGGGTCAGGGGAAATTCATACTAGATAATTTCACCCCTATAGTAGATGGGGGCTCGATAGTGCAGTGCCCCCCTACTATAAATGCCCTGCCCCAATCATCGGAGGTGACTTCGATTAAAGATAATAACTATGACCAACTCCATCGAAAGAATACACCAGGAGATAGTATTACTTCAAATAAGTTGATACTAAATTTACCCCCAGAGGCGAGCCCTTGGTAGTTGTTTTAACGGGAGTACCAGTGCTGGAGGCATCGGTCAGTGAATCTTTTGCGTCACTTAAAAATAAGGTTGTCAGTTGGCTGAGCAAAAACAGGCCTCTCCCCCCCAAATTTCGAGCGAGATTTTGATGGTACGTAGGATAGCATGGGTAGGTGTTACCACCAAAAAGATTAGTGGGGACTGTGTTGTGGTTAATTTCAGAGACCCGAGAACAGTTTCCCACATATGCTCTTGGCCATATCAAGATTTCGACACGGTTATCCAACCCCTCCCTCTGTCTTTCTTCTATCCACCAGGTTCACAGAGTACTATCCGGGCAGTGGAGGAAGGTTGGACGAGAGTGGGAGCTAGTGGAGGGAGAAGAGGGAATATGGAAAGGAGAGGGAATATCTCTCTGTCAGGCCTACCTCTGAACTATAATCGCTACAGCTGTCTGGATACGGTCGATTGACTTTTTCCTACAGCGGTGGAGGTGGGATGTTCAGAAATAGTGGGTGTAAGAACTGGGACCACCAGTTCTCCGGGGGGGTAGCTTGGCTCGAGCAGGAAGGCGGCCAGGGGCTTACGTGTAAAGCAGCTACTCAACACAAGCATCCAATGAGACACGAAGTGGGCGCAATAATGGAGACCACACCAGTAGTTGTGTTTGAAAATCAAGATCTTTTATGTAGGCTTTAGGTCAAAGCAAATAATGCATTAGCAAATCAATAGCATTTCATTAAAGCACCTCATTAAAACATTTCATGAACGCCTTTCGAAATGCATTTCCTGTAAAATGTTAAAACATTTCATTAAGTACTTTCAGTACAGCAGAAAACTCTGAAATAACACAGCCTGTCGCGTTATACTATTCAGCAGGCTAAAAGGTAGTTTCATAAACCATGGATTAACCTGTACGAAGCAATCATAAGCATTTCCTCTTGTAAATATCAACAGTCTTGCAACCAAAATCAGACCATCAAAATAATACTGGAATGAATCAATAAGTATCACAGTTCGGCCCCATCAGGAGCTGTAGAAGCCCGCCCCTGCAAGAAATTCAGTACAGTGAAAAAGATCACCATTCCATTAGCAGGCATGAACAATGCAGGCATGAACAATGCAGGCCACCTGAGACGGCCACTAAACACCAACCGTCACTGCAGTGGATTATCTGATGACCAAGTATACCCACAGGTCAATTAACGGGCTTCAGGCCTTAAACTGGCAGTAAGGCAGTACGATGAAGTATGGACAAAGTCTGTCCCCAGGCCTCCCAGACACTCGAGGCACATTAGGGGGGGGCAACGGGGCCCAGTCACAGTTCTCCCCAGGGGAGGGGCGACCTCGGGCCTTACCCGGCCCTCCGCCCTCCTCCAGGGGGTTACCTTGTGTCTTCGGCCTGATCAGGGCCCTTGCGGCGATACCGGTGAAGGAGTGGGGTGCCAACCCTCCCGGGGCCTCACTCGACCCGGCGCGGTGCAGGCACCACTACAGAGCACCAGCGCTGGGGTAAGGCAGGGCCAGCCTTCGGGGCAAATTGGAGGGGGCTTCTTGGTTCCACGGCCCCCTCAGCGACGAGTCCGGCCGGTCTCCGGGCCTCCGGTCACAGATTCGGCCTGCGGACCAATCGAAGCAGGGGCCGGGGCTGTCTCCGCCAACCGCGTGGTTCGCCTCGAGGACGCGCTGGCCAGAACCAATGGCAGCGCGGCGCTCGGGGGCAGGGCGGAGGAGCTCCCCTGTCACGTGGGGTGCGTGCTGACTTCGGGCCTACCGCGGCCGGGCTCACTTGATGCGGCGGCCCTCTCCTAGCATACGGGGGCCGCCGAGGGGGGGTAATCACGGCGCTTCACACAGCGCGGAGGCAGGCGGCCACCGGACAGGCCGGGGGCGCCTCAGAGGTGTCGCGTGGGCGGCGCCGATGCCGCGAGGGTGACGAGGTCTCCTCAGGCGCCTCGAGGGCTGGGCACAGCGCTTGACGCCGAGGTAGGTGAGCGCGTGGAGGGGCAATGTGGCACTCGCCTGAGGGGTCTAGCACCAGGGGCAGCGCTTCACAGCGCTAGGTGCCAGCAGGACAGGGAGGCAGTTTCGAGGCTCCCTGACAGGACAGACAGTCTCAGTACAGCGCTGGGCAGTGGGACCAGGATACAGCGCTATACACACAGCTCAGCAGGGACTGCAGGCAGTTCAGTCAAGGGGGGAGACAGGTGGGGCAAGATGGGCCCACTGCAGGCAGGGGGGGGTGCACAGGGCAGCACAGTCCAGTACCTGGTCGATCCCCCAGCAGTCTCTGGTCAAAGGAAAGTAGACATCTTGGCGCTTGGATGGTTCTGCCCCCTTAGATGTTGGTTTCTTGAAATTAGAGAGGGGGGGGTTGAGTTGGAGGCTGAATGAGTTTTCCTCAGTCACTGCAGATGTACCCTGGGGTTCCCTATCACTGGGCCAGATCAGGGGGCTAGTCTAGGACACCTCACTCAGCTTAAGAGGCAGCACCTAAATCCTGTCACTCCCAGTAGCATAGGTTCCTAACTAGGCCCTCCCGCCTAAAACTCCTGCGTGGGTTCCCCAGGTCAGTGATGGCCCAACTGACTAGAAAAAGTTCCCTCCCTTGCTTAAGTATGCCCAGGTCAGGTGACCACTCTCTAAGGCGGCAAAAATCAACTCCGCCTTTCTTCTGGAAGGTTCCAGGAGCTTCCCCACTCTACCTATGGACAGGGGATGGGTGGCTGGCATTGCAACATTGTATGGGGATCCAGCCTGCTCCTGGCAGCTAGGGTGCTACACTAAAAAGACCACGCTGCAGTAGCAGGGGCCAGTGGCAGCCATGTTTGAAGTAGAGAGCACCTGCACCCTAACATGTATTAGCCATGAAAAGGTGCCCGAAGACCTAAGGGCCAACAAAAAGAAGGTGGGAAAAATGAAGCAAGGGCAAAAAAAACACAGGGAAAGACCACCCTAGGGCTGACAGGTCTAACATGTGTCCCCCCCAGCCAAAAGAGGGGAGAACTACCCAACCTCTAGGGAGTTCTCGTCGCTAAGGCGGAAAAACCAGGAGAGACCGTCAGCATTGGCGTGGTCAGCTCCGGGCCGATGTTCCACCCTAAAGGCCATCCCCTGTAGGGAAATGGACCACCTTAGCAACTTGGGATTTTCGCCTCTCATTTGCATGAGCCAGCAAAGGGGTCGGTGGTCGGTTTGAACTAGGAAGTGAGAGCCAAAAAGGTATGGCCTCAACTTCTTCAAAGCACACACCACAGCGAAGGCTTCTTGCTCGATGGTACTCCATCTCTGTTCCCGAGGGAGGAGTCTTCTGGAGATGAAGGCCACAGGTTGGTCTTGGCCGTCATCATTGAGTTGCGACAGCACGGCGCCTACGCCATGCTCTGAGGCATCTGTCTGCACGATGAATTCTTTTTGGAAGTCCGGAGTGGCCAGCACCAGAGCGGTGCACATCGCGCGCTTCAGTGTTTCGAATGCCTCCTGGCAAGCAGCCGTCCAGATGACCTTGCGTGGCTGCTTTTTGGACGTCAACTCGGTCAAGGGGGCCATGATGGTGCCATATCCCTTGACGAACCTGCGGTAGTAGCCAGTGAGGCCGAGGAAAGCTCGGACCTCAGTCTGAGTTTTGGGGGGCTCCCAGGCCATGATGGTCTCAATTTTGGCCTGGAGGGGTTGCACCTTACCCCCGCCCACCAGGTGTCCCAGGTACACGACAGTTCCCTGTCCAATCTGGCACTTGCTAGCCTTGATGGTGAGGCCAGCACGTTGCAACGCCCGCAGCACCTCCTGGAGATGCTGCAGATGGTCCTCCCAGGTGCTACTGAAGACAGCTATGTCATCCAGATACGCCTCTGAGAAGGACTCCAGGCCAGACAACACCTGGTTCACCAACCGCTGGAAGGTGGCCGGAGCATTCTTGAGCTCGAAGGGCATCACTCGAAATTGGAAGTGGCCCTCGGGGGTGGAGAACGCTGTTTTCTCCTTCGCTCCATCGGCCATGGCAATCTGCCAGTACTCTGATGTCAAGTCGATGGTGCTGAGGTACTTGGCTGCTCCCAGCCGGTCAATCAGCTCGTCTGCCCGAGGTATTGGGTGAGCATCTGTCTTGGTGACAGAGTTCAACCCCCGATAGTCCACACAGAACCGAAGCTCTGGTGTGGTGCCCGGTGGAGCCGCTTTCGGCACCAGCACAACCGGACTAGCCCACGGGCTGCTGGAGGGTTCGATCACTCCCAGCTCCAGCCTCTTGGTCACCTCACCCTGGATGCTGTTCTTCACTTTCTCGGACAGCCGGTAAGACTTGGTTTTCACTGGCGGACTGTCCCCTGTGTCCACATCATGGGTACACAGATGTGTAATTCCAGGCGTGAGGGAGAACAACGAGGCGTGCTGTGCCAATACCTGGCGGCTGTCCCTCTGTTGTTCTGGGGTCAAGGATGGGGAGAGGACAACTCACTCCACTGAACCATCCTTCTCCTGAGCCGCTAGAAGGTCAGGAAGAGGCTCACTTTCCTCCTCCCCGCTCCCATCCGTCACCATGAGGAGAGCAAGCTCCGATTGCTCATGATGAGGCTTCAGGCGGTTGACGTGGAGCACCCGGTGGGGCTGTCGGGGGGACTTCAAGTCCACGACGTAGGTGGTCTGGCCTCGACGCTCCACAATCTCGTATGGACCAGTCCACCGGTCCTGGAGGGCACTAAGCTCCCCAGGCTCCATGACCCACACCTTCTGTCCAGCGTCCAACTCTACGGTCCGAGCGTTGCGGTCATACCACTCCTTCATGACGGCTTGGCTAGCCTCTAAGTTGTCTGAGGCTTCCTTCCACAGCTTGGCCATCTGTTTGCGGAATTCCAGCATGTAGCTGACAACATCACGGGGAAGCTTCTTCGAAGTCTTCTCCCACCCCTCTTTGACCAGACTGAGGGGTCCCCTAATGGGGTGGCCATAGAGCAATTCGATGGGGCTGAACCCGACTCCCTTCTCTGGTACCTTGTGATACGAGAACAACAAGCAAGGGAGGACGACGTCCCATTTCTGCCTCAAGTCTTCTGGCAGGCTCCGGATCATCCCCTTCAAGGTCTTATTGAAGCGCTCTACGAGCCCGTTAGTCTGGGGGTGGTAAGGAGTGGAGAACCGATAGGTCACTCCGCACTCCTTCCACATGGCCTGCATGTAGGCCGACATGAAATTTGTGCCCCTGTCCGACACCACGACCTTGGGGAATCCCACTCGGGTGAATATCCTCATCAGGGCCCGCGCCACCACAGGTGCAGTAACGGTCCTCAGAGGGATGGCCTCCGGGTACCGCGTGGTGTGGTCCACCAATACCAAGATGAACCGATGTCCCGCAGAGGTCGGAGGGTCCAACGGCCCAACGATGTCAATACCGACCTGCTCGAAAGGGGTCCCGACCACCGGGAGTGGTTCCAATGGGGCCTTCACTTTGGTCCCCGTCTTGCCACTGGCCTGGCAAGTCTTGCAGGTCTTGCAATAGGTGTCAGAGGAAACACTCATCCTGGGCCAATAAAAGTGTGGTACTAGCCTCGCAAAGGTCTTGTCCTGGCCCAGGTGTCCGGCTAAGGGTATTTCATGCGCCAGTTCCAACAAAAAGGCCCGGTAACACTGGGGGACCACTAAGGCCCTCGAGGATCCATGCACCGGAACCCTTGGCTCACTGTACAGGAGGCCATCCTCCCAATACACGTGATAACTGCCGGTCTCTTGGTTAACCGCTTGGGCTTCGGCCTGTCGCCGCATGCCTTCAAGCGTGGGGCACTCCTTCTGCGCCCGACAGAATTCCTCCCGGGTAAGCCCTCCTTCCACATGCCACTCGGCAAGGGTCGGCAAGTCCCCCACGGGAACGACATCCACCTCCATGGACTCCGGGGTTACCTCCGCGGGCTCCCCATCCATCACACGGGGGGTGTCCTCAACAACACTCTCCTCTGGACCGGCACTGGGTTGGACCGTTATTTCAGGCTCCAACCCGGGTTGAGCTTCTTGCCGGGCAGCCATGGACCGCGTGACTACGCAAGTCCACCCTGGTAACCCCAGCATCTCAGTGTGGGCCTTAAACTCCACTTCCTTCCAGGCGGTATGTTCAAGGTCATTACCGACAGTCCACAGGCAAGGCAGGGCTGATCGCAACTCTCAACGGGCCTGACACTCCTCCCCACTCAAAGGGAATTTGAGCCATGGGATAGTAGCTCATTCTGCCGTCAGCCAACGCGGCCGGATGGTACACATCAGGTACTACCTGCTCAGGGGACACCAGCCGCCTCACTACGGTGGTCATGCTGGCACCTGTGTCCCTCAGAGCGTCCACCTCCTCCCCATTGACCTTCACCCTCTGCTGGTACTTAGCAGTATTCGATGGTAAGGGCGTCACTGGGACCATCTCTCTATCCCCAAGTGAAACCAGGGTCAGGCCTGTCCACTCCCCTTCCCTATCTAGGGGCAGCTCCATCCCAAGCGCTACGCTAGCCACCCCGGGACTCTTGCCACCAGTGGGGGCTGGGGGTCGTTTGCGACACTGGGCATCTCCCTTGTAGTGTCCGACCTCTCCGCACTCATAGCACCGGACCACTTTTGGCTGCTGACTCTTGTCAGGGTAAGTGGGTTTTGGGGAACGGTTCTGAGATGGGGTACCTACTCCTTTCCCAAACTGTCTAGTTTGTGGGCCTCGTGATAACTTTTATCTCCACCCTCTTACTTCTGAGGGGCGTCCTGTCCCCTTTCGGGCCATCTCCCCTGGGGCCCTTGTGTGACACCCGGGTGCTGACCCAAGTATCCGCCTCTTCCGCAAGCTCACGGGGTTGGCGCAGCTCCGGAAAACACTTATCCAAGAGGTGCTCTCTCAAAAAAAGGTTATACAGACCCTCAAAATCACGCACCTCGCTGCCACGCACCCAACCATCCAGAGCCTTACGGGCATACTCAAAAAAATCCACCCAATTCTGCGTGGACAGCTTATGGCTGCCACGGAACCTCTGGCGATACCTTCCGGGGGTGAGGCCAAAATGTTTGATAAGCGCTTCCTTTATGGGGGAATACCTAAACTGGTCTCCCTTGTCCAAATACAGGAGGGAGTCCCTGACGTCAGGAGGTATATACCGGTACAAACCACCTCCCCAATGTTTCTCGGGCACCCCATGGGCAGTCAAGGCCACTTCATACGCCTCCAGCCACCTGGCAATGTCATCCCCCTTGGTGTAGCTCGCTATCACCTCCTTAGGTAACCAGAATCTGGGCTCCTGCTGAGCCTCGGGTATGCTGCCACCATTCGGACTTCCTGGCGCACCCAACTGTAATGCTCTCAACTCCATTTCCTTGAGCTGAAGCTCGTGCGCCAACTTCCTTTCCTCCATAGCTAGTCTTTCTCTCGCTAAAGCCAGCTTCTTATCTTCCCTTTCTCTCTCCCTCTCGTGCTCTAACTTGGCAAGCTCCCACTTCAATCGCCTCTCCTCCCGCCTGTCCTCGTACTCCTGCGACGCCACACTCCCCCTGGATACACCACTCCCTGCCCCGGAACGTCTTCCTGGCAACACATTGTCGGACATGTCAATGTTGAGCAGGCCTGGGTCTTCATGAGTGTCCGCCTCCCCGTGTGTAACCTGTTCCCCATCCTCTCGCTCCCCTGGGTGGGCCCTTACCCATGCCCTCAAGGCGGTACGGAGCTCTTCTTGTACAGCTCTCGGCCCCACAGGCACCCCCATCCCCTGACAAAACTCCCTTAACTGCACTACAGTGTACCTATCAAGGTCAGCCAGCTGGAACTCCATGTTGTCAGGGGGGGACCCATATAACCTGAAAGAAAAATTCTAGGACGTAGGCAACAATGCTGGGTCAACACAGGCTCCTACACACTTTGCAGGCTAGACAGTGGTGGGCAATTGAGTTAGCTTGTAGACACCACAGGTGTCCAATTACTTGCAGCGCACTCTGTCCCACTGGAGGGTGTTAGGTAGCTACAGGTCCTGGATCCCACCGCTCGCCAACAATGTAAGAACTGGGACCACCAGTTCTCCGGGGGGTAGCTTGGCTCGAGCAGGAAGGCGGCCAGGGGCTTACGTGTAAAGCAGCTACTCAACACAAGCATCCAATGAGACACGAAGTGGGCGCATTAATGGAGACCACATCAGTAGTTGTGTTTAAAAATCAAGGTCTTTTATGTAGGCTTTAGGTCAAAGCAAATAATGCATTAGCAAATCATTAGCATTTCATTAAAGCACCTCATTAAAACATTTCATGAACGCCTTTCGAAATGCATTTCCTGTAAAATGTTAAAACATTTCATTAAGTACTTTCAGTACAGCAGAAAACTCTGAAATAACACAGCCTGTCGCGTTATACTATTCAGCAGGCTAAAAGGTAGTTTCATAAACCATGGATTAACCTGTACGAAGCAATCATAAGCATTTCCTCTTGTAAATATGAACAGTCTTGCAACCAAAATCAGACCATCAAAATAATACTGGAATGAATCAATAAGTATCACAGTTCGGCCCCATCAGGAGCTGTAGAAGCCCGCCCCTGCAAGAAATTCAGTACAGTGAAAAAGATCACCATTCCATTAGCAGGCATGAACAATGCAGGCATGAACAATGCAGGCATGAACAATGCAGGCCACCTGAGACGGCCACTAAACACCAACCGTCACTGCAGTGGATTATCTGATGACCAAGTATACCCACAGGTCAATTAACGGGCTTCAGGCCTTAAACTGGCAGTAAGGCATTACGATGAAGTATGGACAAAGTCTGTCCCCAGGCCTCCCAGACACTCGAGGCACATTAGGGGGGGGCAACGGGGCCCAGTCACAGTTCTCCCCAGGGTAGGGGCGACCTCGGGCCTTACCCGGCCTTCCGCCCTCCTCCAGGGGGTTACCTTGTGTCTTCGGCCTGATCAGGGCCCTTGCGGCGATACCGGTGAAGGAGAGGGGTTCCAACCCTCCCGGGGCCTCACTCGACCCGGCGCGGTGCAGGCACCACTACAGAGTACCAGCGCCGGGGTAAGGCAGGGCCAGCCTTCGGGGCAAATTGGAGGGGGCTTCCTGGTTCCACGGCCCCCTCAGCGACGAGTTCGGCCGGTCTCCGGGCCTCCGGTCACAGATTCGGCCTGCGGACCAATCGAAGCAGGGGCTGTCTCCGCCAACCGCGTGGTTCGCCTCGAGGACGCGCTGGCCAGAACCAATGGCAGCGCGGCGCTCGGGGGCGGGGCGGAGGAGCTCCCCTGTCACATGGGGTGCGTGCTGACTTCAGGCCTACCGCGGCCGGGCTCACTTGATGCGGCGGCCCTCTTCTAGCATACGGGGGCCGCCGAGGGGGGGTAATCACGGCGCTTCACACAGCGCGGAGGCAGGCGGCCACAGGACAGGCCGGGGGCGCCTCAGAGGTGTCGCGTGGGCGGCGCCGATGCCGCGAGGGTGACGAGGTCTCCTCAGGCGCCTCGAGGGCTGGGCACAGCGCTTGATGCCGAGGTAGGTGAGCGCAGGGAGGGGCAATGTGGCACCCGCCTGAGGGGTCTAACGCCAGGGGCAGCGCTTCACAGCGCTAGGCGCCAGCAGGACAGGGAGGCAGTTTCGAGGCTCCCTGACAGGACAGACAGTCTCAGTACAGCGCTGGGCAGGGGGACCAGGATACAGCGCTATACACACAGCTCAGCAGGGACTGCAGGCAGTTCAGTCAAGGGGGGAGACAGGTGGGGCAAGATGGGCCCACTGCAGGCAGGGGGGGGTGCACAGGGCAGCACAGTCCAGTACCTGGTCGATCCCCCAGCAGTCTCTGGTCAAAGGAAAGTAGACTTCGTGGCGCTTGGATGGTTTTGCGCCCTTAGATGTTGGTTTCTTGAAGTTAGAGAGGGGGGGGTTGAGTTGGAGGCTGAATGAGTTTTCCTCAGTCACTGCAGATGGACCCTGGGGTTCCCTACCACTGGGCCAGATCAGGGGGGTAGTCTAGGACACCTCACACAGCTTAAGAGGCAGCACCTAAATCCTGTCACTCCCAGTAGCATAGGTTCCTAACTAGGCCCTCCCGCCTAAAACTCCTGCGTGGGTTCCCCAGGTCAGTGATGCTCCAACTGACTAGAAAAAGTTCCCTCCCTTGCTTAAGTATGCCCAGGTCAGGTGACCACTCTCCAAGGCGGCAAAAATCAACTCCGCCTTTCTTCTGGAAGGTGCCAGGAGGTTCCCCACTCTACATATGGACAGGGGATGGGTGGCTGGCATTGCAACATTGTATGGGGATCCAGGCTGCTCCTGGCAGCTAGGGTGCTACACTAAAAAGACCACGCTGCAGTAGCAGGGGCCAGTGGCAGCCATGTTTGAAGTAGAGAGCACCTGCACCCCAACATGGATTAGCCATGAAAAGGTGCCCGAAGACTTAAGGGCCAACAAAAAAAAGGTGGGAAAAATGAGGCAAGGGCAAAAAAACACAGGGAAAGACCACCCTAGGGCTGACAGGTCTAACAGTGGGTCGCAGCAATAGGCCCACACAGTCCGGTGGGTCCCTTGTACTCGATTACGAAGCGGGGTCCCAAATTGATGCTCAAGGTACTAAGCAGGTTGGGAGTAACGACATGAGTTCCCTTAAGTACCCTCTTTCTGATATTACTGATCAGCCTGGCCAGGCCAAAGGTGCACTCACCGCCCCTATGATGCAGGAGTTACAGGAAACGGTGAAAGCTAACACAAGGGGTCCTAGTGGGGCAAAGGTGTTAATAATATCAACCCAGCTTCCCTAATAATATTGTCGTGGAATCTGCCAGGGCTTTGTAATATGATGGATTGCCCAGAGTGGGGATCATTTATAGATGGGAATGACGTTTGTCTATTCCAGGAAACATGGGCCAGAGAGGACAAAGTGCATATTGGCTTTGCCTCTTTTTTTGTTCCGGCAAGATGGGGGGGGAGGGGCGGCCATCGGGAGGCATTACAGTTTGGGTGGACACTCACCTGGGCTGTATGGCCAAGCCCCTGAATACATCATCTGACGATGTCCAGTGCATGCTTTTGGAGTGGTCTAACGGATCTAGGATCGCACTGGTCAACTTGTCCTCTAGACCAGTGAGTGTTACTGGAGAGTCCAAAACAGTTGAGGAGCTGTCTCTATTTCTAAGCTCCATTCCTAGTGGCATCCAGCTCGTGATTGGAGGTGACTTCAATTGTCATTTCGAGCCACTGCCAGGCTTGACAGATGGCGCCGTTATGGAAGAAGGCGATCACTGGGCAATACCGCCATCGGCAGCTCCACCTCCCAGGTCATGGACACCGTTAGCCGTCCAAATTATGGCACTAACGCTCAAGCACTCGATCAGGGATTGTAACGGACAGGTGAAATCAGACATTCCCCCAAAATGTACCCACAATAAACTGGGCCAGGAGTCCCGTCTAGATTATCTATTTGTTGAAACCTTGTCTTGGGCTAAAGTGAGGGATTTCAGTGTGATTGTAAGAAATGATAGTGATCACAATGCATTAAGTCTAGAAATCTCCACGCCTGGTATTACTGTAGGGAATAAGGATAGCATTGATGTTCCCGATTTGAGTCTGACCTTATCTAATGACAGACGAAGAGTTAAGTGGGTCAAACTAGTGGCACACCCAGAGCAGATTTCAGAGCTTTATGCTCGAAACTCCCCGTATTTGAAGAGGTTAGTACCCTAATTGCGCATGTACATTTTCCAGACACACAATATAAGCTTGGGGCCTTGCATGAAGAGCTAATAAACAACTTGGCAGAGGTGTTTTATCCCCGCGTGACAAAGCGGCTGACCAAGGGCAATAGAGCCAAATGGTACAACTCCGCTTGTAGAAAAGCGAAAGCCGAATTAGTTTCTGCCTTAAAACCAAATACTGACAAGCTAGCCATACAGGCCAGGAGAGCTGATTATAAGCACCTACTTAAGTGTGCGGAAGAGGAATGGGACCATGACAACTGGATAAGTTTAACCAATGCCCTTGCAGCCAGAGATCTGCGTAAATTTTGGTCCATTGCAAATACGGGCTCGGTGGAGCCAGTACTTGCTGTTGAGCCAAACATAGCTGCCATCGTATGGGAGGACCACTTCCGGACCCTATATGCACCAGGAGACAGCAATTTGGAGGGGGGTACAGGGGTGGTTCTCTTAGATCCTACTTGGCAAATGGATGTCGTGGATTTCACGGTGAGGGAGGTCTCTGAGGCAATACTTAAATTGGCCGCGGGAAAAGGCCCGGGGCTGGACAAGCGTCCAGGCGACCTCTTTAAGCATGAACCAATAATATGGGCTCCGTATTTGTTAGCCATCTACAATGCAGTCCTTAGAGGTATGCCAATACCTACTACTTGGCTGGGCGCAGAGATTGTGCCTATTCACAAGAAGGGCTCTCCTCTGCTCCCAGCCAATTACAGGCCCATCAGTTTGATTGATGTGCCACAAAAGATTTTTGGAAGGCTAATTTTAGACCGCCTTCAGGACTGGATGGAGGAAAATTTCATATTAAGTCCCTATCAGGCAGGGTTCAGAAGAAATATATCCACAATGGATCAGATATTTCGTCTGACCCTGTTATTTTGGAAGACTGTTAAGATTGAAGGGGGATGTTTATATACAGTTTTTGTGGATTTACGGGCTGCCTTCAATTTAGTTCCAAGAGGCAAGCTTTGGACAGTATTATCTGAGATGGATATCCCACCCCAACGTTTGAATATTTTAATACGGCTCCACCAAGAAAATTTTGCTCGGGTGAGGTGCGGGAGGAATGGTTCACTGTCCTCAAAACTCCCCGTTGGCAGGGGGGTAAGACAGGGGTGCATTCTAGCACCTACCCTGTTCTGCCTCTACGTCAACGGGGTAATTTCCCATTTAAATGGGGTATTAAATAGTGATGCCCCCAAGCTAGCCGGCAGCAGGGTGCCAGCAATAATGTTTGCAGATGACACCCTGCTGTTGTCAAAATCCCCAATGGGGATCCAAAGGGTATTGGATGGTTTTGTGGCATTCTGTGTGGAACGGGGTTTGGAAATCAATGCTTGGAAAACCAAATTTATGATTGTTAATTCCCCAGTAACCACACGCCCAAACCCCACAATAGGAGCTCTCAGGCTGGAAAGGGTTCAGATTTTTGATTACTTAGGGGTAACTTTAAATGAAAGCATAACGTGGGCCCCTCACCAAATCAAATCTCAACTCAAACAGGCACAGCTAATAGGGGGTATTCTTAAGCTTTCTAATACCTCCACAATTAAACCCATTGGTCCACCCATTGAGATCTATAAAACACAGGTTAGAGGTGCAGTCACCTATAGGGGCGAACTATCGGGGCATGTCTGTAGGTCTGATATTGTCATCACAGAAAATAAATTCCTCAGACAACTATTAACTTTGCCCCCGAGTACTCCCTTGTTACCTCTTAGACTTGATATGGGCCTCAGGCCAATAGATGAGGTCTTGGGCCTCAAGCCACTGACATTCTGGCGGAGACTATGGAGCACGCTGGAGCTCCTTCACTACAGGCAGGAACTCCTAGAAATTCTAAATTTGGCAAATGTAGTGAAAATACCATGGCTTGATTGTATAAAAATGAATTTACCAAGCTAGGGGTCCCGCAAATGTGGCATGACCCTGAAATTGCCTGCACCAGGTTTTCAAGAAAAAGCTTATCAAAACTTTATTATGAAAATAAATTATCCAACTCCATACGTAATGCTCAAACCGGCACCTTAACTGATTGTTTTTTAAAGGAAAAAGACTGTTATTACTTTGAATGTGTTTTGGACGACATTTTCCCTGTTTTAACTAGGAAGTTGTATTTACAGTGGAGGTATGGTACCTTACCGATCAGAGCTTTTACCACTAAATGGTGTCCATCCTCCCCGAACATTGTCCTAGCAGAAACTGTAATTTGGAAAATGACCTACATATTATGTTTTTTGTCCTGCCTATCAAAGAATAAGGAGGCATTGGCTTGTGCCATTGTGCAGAAACATGGGAATCACACACTGCATGCAAGCCTATCGTATTTTAAAAACAGATTTATCTAGTAAGGTTGTCTTTCGTGTAGCAAAATTTCTCACTGCAATATGGCTTAAGCGTAGGGCTCTAGTAAACAACGCCTAATCTTAATCTTTGTACATGCACTTTTTAAACTAATTTTAGAGTTGATAATGCAGATGCCTATTGATTGATTTGGATAATGTATTATATTGATTATTTGTGCTTATCTTAAATTATTTATTATCCAGGTATTTTACTGATTGTTGATTTTATTATTTTATGTACATCTTTTTGGGCAAAAATTGCCGAAATAAAGATAAATGGAATGGAATGGAAAATGTCAGCTGCGGTGTTGTATTACTAAAAGATGACCCTTTTAGGGGGGCTGACGAAAATACCATAATAACCAATTTCAAAGCCTGGCCACGTGACGGTAACGACCAGGAGCCTAACATGTGTCATATGAGCCACGAGCTTAGGAAAGCTCACCTGAGCCAGAAGCAAGAACACGTAACCTGCAGCTCTACGTCACTCACTGAACTGGCTTCACTTCCGGCGACACAGGGCCAAAGAAAGGCCTCCGGTTACCTTCAAACACACAAGGGGCAGCTTTATCCAGGAAGGTCTAAAGTGAACAACATAAACATATCCATCCAAGTGTTCACAAAGAAACAAATGTGAGGAAAATCCATCTATCCATGGTTTGTTGAGGGTGAAACGTCAGCAGTTGAAGCCCATCATGCGGGGCAGGTTCCGCGCATATAAAGAAACAAGCAGAGGTTAATGCAGAGGTCTTCAAACATTTTGATGTTGAGACCCCCTTGTCAAACTTTTTGAGGCGTATGAACCCCCTTCGGACAAAAATTTCTAGAACTTGGTACTTCTCATCATTGACAGCTATCGACAACCATAAACGCCCCCAGTTACCATAGCAAATATTTTTTACGGTAGGGAAATAATAATTTTTTTATTTTATTTTATCTATTTTTAAAGTTTTATATAGCGCTGGCTAGACCCGGGGGTATCAGAGCGCTTTACATAAAGTTCAACAGAAATTATAAAATTACTTCAGTTACACGTTACATCAGTTACTAGAAAAACATTCCAAGCGTGTAGAAGACAAAATAAATGGAGTTTAGAGGGGCAAAGGGGTGGGTTAAAAGGGGGTAGGAGTTAGAAAGAGTGGAGAGACAAAGGCAAAACCTTGACCCACAACTCGAACCACGCAAAGCAGATGTGAAACACTGGGGATCTTTACTGATGTTGGTAGGCAGGGCCGCCCTCTATAAGATGATGACCCTTCTGAGACTGCTCTACGCAATGCAAAATACACCGTACAAGATACCACCAGCAATCTTTGCAGGAATAGACCTGGCAGTCTGCAAATTTCTGTGGAAAGGGGGAGCTCCAAGACTTGCGCTAACGAAATCACAGAAAGGGGTTTATGAGGAAGGACTGGCAATCCCCAAAGTTCAAAAATATTACTGGGCCTTGCAACTGCTGGTAATTAATGACTGGGTGTTCGCAGACCACCAAGACCCAGCGTATAGAGTAGATGGAGAGTGTATGGTCACTGGAGGGTATGAGAAATTGCTGTACGGCACGATGGGTAGAGACGACTGGCCACAACACACACGAGTACTAATACATGCATGGCATGAGGCTACCAAATCACTGGGCAGGAGAGGGAAACTAACGGCCCAGACTCCGCTATGGTATAGTGCACTCCTGCCAGAGAACACAGGGTTGAAGGGATTCCACAAGTGGAGACTTATTGGAAGAGAGCACCTGGGTGACACCTGGAGAAACCAATCAATCATACTTTTTCATGACCTGCAAAAAGAATTTGATTTAGCTGATTCGGAACGATTTTAACAAACTCAGTTGGGGCACCCATACACCATCCTTTGCCTATGGGGGAACACCTGCCTGACGCATCGCCACTAGAGGAACGCTTGCAAACAGAGGCACTGACATCAGGGAGCATCTCTAATCTATAGATAGTTAATCAAAAAATCCCCTGATCTACTTGGTCCCCTCGGACAGGTGTGGGAGAATCATCTGGGGAAAACACTTGATGATGAAGACTGGACAGAGGCTCTCCAGGCCGCCCGGGAGATCTCCATCAGAGTGAGAGTCCGGTTGGTCCAACTCAAGATTCTTCATAGATCCTACTACCCGCACACTGTCCTCCACGAAACAGTCAGAGCGCACTGCCCAGTGTATAGAAGGGGCTGTGTGAGCGAAGGGTCCTTCTACCACTTAATGTGTGACTGCACGAAGATGCAACATTATTGGGCCCAAACCACGTCAATAGTGGCAAAGGGGGCGGGGGTGAAGTTCCCAGTGGAGCATGGGTGGCTACTATAAGGAATAAAGGGCGACCAAAACTCACCTAAGTCAAAAGAAATCTGGCGTAGATTGGGGCCGGGGTTGCAAAACCAAATATCGCAGGGGCGTGGGGGGCCACGGCCGCACCGACAGCTGAGGACTGGGAAACAGACCTAGATTGGTGTCAGAGGGCAGAACAAGTGGTTTACACAGCTAGAGGATGCCCCAAGAAATGGGAGAAAGTGTGGGGTGATTGGAGAAGTTACAGTGGTTAGGCACACGGGGTGGGAGGGGGAATGCTTGTAAAGCAGGATGATAGCGAGGTTCACTAGTCTAGGGAAGAGGTGTGGCGCCGCGGCCAGGGCGACTGACTCCGGAATCTGGGGACCACGGTTCGATCCCCGGCTCCGGCGGCAGGTTAGCCCAGCACCATGTGACTCTGGGCAATAGCTTGCTTAATCTTCCCGACGGCCCCCAGCGCCTAGAGACCCTAACGGGTGATTGTGCACTTTACAAATGTGGATAATAATATTATTATTCACCGAATAATAGGGCCATAAAAGCGCCGTGACAATCCGCCTGGATCATGTACTGTATGGGGTTCTGTGAAGTCAAAATAAAAACACGTGTGCAATAACCTAATTCATACCACTGCAGAATATGTGAAGCCTACTGTTTGTTTACCAACAAAAAGATTTCAACACAAAAAAGATTTCACAAAGTACTCTGCGAATTAAGGGGCATATTTACAAGGGCCTTATCTCCACGGAGATACTCTTTTCACCCTATTTGCAAGCCGGTGCTAACATGCATTAGCACATGTTAGCAGCCGTTTTGCCAACGCCCCGCTTTGCATCTCTAATGAGATGCAAAGTAGGCGTCACTGGGCGTACCCTTGATGGACTACCTTGTAAATTATCGCTAAATGTACATCGCGATATTTACAGGGTGGCCCTCAGGAATTTTGCAGACATTCATTTTTGGCAGAAACCGTGGGCCTCATTTATGAAAAGTGACGCATCGCTGCGTGAAAACAGCGATGCGTCACTTTTCACTGCGCCCTCCTTGCACCACCAATGATGCGTCATATTTACAATATGACGCATCATTGCGCAAGGAGTTACCGATACGTCAGTATTTCTGACGTGTCTGTATGGCGCAAAAGTGGTGCATTGCTGGAGTGTGTCACAAAAGTGACGCAACTCCAGCAATGTATCCTTTCACATGGGGCAAGCCCCATGTGAAAGGGCCTGCGTCAGTCTTACGCCTGCTGTGAGGCAGGCGTAAGAAATTGACGCATTTGTGTCTTAGAATTGGCGCAGTGAAATCACATAGAATTCACTGCGTCACTTCTACAACCCTTTCTTGCGTCAATACGCCCCCTTGCATACATTATTCCTGGCGCAGGTATAATGTGGCGCAGGGGTTTACAAAGTGATGCATCTACCTAGATGCGTCACTTTGTAAATATGGCGCAACAAGGCACATTTTTTACGCCACTGGTGCGTCACAAAAAGTGACGCACCAGCGGCATAAAAGTGACGCATAGCCTCATAAATGAAGCCCCGTGTTTTTTGCCGAAAAGTAACGTCTGCTAAAATCCTGACTAATGTATGTAGACAATGGGAGGTGGATGGATGTGTTATGACCACAGGGTCGTATCATCAAGCATATCGCCGTTTTGCAGGGAACATCGCTGTAAAACCACTGATGTTCCCTGCAAAACTGCGATTTCCCCGCCATCACTGGATTATATATCGCCCTTGAGTTATGCGTTGATGATAACGCACTAACTCAGCGATTTAATTCAGCAATAGCCGGCGTTAGGGAAATCAGCGCTAGGCACGCTGGGCGATAATTATCGCCCCTCGTTGTTGATATGCCCCTAAGATCGCATAGAGATTTTAATTTGATTGTATGATTTCATTTTTCTTCTGTAATGATTTTTAAGTAATCACGCAATAAATAAATGAATTCATTCATGCATATTCCATCTGATCTGTCTGAAAGATGCCTCGGCGTCGGCTCAGCATCCTGTGATTCTGGGCAAATCACTTAATCTCCCAGCTCCTACCAAAAACATGAATATGTCATTTTGTAAGGGAACTGGTGCTAATGTAAAGCGCTCCAATACCTTCGGGTCGAGTTTGCGCTATATCTGCCACATGCATCAATGTTGCCGTTTGCGAATCCTTAATTGCGAAAATTAAGGAATCGCAAATAAGAATTTGCAGACGGCAATGCATGAATAATTCGCAATTTTTTTAGCGATTTCTTATTTTTCCTTAATTGCGATTCACAATTTGCGAATCGCAATTAAGGAAAACCCTTCCCATTGATTCCTATGGGCCAGGAATCAATAGGAAGGCATTTACAATTTGCGATTTTCAATTTGCGATTCGCAAATTGAAAATGCAATTTCAAGGGTGCAGGGGGGGTCCAAAGAACCCCTCCCTGTACCCCTGAAATTAAACTTAAGTGCAATTTACACACACACATGTCCCCAGGACATGTGTGTGTGGAAAATGCAACTTTCAAAAATGCATTTTTGTGCATGTTTGAAGGTTTTCAGTAAATTAGCATGAGGTTCAACTGCATGCTAATTTACCACTTCCAAATTGCTAATTCGCAATTTAAAAATGATCATGCATTGCATTTAGGAAATCTGAAATTGCAATTTCTTAAATGCAATCGCAATTTTAGAAATCGCAACATGATTGCGATTCCTAAAATTGCGAAATACATGATGCATTCCAATTGTGATAATTGCATTCGCAAACGGCCGAAAATTGCGATTCGCACCGTTTGCGAATGCAATTATCGTTGATGCATGCGCCCGCTAATATCTGCAAAAAAAAAAAGACTGCGGTTTCCTTTTAAAGTTCTAAATATTGTCCTGGTTAATTTCCGAACACTGAGAGCCTTCAGTCACGCACACTTGCTGCACTGCACTGTGTGAGAGGCCCCTCCCGCACTGTTACTATACGACGGGTGCATCACATCGTGAATCACTTGAGATCATTCTATATATGGACACAGCGTCATTTGTTTCGCTAGTTTTGTGTTGCGTGTTATATGTGCTCTGCGGCAAAAAATATGTTAAAAAACCCCAAGCCCACTAAATTCTGTTTCATTTTTGCTGCTGGTGCTGTCATTTACAAACTGAGCAGCAGGTGGCAGTATATGCTTGTGAGATGCGTTGCCAAGTATAAACTAGCTTCTTTCTAGTGGCATTCGAGTTGCTGCTGTAGGCACAGCTGGAACAGTGAGGGAAAGTTATACAAGGTGCCATGAGAGAGGACAGGGGGGCAGTGAGGTGGGGTTCCAGTGGCCACGCTGCCGCTTTCTTGACATTGGGGGGCATAGTTACAAGCCCTTGTGTCACTTTTGGCCCGCCGTTGCATCAATTTTTATGGCGCAGCAGCGCCGTA
The DNA here is from genome assembly GCF_964261635.1 of Lissotriton helveticus. Taxonomy (NCBI): domain Eukaryota; kingdom Metazoa; phylum Chordata; class Amphibia; order Caudata; family Salamandridae; genus Lissotriton; species Lissotriton helveticus. The sequence continues at coordinate 1,189,213,089 of NC_136072.1, read as the reverse complement.
AACAATGCGCCACGTTGATGCCCATTTACAGCGTGACGCATCTAGAGAGATGCGTCACATTATACCTGTGTCAGGTATAATGTATGCAGGGTGAGCGTCCCCAGGCAGGAAAGCCTCGTAGAAGTGACGCAGTGAAATCTACAAGAGTTTCCTGCACCACTTCGAGGACGCCACTGAAGCAGGCGTAAGGAGTGACGCAGCACAATGAGGATATGCCTCCCCCTGCATTGGTGAAGCTGTGTTGTGCTTGAGACACGACTCCAGCAATGCGTGACTTTTGCACCAACAGAGGCATCTGAATTTCTGACGCATCGGTCAATCCTTGCGCCATGGTGTGCCGTATTGTAAATACGGCGCATCCATGGTGGCGCAAGGGTTTTGCGCACAGGCGCAGGGAAACGTACGCATCTCAGCTCTAACGCAGCGATGCGTCAGTTTCTTGCAAGTCTGCACCAGAGTGTGCTCCTGCACACTTCACACGGGTCAGTAAATGTGCCTCTGGCTACCTGTAAGCATTGCTCGTCACCTGCGACATGCACTGGTTGGTGGAAATACCGTGAATTGGTTCCGCTGTAACTTTTATTGGGTCTATGTTCGTCCGTGGTTTCTTTATGACATTGACTCTCAGTCAGGGATTTTAGGTCGGGCTAAGAGACAGCTTTAGCTGTGCAATACCTTTTGTAATGAAGACAAATAATACATTATTATTTGAAGGGGCTTCAGGTCAGCTTTCTTCAGTCACCGGCTTTGCTGACAGTGTCAGTCACATTTTGGGCTAGCCTACAGGACAGTCATTGTCTGACTGAAGCGCCTGTCACGAGGAATGCAGCGTTTTAATGAGGACTCTGCGCCAGGAAGGGTCAAGCAGCGACAGGAGCTGACTGCAAAGAGGCCCACCTCCCCTGGACATGAGGGGGCAGTTTACAGCTGGGACTGGGGTCCAAGCAGGGGACGCAGCTGCCCAGCCAGTGGAGCGTGTGACACATTTACTATTAATTAACATCACCCAGGTGGCACTCACCCGGGGAGAGTTCAGTGCAATACCCAGAAGGTTTACCCAGTTAGGAGAGCGCAGGCTCTTTTCCATCGAAAGTGCCTTGAAGGTCACATAAAGCGCTTTGAGCTGCAGGAGAGATGGAATTATAACGCACACGTCAGACGGGGCCCCGGAAGTAACCTCTGAGGTTAACTTGTTAAATCTAGTTGTTTCCATTACTGTACTAAACACTCGTACGGATTGTGTCATTAAACGTATTTTTCTTTTATACAAACATTGATGTATCTGCTGGCGCGATTAACTGATTCGTTTACAACTTTTTGGACCTGCCAATTGATTGGCTAATTCAGGTATTCAGCGTGCATTCCAATGTCAGCAACTTTTATCAACCGAATTGTATTTAAAATGTTTTGTTTGTGAAAATCGTTTTTTTAGCTATGGCTTTGCATAAGAACCGTCATCAATAAACCTTCTTTTGGGAGAGAGTGCACGCTACAAGTGGAACTTTCAAGCAAATATAGGACACACTTGTGTCAACTCAACATTGTGGAAAAATATTGTATTTTCAAAACACACAGATAAACATGTATTTTGCATCAGTGCAAGAGTCGCCGGCGGCCCTGCAGGGCCGGACACCAGTGGTTGTGGCCACACTGTCCACCGCGGTCAGCTCGAGCCCCTCAAGGCTTCGACAGTCCAGTCCAGTTGTCAGTCTGTCCCATCAGGGCTGTCACCGAGCATGGGTGCAAACGGGCGACTTTTGGAAACTCACAGATCTTTCAAGAACTGCGCCTGGAAAACAACGCCAGGTCCACAGACATAATTCAGTTTTCTCACGTGAAAATATACAGAATGTTTTTTCACCATGAGGAAAAAACCAAGTACGAATGCACTTGTTACTTTTTTTTTCTTTTCTGCAGGGAAACCATCCCCTTCCAACCCCGAGTCTTGGACACCTTCCTTTCCCACCGTCCCTGGAAAGGGCTCTACTCCTGCCTAGGCAGTAGTAAATTTGCATTCATTTCCAGGATAGGAAGGGATTGGAGCAGAGTTTGTGAATAACCACAAAAGTATACGTATGTAGGTTTTCACAAACCTCCATCCTAGATATGTGCACTCCCCACACAGGATGACATTTACTCATGCAGAAATCACCAGGAGAGTTAAATAATTTACAAGTTCAAACCCAGCCTTAGCAAATTGCATACGTCTTATTTTTCACTTGTGATTGAGTCTACATACGTGTGCAAGTTGAATATACATGTTAAAAGACCTTTAGGAAGAGGCCCCATGGGTGGAGGCCCTGGTGAAGGGTGGCAGTGGGGTCACCGCATTACAAATGATGCTGAGGAGCCCCACACTCACTGTGCCACCCAGGCTCGTTGCCCCGCAGCTGGCAAAGTGCCCAGGTGAAAAACTGCATGAAAAATAAGAAAACATTCAGGAATCAGTGCGTAAACACCAGATTCCAGTAGGTCACCCCCTCCCCCCCTCACCTCCCACTCGTAAATCGACCATAGTAATTCTATCGATTGATCCCCCAGGAATGGAGAATAACATGCAGACCCGGCCTTACCAGGTCAAACATGTAACACATGCCCCTATTCAGGGGTAAATAACGCCCTTTCCTGCTGCTTTTTGCCACTGATGTCAGAGGACTGGCTGTGAGTCAGGGGCAGGAGGTGTTTGAGGCTTGGGAGGTGACCCCAGCCCCCCCTCGGCCCCCCTCTCACCGTAGGAGGGGGTCGGGTGGCAGCTGATATGATGCGCTTATATACACATTTCCTGCTGGACCCACAATTCACTTTGCAGTTTCAGAAATCAGGCCGATTTTAACCCCTTCGCTGCGGCAGCTATTCCGCCGCAGCGCTAAGGGGGAGGCGGGGCCGTGCCGCGCCGCGCTCCCGTACTCGTGACGGAACCGCTCCGTCACGGCCCGCGGGTGAGCTGTGGTTGTGACGGAACGGTTCCGTCACGGCCCCGCCCGCTCTTTAGAACGTCAGCGCAGGCGCGGAATTTGTGCCGCCCAGGTGCGGCGAGCGGGCTTTGACGGAACCGCTCCGTCACCAGCACAGCCCACCCGAGGCTTGTGACGGAACGGTTCCGTCACGAGCATGAGAGGGGTTAACTAAAACATCCGCCGTCCCGCCTCACCCCAATACCCCCCCTCTCTTATAACATTACTCACCAACGGGTAATGTAAATGTAAATGTGGGATACTTGTAAAGCGCACTGTTACTCTACCTGAGTGTCCTAGCGCTGTAGACCGCTGGGGAACCCGTCCTGGTTTTCCCTGTGAGATGCTCCCTTTCTGGGTATCTCCAGGGTGAAACCAGGCATCTTCGGCGTCTGTGGGGGGCCGTTGTAGAGATGAGGCAAGCTTAATGCCCAGAGTTACCGAGTGTGTTCCCTGGTTAGAGTAGGCACCGAGGCGAGAATTATCGAGTCCGTTGACCCTGGTCCAAGACCCTGCCGCGTCGGGAATTGAACCCTGGTCCCGGGCCGTTTTCTGTTTACAGGTCTGCCGCCTCTAACCGGTGAGCCAACCCTCTCCACTCGAGACCAGGGCATGTTTTTTTCATTCAATAAATTTACAATCCGATAATCCCTTTTTTCCTAGTTTGCTCTTGGCTTGGAGCAGGTGTGTTTACTTTTTTAACCTAATTCCTCACCACATGTAACGAAAACAGACAGGAGGCGACCCTCTTGATGTCAGGTGAAAATGGCGGATTTACTCTCATTTTGTGCAGCGCAGCAAACATAGGTCAGATTTACTAACATTTTATGCTGCGCAGCAAACATAGAAACAGATTTACTAACGTTTTATGCAGCGCAGCAAACATAGGTCAGATTTACTAACATTTTATGCTGCGCAGCAAACATAGGAACAGATTTACTAACATTTTATGCAGCGCAGCAAACATAGGAACAGATTTACTAACATTTTGTGCAGCGCAGCAAACATAGGTCAGATTTACTAACATTTTATGCAGCGCAGCAAACATAGGTCAGATTTACTAACATTTTATGCTGCGCAGCAAACATAGGTCAGATTTACTAAAGTTTTATGCAGCGCAGCAAACATAGGTCAGATTTACTAACATTTTATGCAGCGCAGCAAACAGAACAGGTTTACTAACGTGTTATGCAGCGCATCAAACATAGGAACAGATTTACTAACATTTTGTGCAGCGCAGCAAACATAGGTCAGATTTACTAACATTTTATGCTGCGCAGCAAACATAGGTCAGATTTACTAACGTTTTATGCAGCGCAGCAAACATAGGTCAGATTTACTAACATTTTATGCAGCGCAGCAAACATAGGAACAGATTTACTAACATTTTGTGCAGCGCAGCAAACATAGGTCAGATTTACTAACATTTTATGCAGCGCAGCAAACATAGAACAGGTTTACTAACGTGTTATGCAGCGCATCAAACATAGGTCAGATTTACTAACATTTTATGCAGCGCAGCAAACATAGAACAGGTTTACTAACGTGTTATGCAGCACATCAAACATAGGAACAGATTTACTAATGTTTTATGCAGCGCAGCAAACATAGGAACAGATTTACTAACATTTTATGCAGCGCAGCAAACATAGGAACAGATTTAATAACATTTTGTGCAGCGCAGCAAACATAGGTCAGATTTACTAACATTTTATGCAGCGCAGCAAACATAGAACAGGTTTACTAACGTGTTATGCAGCGCATCAAACATAGGAACAGATTTACTAACATTTTATGCAGCGCAGCAAACGTAGGAACAGATTTACTAACGTTTTATGCAGCGCAGCAAACATAGGTCAGATTTACTAACATTTTATGCTGCGCAGCAAACATAGAAACAGATTTACTAACATTTTATGCTGCGCAGCAAACGTAGGAACAGATTTACTAACATTTTATGCAGCACAGCAAACGTAGGAACAGATTTACTAACGTTTTATGCAGCGCAGCAAACATAGGTCAGATTTACTAACATTTTATGCTGCGCAGCAAACATAGGAACAGATTTACTAACATTTTATGCAGCGCAGCAAACGTAGGAACAGATTTACTAACGTTTTATGCAGCGCAGCAAACATAGGTCAGATTAACTAACATTTTATGCTGCGCAGCAAACATAGAAACAGATTTACTAACATTTTATGCTGCGCAGCAAACATAGGAACAGATTTACTAACATTTTGTGCAGCGCTTCAAACATAAGTAGGATTTACTAACGTTTTATGCAGCGCAGCAAACATAGAACAGATTTACTAACGTGTTATGCAGCACATCAAACAAAGGAACAGATTTACTAATGTTTTATGCAGCGCAGCAAACATAGGAACAGATTTACTAACATTTTATGCAGCGCAGCAAACATAGAACAGGTTTACTAACGTGTGATGCAGCGCATCAAACATAGGAACAGATTTACTAACATTTTATGCAGCGCAGCAAACATAGGAACAGATTTACTAACATTTTGTGCAGCGCAGCAAACATAGGTCAGATTTACTAACATTTTATGCAGCGCAGCAAACTTAGGAACAGATTTACTAACATTTTATGCAGCGCAGCAAACGTAGGAACAGATTTACTAACGTTTTATGCAGCGCAGCAAACATAGAAACAGATTTACTAACATTTTGTGCAGCGCAGCAAACATAAGTCAGATTTACTAACGTTTTATGCAGCGCAGCAAACATAGAACAGGTTTACTAACATTTTATGCTGCGCAGCAAACATAGAAACAGATTTACTAACATTTTATGCAGCGCAGCAAACGTAGAAACAGATTTACTAACATTTTATGCAGCGCAGCAAACATAGAAACAGATTTACTAACATTTTGTGCAGCGCAGCAAACATAAGTCAGATTTACTAACGTTTTATGCAGCGCAGCAAACATAGAACAGGTTTACTAACATTTTATGCTGCGCAGCAAACATAGAAACAGATTTACTAACATTTTATGCAGCGCAGCAAACGTAGGAACAGATTTACTAACATTTTATGCAGTGCAGCAAACGTAGGAACAGATTTACTAACGTTTTATGCAGCGCAGCAAACATAGGTCAGATTTACTAACATTTTATGCTGCGCAGCAAACATAGGAACAGATTTACTAACATTTTATGCAGCGCAGCAAACGTAGGAACAGATTTACTAACGTTTTATGCAGCGCAGCAAACATAGGTCAGATTAACTAACATTTTATGCTGCGCAGCAAACATAGAAACAGATTTACTAACATTTTATGCTGCGCAGCAAACATAGGAACAGATTTACTAACATTTTGTGCAGCGCAGCAAACATAAGTCAGATTTACTAACGTTTTATGCAGCGCAGCAAACATAGAACAGATTTACTAACGTGTTATGCAGCACATCAAACATAGGAACAGATTAACTAATGTTTTATGCAGCGCAGCAAACATAGGAACAGATTTACTAACATTTTATGCAGCGCAGCAAACATAGAACAGGTTTACTAACGTGTTATGCAGCACATCAAACATAGGAACAGATTTACTAACATTTTATGCAGCGCAGCAAACATAGGAACAGATTTACTAACATTTTGTGCTGCGCAGCAAACATAGAAACAGATTTACTAACGTTTTATGCAGCGCAGCAAACATAGGTCAGATTTACTAACATTTTATGCTGCGCAGCAAACATAGGAACAGATTTTTCCAACATTTTATGCAGCGCAGCAAACATAGGAACAGATTTACTAACATTTTGTGCAGCGCAGCAAACATAGGTCAGGTTTACTAACATTTTATGCAGCGCAGCAAACATAGAACAGGTTTACTAACGTGTTATGCAGTGCATCAAACATAGGAACAGATTTACTAACATTTTATGCAGCGCAGCAAACATAGGAACAGATTTACTAACATTTTGTGCAGCGCAGCAAACATAGGTCAGATTTACTAACATTTTATGCAGCGCAGCAAACATAGGTCAAATTTACTAACATTTTATGCTGCGCAGCAAACATAGGTCAGATTTACTAAAGTTTTATGCAGCGCAGCAAACATAGGTCAGATTTACTAACATTTTATGCAGCGCAGCAAACATAGAACAGGTTTACTAACGTGTTATGCAGTGCATCAAACATAGGAACAGATTTACTAACATTTTATGCAGCGCAGCAAACATAGGAACAGATTTACTAACATTTTGTGCAGCGCAGCAAACATAGGTCAGATTTACTAACATTTTATGCAGCGCAGCAAACATAGAACAGGTTTACTAACGTGTTATGCAGCGCATCAAACAGAGGAACAGATTTACTAACATTTTGTGCAGCGCAGCAAATATAGGTCAGATTTACTAACATTTTATGCTGCGCAGCAAACATAGGTCAGATTTACTAACGTTTTATGCAGCGCATCAAACATAGGTCAGATTTACTAACATTTTATGCAGCGCAGCAAACATAGGAACAGATTTACTAACATTTTATGCAGCGCAGCAAACATAGGTCAGATTTACTAACATTTTATGCAGCGCAGCAAACATAGAACAGGTTTACTAACGTGTTATGCAGCGCATCAAACATAGGAACAGATTTACTAACATTGTATGCAGCGCAGCAAACATAGGAACAGATTTACTAACATTTTGTGCAGCGCAGCAAACATAGGTCAGATTTACTAACATTTTATGCAGCGCAGCAAACATAGAACAGGTTTACTAACGTGTTATGCAGCGCATCAAACATAGGAACAGATTTACTAACATTTTATGCAGCGCAGCAAACGTAGGAACAGATTTACTAACTTTTTGTGCAGCGCAGCAAACATAGGTCAGATTTACTAACATTTTATGCAGCGCAGCAAACATAGAACAGGTTTACTAACGTGTTATGCAGCGCATCAAACATAGGAAGAGATTTACTAACATTTTATGCAGCGCAGCAAAGTACGAACAGATTTACTAAAGTTTTATGCAGCGCAGCAAACATAGAAACAGATTTACTAACATTTTGTGCAGCGCAGCAAACATAGGTCAGATTTACTAACATTTTATGCAGCGCAGCAAACATAGAACAGGTTTACTAACGTGTTATAAAGCACATCAAACATAGGAACAGATTTACTAATGTTTTATGCAGCGCAGCAAACATAGGAACAGATTTACTAACATTTTATGCAGCGCAGCAAACATAGAACAGGTTTACTAACGTGTTATGCAGCGCATCAAACATAGGAACAGATTTACTAACATTTTATGCAGCGCAGCAAACATAGGAACAGATTTAATAACATTTTGTGCAGCGCAGCAAACATAGGTCAGATTTACTAACATTTTATGCAGCGCAGCAAACATAGAACAGGTTTACTAACGTGTTATGCAGCGCATCAAACATAGGAACAGATTTACTAACATTTTATGCAGCGCAGCAAACGTAGGAACAGACTTACTAACGTTTTATGCAGCGCAGCAAACATAGGTCAGATTTACTAACATTTTATGCTGTGCAGCAAACATAGAAACAGATTTACTAACATTTTATGCTGCGCAGCAAATGTAGGAACAGATTTACTAACATTTTATGCAGCGCAGCAAACGTAGGAACAGATTTACTAACGTTTTATGCAGCGCAGCAAACATAGGTCAGATTTACTAACATTTTATGCTGCGCAGCAAACATAGGAACAGATTTACTAACATTTTATGCAGCGCAGCAAATGTAGGAACAGATTTACTAATGTTTTATGCAGCGCAGCAAACATAGGTCAGATTAACTAACATTTTATGCTGCGCAGCAAACATAGAAACAGATTTACTAACTTTTTATGCTGCGCAGCAAACATAGGAACAGATTTACTAACATTTTGTGCAGCGCAGCAAACATAAGTAGGATTTACTAACGTTTTATGCAGCGCAGCAAACATAGAACAGATTTACTAACGTGTTATGCAGCACATCAAACATAGGAACATATTTACTAATGTTTTATGCAGCGCAGCAAACATAGGAACAGATTTACTAACATTTTATGCAGCGCAGCAAACATAGAACAGGTTTACTAACGTGTTATGCAGCGCATCAAACATAGGAACAGATTTACTAACATTTTATGCAGCGCAGCAAACATAGGAACAGATTTACTAACATTTTGTGCAGCGCAGCAAACATAGGTCAGATTTACTAACATTTTATGCAGCGCAGCAAACGTAGGAACAGATTTACTAACATTTTATGCAGCGCAGCATACGTAGGAACAGATTTACTAACGTTTTATGCAGCGCAGCAAACATAGAAACAGATTTACTAACATTTTGTGCAGCGCAGCAAACATAAGTCAGATTTACTAACGTTTTATGCAGCGCAGCAAACATAGAACAGGTTTACTAACATTTTATGCTGCGCAGCAAACATAGAAACAGATTTACTAACATTTTATGCAGCGCAGCAAACGTAGGAACAGATTTACTAACATTTTATGCAGCGCAGCAAACATAGAAACAGATTTACTAACATTTTGTGCAGCGCAGCAAACATAAGTCAGATTTACTAACGTTTTATGCAGCGCCGCAAACATAGAACAGGTTTACTAACATTTTATGCTGCGCAGCAAACATAGAAACAGATTTACTAACATTTTATGCAGCGCAGCAAACGTAGGAACAGATTTACTAACATTTTATGCAGCGCAGCAAACGTAGGAACAGATTTACTAACGTTTTATGCAGCGCAGCAAACATAGGTCAGATTTACTAACATTTTATGCTGCGCAGCAAACATAGGAACAGATTTACTAATATTTTATGCAGCGCAGCAAACGTAGGAACAGATTTACTAACGTTTTATGCAGCGCAGCAAACATAGGTCAGATTAACTAACATTTTATGCTGCGCAGCAAACATAGAAACAGATTTACTAACATTTTATGCTGCGCAGCAAACATGGGAACAGATTTACTAACATTTTGTGCAGCGCAGCAAACATAAGTCAGATTTACTAACGTTTTATGCAGCGCAGCAAACATAGAACAGATTTACTAACGTGTTATGCAGCACATCAAACATAGGAACAGATTTACTAATGTTTTATGCAGCGCAGCAAACATAGGAACAGATTTACTAACATTTTATGCAGCGCAGCAAACATAGAACAGGTTTACTAACGTGTTATGCAGCACATCAAACATAGGAACAGATTTACTAACATTTTATGCAGCGCAGTAAACATAGGAACAGATTTACTAACATTTTGTGCAGCGCAGAAAACATAGGTCAGATTTACTAACATTTTATGCAGCGCAGCAAACGTAGGAACAGATTTACTAACATTTTATGCAGCGCAGCAAACGTAGGAACAGATTTACTAACGTTTTATGCAGCGCAGCAAACATAGAAACAGATTTACTAACATTTTGTGCAGCGCAGCAAACATAGGAACAGATTTACTAACATTTTATGCAGCGCAGCAAACGTAGAAACAGATTTACTAACGTTTTATGCAGCGCAGCAAACATAGAAACAGATTTACTAACATTTTATGCTGCGCAGCAAACATAGGAACAGATTTACTAACATTTTGTGCAGCGCAGCAAACATAGGAACAGATTTACTAACATTTTATGCAGCGCAGCAAACGTAGGAACAGATTTACTAACGTTTTATGCAGCGCAGCAAGCATAGGAACAGATTTACTAACATTTTGTGCAGCGCAGCAAACATAGGAACAGATTTACTAACATTTTGTGCAGCGCAGCAATCGTAGGAACAGATTTACTAACGTTTTATGCAGCGCAGCAAACAGAAACAGATTTACTAACATTTTATGCTGCGCAGCAAACATAGGAACAGATTTACTAACATTTTGTGCAGCGCAGCAAACGTAGGAACAGATTTACTAACATTTTATGCAGCGCAGCAAACGTAGGAACAGATTTACTAACGTTTTATGCAGCGCAGCAAACATAGAAACAGATTTACTAACATTTTGTGCAGCGCAGCAAACATAGGAACAGATTTACTAACATTTTGTGCAGCGCAGCAAACATAGGAACAGATTTACTAACATTTTATGCAGCGCAGCAAACGTAGGAACAGATTTACTAACGTTTTATGCAGCGCAGCAAACTTAGAAACAGATTTACTAACATTTTATGCTGCGCAGCAAACATAGGAACAGATTTACTAACATTTTGTGCAGCGCAGCAAACATAGGAACAGATTTACTAACATTTTATGCAGCGCAGCAAACATAGGAACAGATTTACTAACATTTTGTGCAGCGCAGCAAACATAGAAACAGATTTACTAACATTTTATGCAGCGCAGCAAACATAAGTCAGATTTACTAACGTTTTATGCAGCGCAGCAAACATAGAAACAGATTTACTAACATTTTATGCTGCGCAGCAAACATAGGAACAGATTTACTAAAATTTTGCGCAGCGCAGCAAACATAGCAACAGATTTACTAACATTTTATGCAGCGCAGCAAACATAGGAACAGATTTACTAACATTTTGTGCAGCGCAGCAAACATAGGAACAGATTTACTAACATTTTATGCTGCGCAGCGAACATAGGAACAGATTTACTAACGTTTTATGCAGCGCAGCAAACATAGGAACAGATTTACTAACGTTTTATGCAGCGCAGCAAACATAGGAACAGATTTACTAACATTTTATGCAGCGCAGCAAACGTAGGAACAGATTTACTAACGTTTTATGCAGCGCAGCAAACATAGGAACAGATTTACTAACATTTTGTGCAGCGCAGCACACATAAGTCAGATTTACTAACATTTTATGCAGTGCAGCAAACGTAGGAACAGATTTACTAACGTTTTATGCAGCGCAGCAAACATAGAAACAGATTTACTAACATTTTATGCAGCGCAGCAAACGTAGGAACAGATTTACTAACGTTTTATGCAGCGCAGCAAACATAGGTCAGAATAACTAACATTTTATGCTGCGCAGCAAACATAGAAACAGATTTACTAACATTTTATGCTGCGCAGCAAAGATAGGAACAGATTTACTAACATTTTGTGCAGCGCAGCAAACATAAGTCAGATTTACTAACGTTTTATGCAGCGCAGCAGACATAGAACAGATTTACTAACGTGTTATGCAGCGCATCAAACATAGGAACAGATTTACTAACATTTTATGCAGCGCAGCAAACATAGGAACAGATTTACTAACATTTTGTGCAGCGCAGCAAACATAGGTCAGATTTACTAACATTTTATGCAGCGCAGCAAACGTAGGAACAGATTTACTAACATTTTATGCAGCGCAGCATACGTAGGAACAGATTTACTAACGTTTTATGCAGCGCAGCAAACATAGAAACAGATTTACTAACATTTTGTGCAGCGCAGCAAACATAAGTCAGATTTACTAACGTTTTATGCAGCGCAGCAAACATAGAACAGGTTTACTAACATTTTATGCTGCGCAGCAAACATAGAAACAGATTTACTAACATTTTATGCAGCGCAGCAAACGTAGGAACAGATTTACTAACATTTTATGCAGCGCAGCAAACATAGAAACAGATTTACTAACATTTTGTGCAGCGCAGCAAACATAAGTCAGATTTACTAACGTTTTATGCAGCGCCGCAAACATAGAACAGGTTTACTAACATTTTATGCTGCGCAGCAAACATAGAAACAGATTTACTAACATTTTATGCAGCGCAGCAAACGTAGGAACAGATTTACTAACATTTTATGCAGCGCAGCAAACGTAGGAACAGATTTACTAACGTTTTATGCAGCGCAGCAAACATAGGTCAGATTTACTAACATTTTATGCTGCGCAGCAAACATAGGAACAGATTTACTAATATTTTATGCAGCGCAGCAAACGTAGGAACAGATTTACTAACGTTTTATGCAGCGCAGCAAACATAGGTCAGATTAACTAACATTTTATGCTGCGCAGCAAACATAGAAACAGATTTACTAACATTTTATGCTGCGCAGCAAACATGGGAACAGATTTACTAACATTTTGTGCAGCGCAGCAAACATAAGTCAGATTTACTAACGTTTTATGCAGCGCAGCAAACATAGAACAGATTTACTAACGTGTTATGCAGCACATCAAACATAGGAACAGATTTACTAATGTTTTATGCAGCGCAGCAAACATAGGAACAGATTTACTAACATTTTATGCAGCGCAGCAAACATAGAACAGGTTTACTAACGTGTTATGCAGCACATCAAACATAGGAACAGATTTACTAACATTTTATGCAGCGCAGTAAACATAGGAACAGATTTACTAACATTTTGTGCAGCGCAGAAAACATAGGTCAGATTTACTAACATTTTATGCAGCGCAGCAAACGTAGGAACAGATTTACTAACATTTTATGCAGCGCAGCAAACGTAGGAACAGATTTACTAACGTTTTATGCAGCGCAGCAAACATAGAAACAGATTTACTAACATTTTGTGCAGCGCAGCAAACATAGGAACAGATTTACTAACATTTTATGCAGCGCAGCAAACGTAGAAACAGATTTACTAACGTTTTATGCAGCGCAGCAAACATAGAAACAGATTTACTAACATTTTATGCTGCGCAGCAAACATAGGAACAGATTTACTAACATTTTGTGCAGCGCAGCAAACATAGGAACAGATTTACTAACATTTTATGCAGCGCAGCAAACGTAGGAACAGATTTACTAACGTTTTATGCAGCGCAGCAAGCATAGGAACAGATTTACTAACATTTTGTGCAGCGCAGCAAACATAGGAACAGATTTACTAACATTTTGTGCAGCGCAGCAATCGTAGGAACAGATTTACTAACGTTTTATGCAGCGCAGCAAACAGAAACAGATTTACTAACATTTTATGCTGCGCAGCAAACATAGGAACAGATTTACTAACATTTTGTGCAGCGCAGCAAACGTAGGAACAGATTTACTAACATTTTATGCAGCGCAGCAAACGTAGGAACAGATTTACTAACGTTTTATGCAGCGCAGCAAACATAGAAACAGATTTACTAACATTTTGTGCAGCGCAGCAAACATAGGAACAGATTTACTAACATTTTGTGCAGCGCAGCAAACATAGGAACAGATTTACTAACATTGTATGCAGCGCAGCAAACTTAGAAACAGATTTACTAACATTTTATGCTGCGCAGCAAACATAGGAACAGATTTACTAACATTTTGTGCAGCGCAGCAAACATAGGAACAGATTTACTAACATTTTATGCAGCGCAGCAAACATAGGAACAGATTTACTAACATTTTGTGCAGCGCAGCAAACATAGAAACAGATTTACTAACATTTTATGCAGCGCAGCAAACATAAGTCAGATTTACTAACGTTTTATGCAGCGCAGCAAACATAGAAACAGATTTACTAACATTTTATGCTGCGCAGCAAACATAGGAACAGATTTACTAAAATTTTGCGCAGCGCAGCAAACATAGCAACAGATTTACTAACATTTTATGCAGCGCAGCAAACATAGGAACAGATTTACTAACATTTTGTGCAGCGCAGCAAACATAGGAACAGATTTACTAACATTTTATGCTGCGCAGCGAACATAGGAACAGATTTACTAACGTTTTATGCAGCGCAGCAAACATAGGAACAGATTTACTAACGTTTTATGCAGCGCAGCAAACATAGGAACAGATTTACTAACATTTTATGCAGCGCAGCAAACGTAGGAACAGATTTACTAACGTTTTATGCAGCGCAGCAAACATAGGAACAGATTTACTAACATTTTGTGCAGCGCAGCACACATAAGTCAGATTTACTAACATTTTATGCAGTGCAGCAAACGTAGGAACAGATTTACTAACGTTTTATGCAGCGCAGCAAACATAGAAACAGATTTACTAACATTTTATGCAGCGCAGCAAACGTAGGAACAGATTTACTAACGTTTTATGCAGCGCAGCAAACATAGGTCAGAATAACTAACATTTTATGCTGCGCAGCAAACATAGAAACAGATTTACTAACATTTTATGCTGCGCAGCAAACATAGGAACAGATTTACTAACATTTTGTGCAGCGCAGCAAACATAAGTCAGATTTACTAACGTTTTATGCAGCGCAGCAGACATAGAACAGATTTACTAACGTGTTATGCAGCACATCAAACATAGGAACAGATTTACTAATGTTTTATGCAGCGCAGCAAACATAGGAACAGATTTACTAACATTTTATGCAGCGCAGCAAACATAGAACAGGTTTACTAACGTGTTATGCAGCGCATCAAACATAGGAACAGATTTACTAACATTTTATGCAGCGCAGCAAACATAGTAACAGATTTACTAACATTTTGTGCAGCGCAGCAAACATAGGTCAGATTTACTAACATTTTATGCAGCGCAGCAAACGTAGGAACAGATTTACTAACATTTTATGCAGCGCAGCAAACGTAGGAACAGATTTACTAACGTTTTATGCAGCGCAGCAAATATAGAAACAGATTTACTAACATTTTGTGCAGCGCAGCAAACATAGGAACAGATTTACTAACATTTTATGCAGCGCAGCAAACGTAGGAACAGATTTACTAACGTTTTATGCAGCGCAGCAAACATAGAAACAGATTTACTAACAGTTTATGCTGCGCAGCAAACATAGGAACAGATTTACTAACATTTTGTGCAGCGCAGCAAACATAAGTCAGATTTACTAACATTTTGTGCAGCGCAGCAAACATAAGTCAGATATACTAACGTTTTCTGCAGCGCAGCAAACATAGAAAGAGATTTACTAACATTTTATGCTGCGCAGCAAACATAGGAACAGATTTACTAACATTTTGTGCAGCGCAGCAAACATAGGAACAGATTTACCAACATTTTATGCAGCGCAGCAAACATAGGAACAGATTTACTAACGTTTTATGCAGCGCAGCAAACATAGAAACAGATTTACTAACATTTTATGCAGCGCAGCAAACATAAGTCATATTTACTAACGTTTTATGCAGCGCAGCAAACATAGAAACAGATTTACTAACATTTTATGCTGCGCAGCAAACATAGGAACAGATTTACTAACATTTTATGCTGCGCATCAAACATAGGAACAGATTTACTAACATTTTATGCTGCGCAGCAAACATAGGAACAGATTTACTAACATTTTGCGCAGCGCAGCAAACATAGCAACAGATTTACTAACATTTTATGCAGCGCAGCAAACATAGGAACAGATTTACTAACATTTTGTGCAGCGCAGCAAACATAGGAACAGATTTACTAACATTTTATGCTGCGCAGCAAACATAGGAACAGATTTACCAACATTTTGTGCAGCGCAGCAAACATAAGTCAGATTTACTAACATTTTATGCAGCGCAGCAAACGTAGGAACAGATTTACTAACGTTTTATGCAGCGCAGCAAACATAGAAACAGATTTACTAACATTTTGTGCAGCGCAGCAAACATAGGAACAGATTTACTAACATTTTATGCAGCGCAGCAAACATAAGTCAGATTTACTAACATTTTATGCTGCGCAGCAAACATAGGAACAGATTTACTAACATTTTGTGCAGCGCAGCAAACATAAGTCAGATTTACTAACATTTTATGCAGCGCAGCAAACGTAGGAACAGATTTACTAACGTTTTATGCAGCGCAGCAAACATAGAAACAGATTTACTAACATTTTGTGCAGCGCAGCAAACATAGGAACAGATTTACTAACATTTTATGCAGCGCAGCAAACGTAGGAACAGATTTACTAACGTTTTATGCAGCGCAGCAAACATAGAAACAGATTTACTAACATTTTATGCAGCACAGCAAACATAAGTCAGATTTACTAACGTTTTATGCAGCGCAGCAAACATAGAAACAGATTTACTAACGTTTTATGCAGCGCAGCAAACATAAGTCAGATTTACTAACGTTTTATGCAGCACAGCAAACATAGAAACAGATTTACTAACATTTTATGCAGCGCAGCAAACGTAGGAACAGATTTACTAACGTTTTATGCAGCGCAGCAAACATAGAAACAGATTTACTAACATTTTATGCAGCGCAGCAAACATAAGTCAGATTTACTAACGTTAAATGCAGCGCAGCAAACATAGAAACAGATTTACTAACATTTTATGCAGCGCAGCAAACATAAGTCAGATTTACTAACCTTTTATGCAGCGCAGCAAACATAGAAACAGATTTACTAACGTTTTATGCAGAGCAGCAAACGTAGGAACAGATTTACTAACGTTTTATGCAGCGCAGCAAACATAGGAACAGATTTACTAAAATTTTATGCAGCGCAGCAAACGTAGGAACAGATTTACTAACATTTTGTGCAGCGCAGCAAACATAGAAACAGATTTACTAACATTTTGTGAAGCGCAGCAAACATAGGTCAGATTTACTAACATTTTATGCAGCGCAGCAAACATAGAACAGGTTTACTAACGTGTTATGCAGCGCATCAAACATAGGAACAGATTTACTGACATTTTATGCAGCGCAGCAAAGTACAAACAGATTTACTAAAGTTTTATGCAGCGCAGCAAACATAGAAACAGATTTACTAACATTTTGTGCAGCGCAGCAAACATAGGTCAGATTTACTAACATTTTATGCAGCGCAGCAAACATAGAACAGGTTTACTAACGTATTATGCAGCACATCAAACATAGGAACAGATTTACTAATGTTTTATGCAGCGCAGCAAACATAGGAACAGATTTACTAACATTTTATGCAGCGCAGCAAACATAGAACAGGTTTACTAACGTGTTATGCAGCGCATCAAACATAGGAACAGATTTACTAACATTTTATGCAGCGCAGCAAACATAGGAACAGATTTAATAACATTTTGTGCAGCGCAGCAAACATAGGTCAGATTTACTAACATTTTATGCAGCGCAGCAAACATAGAACAGGTTTACTAACGTGTTATGCAGCGCATCAAACATAGGAACAGATTTACTAACATTTTATGCAGCGCAGCAAACGTAGGAACAGATTTACTAACGTTTTATGCAGCGCAGCAAACATAGGTCAGATTTACTAACATTTTATGCTGCGCAGCAAACATAGAAACAGATTTACTAACATTTTATGCTGCGCAGCAAACGTAGGAACAGATTTACTAACATTTTATGCAGCGCAGCAAACGTAGGAACAGATTTACTAACGTTTTATGCAGCGCAGCAAACATAGGTCAGATTTACTAACATTTTATGCTGCGCAGCAAACATAGGAACAGATTTACTAACATTTTATGCAGCGCAGCAAACGTAGGAACAGATTTACTAACGTTTTATGCAGCGCAGCAAACATAGGTCAGATTAACTAACATTTTATGCTGCGCAGCAAACATAGAAACAGATTTACTAACATTTTATGCTGCGCAGCAAACATAGGAACAGATTTACTAACATTTTGTGCAGCGCAGCAAACATAAGTAGGATTTACTAACGTTTTATGCAGCGCAGCAAACATAGAACAGATTTACTAACGTGTTATGCAGCACATCAAACATAGGAACAGATTTACTAATGTTTTATGCAGCGCAGCAAACATAGGAACAGATTTACTAACATTTTATGCAGCGCAGCAAACATAGAACAGGTTTACTAACGTGTTATGCAGCGCATCAAACATAGGAACAGATTTACTAACATTTTATGCAGCGCAGCAAACATAGGAACAGATTTACTAACCTTTTGTGCAGCGCAGCAAACATAGGTCAGATTTACTAACATTTTATGCAGCGCAGCAAACGTAGGAACAGATTTACTAACATTTTATGCAGCGCAGCAAACGTAGGAACAGATTTACTAACGTTTTATGCAGCGCAGCAAACATAGAAACAGATTTACTAACATTTTGTGCAGCGCAGCAAACATAAGTCAGATTTACTAACGTTTTATGCAGCGCAGCAAACATAGAACAGGTTTACTAACATTTTATGCTGCGCAGCAAACATAGAAACAGATTTACTAACATTTTATGCAGCGCAGCAAACGTAGGAACAGATTTACTAACATTTTATGCAGCGCAGCAAACATAGAAACAGATTTACTAACATTTTGTGCAGCACAGCAAACATAAGTCAGATTTACTAACGTTTTATGCAGCGCAGCAAACATAGAACAGGTTTGCTAACATTTTATGCTGCGCAGCAAACATAGAAACAGATTTACTAACATTTTGTGCAGCGCAGCAAACATAGGAACAGATTTACCAACATTTTATGCAGCGCAGCAAACATAGGAACAGATTTACTAACGTTTTATGCAGCGCAGCAAACATAGAAACAGATTTACTAACATTTTATGCAGCGCAGCAAACATAAGTCATATTTACTAACGTTTTATGCAGCGCAGCAAACATAGAAACAGATTTACTAACATTTTATGCTGCGCAGCAAACATAGGAACAGATTTACTAACATTTTATGTTGCGCATCAAACATAGGAACAGATTTACTAACATTTTATGCTGCGCAGCAAACATAGGAACAGATTTACTAACATTTTGCGCAGCGCAGCAAACATAGCAACAGATTTACTAACATTTTATGCAGCGCAGCAAACATAGGAACAGATTTACTAACATTTTGTGCAGCGCAGCAAACATAGGAACAGATTTACTAACATTTTATGCTGCGCAGCAAACATAGGAACAGATTTACCAACATTTTGTGCAGCGCAGCAAACATAAGTCAGATTTACTAACATTTTATGCAGCGCAGCAAACGTAGGAACAGATTTACTAACGTTTTATGCAGCGCAGCAAACATAGAAACAGATTTACTAACATTTTGTGCAGCGCAGCAAACATAGGAACAGATTTACTAACATTTTATGCAGCGCAGCAAACATAAGTCAGATTTACTAACATTTTATGCTGCGCAGCAAACATAGGAACAGATTTACTAACATTTTGTGCAGCGCAGCAAACATAAGTCAGATTTACTAACATTTTATGCAGCGCAGCAAACGTAGGAACAGATTTACTAACGTTTTATGCAGCGCAGCAAACATAGAAACAGATTTACTAACATTTTGTGCAGCGCAGCAAACATAGGAACAGATTTACTAACATTTTATGCAGCGCAGCAAACGTAGGAACAGATTTACTAACGTTTTATGCAGCGCAGCAAACATAGAAACAGATTTACTAACATTTTATGCAGCACAGCAAACATAAGTCAGATTTACTAACGTTTTATGCAGCGCAGCAAACATAGAAACAGATTTACTAACGTTTTATGCAGCGCAGCAAACATAAGTCAGATTTACTAACGTTTTATGCAGCACAGCAAACATAGAAACAGATTTACTAACATTTTATGCAGCGCAGCAAACGTAGGAAATGATTTACTAACGTTTTATGCAGCGCAGCAAACATAGAAACAGATTTACTAACATTTTATGCAGCGCAGCAAACATAAGTCAGATTTACTAACGTTTTATGCAGCGCAGCAAACATAGAAACAGATTTACTAACATTTTATGCAGCGCAGCAAACATAAGTCAGATTTACTAACCTTTTATGCAGCGCAGCAAACATAGAAACAGATTTACTAACGTTTTATGCAGAGCAGCAAACGTAGGAACAGATTTACTAACGTTTTATGCAGCGCAGCAAACATAGGAACAGATTTACTAACATTTTATGCAGCGCAGCAAACGTAGGAACAGATTTACTAACATTTTGTGCAGCGCAGCAAACATAGAAACAGATTTACTAACATTTTGTGAAGCGCAGCAAACATAGGTCAGATTTACTAACATTTTATGCAGCGCAGCAAACATAGAACAGGTTTACTAACGTGTTATGCAGCGCATCAAACATAGGAACAGATTTACTAACATTTTATGCAGCGCAGCAAAGTACGAACAGATTTACTAAAGTTTTATGCAGCGCAGCAAACATAGAAACAGATTTACTAACATTTTGTGCAGCGCAGCAAACATAGGTCAGATTTACTAACATTTTATGCAGCGCAGCAAACATAGAACAGGTTTACTAACGTATTATGCAGCACATCAAACATAGGAACAGATTTACTAATGTTTTATGCAGCGCAGCAAACATAGGAACAGATTTACTAACATTTTATGCAGCGCAGCAAACATAGAACAGGTTTACTAACGTGTTATGCAGCGCATCAAACATAGGAACAGATTTACTAACATTTTATGCAGCGCAGCAAACATAGGAACAGATTTAATAACATTTTGTGCAGCGCAGCAAACATAGGTCAGATTTACTAACATTTTATGCAGCGCAGCAAACATAGAACAGGTTTACTAACGTGTTATGCAGCGCATCAAACATAGGAACAGATTTACTAACATTTTATGCAGCGCAGCAAACGTAGGAACAGATTTACTAACGTTTTATGCAGCGCAGCAAACATAGGTCAGATTTACTAACATTTTATGCTGCGCAGCAAACATAGAAACAGATTTACTAACATGTTATGCTGCGCAGCAAACGTAGGAACAGATTTACTAACATTTTATGCAGCGCAGCAAACGTAGGAACAGATTTACTAACGTTTTATGCAGCGCAGCAAACATAGGTCAGATTTACTAACATTTTATGCTGCGCAGCAAACATAGGAACAGATTTACTAACATTTTATGCAGCGCAGCAAACGTAGGAACAGATTTACTAACGTTTTATGCAGCGCAGCAAACATAGGTCAGATTAACTAACATTTTATGCTGCGCAGCAAACATAGAAACAGATTTACTAACATTTTATGCTGCGCAGCAAACATAGGAACAGATTTACTAACATTTTGTGCAGCGCAGCAAACATAAGTAGGATTTACTAACGTTTTATGCAGCGCAGCAAACATAGAACAGATTTACTAACGTGTTATGCAGCACATCAAACATAGGAACAGATTTACTAATGTTTTATGCAGCGCAGCAAACATAGGAACAGATTTACTAACATTTTATGCAGCGCAGCAAACATAGAACAGGTTTACTAACGTGTTATGCAGCGCATCAAACATAGGAACAGATTTACTAACATTTTATGCAGCGCAGCAAACATAGGAACAGATTTACTAACCTTTTGTGCAGCGCAGCAAACATAGGTCAGATTTACTAACATTTTATGCAGCGCAGCAAACGTAGGAACAGATTTACTAACATTTTATGCAGCGCAGCAAACGTAGGAACAGATTTACTAACGTTTTATGCAGCGCAGCAAACATAGAAACAGATTTACTAACATTTTGTGCAGCGCAGCAAACATAAGTCAGATTTACTAACGTTTTATGCAGCGCAGCAAACATAGAACAGGTTTACTAACATTTTATGCTGCGCAGCAAACATAGAAACAGATTTACTAACATTTTATGCAGCGCAGCAAACGTAGGAACAGATTTACTAACATTTTATGCAGCGCAGCAAACATAGAAACAGATTTCCTAACATTTTGTGCAGCACAGCAAACATAAGTCAGATTTACTAACGTTTTATGCAGCGCAGCAAACATAGAACAGGTTTGCTAACATTTTATGCTGCGCAGCAAACATAGAAACAGATTTACTAACATTTTATGCAGCGCAGCAAACGTAGGAACAGATTTACTAACATTTTATGCAGCGCAGCAAACGTAGGAACAGATTTACTAACGTTTTATGCAGCGCAGCAAACATAGGTCAGATTTACTAACATTTTATGCTGCGCAGCAAACATAGGAACAGATTTACTAACATTTTATGCAGCGCAGCAAACGTAGGAACAGATTTACTAACGTTTTATGCAGCGCAGCAAACATAAGTCAGATTAACTAACATGTTATGCTGCGCAGCAAACATAGAAACAGATTTACTAACATTTTATGCTGCGCAGCAAACATGGGAACAGATTTACTAACAATTTGTGCAGCGCAGCAAACATAAGTCAGATTTACTAACGTTTTATGCAGCGCAGCAAACATAGAACAGATTTACTAACGTGTTATGCAGCACATCAAACATAGGAACAGATTTACTAATGTTTTATGCAGCGCAGCAAACATAGGAACAGATTTACTAACATTTTATGCAGCGCAGCAAACATAGAACAGGTTTACTAACGTGTTATGCAGCACATCAAACATAGGAACAGATTTACTAACATTTTATGCAGCGCAGCAAACATAGGAACAGATTTACTAACATTTTGTGCAGCGCAGCAAACATAGGTCAGATTTACTAACATTTTATGCAGCGCAGCAAACGTAGGAACAGATTTACTAACATTTTATGCAGCGCAGCAAACGTAGGAACAGATTTACTAACGTTTTATGCAGCGCAGCAAACATAGAAACCGATTTACTAACATTTTGTGCAGCGCAGCAAACATAGGAACAGATTTACTAACATTTTATGCAGCGCAGCAAACGTAGGAACAGATTTACTAACGTTTTATGCAGCGCAGCAAACATAGAAACAGATTTACTAACATTTTATGCTGCGCAGCAAACATAGGAACAGATTTACTAACATTGTGTGCAGCGCAGCAAACATAGGAACAGATTTACTAACATTTTATGCAGCGCAGCAAACGTAGGAACAGATTTACTAACGTGTTATGCAGCGCAGCAAGCATAGGAACAGATTTACTAACATTTTGTGCAGCGCAGCAAACATAGGAACAGATTTACTAACATTTTGTGCAGCGCAGCAAACGTAGGAACAGATTTACTGACGTTTTATGCAGCGCAGCAAACATAGAAACAGATTTACTAACATTTTATGCTGCGCAGCAAACATAGGAACAGATTTACTAACATTTTGTGCAGCGCAGCAAACGTAGGAACGGATTTACTAACATTTTATGCAGCGCAGCAAACGTAGGAACAGATTTACTAACGTTTTATGCAGCGCAGCAAACATAGAAACAGATTTACTAACATTTTGTGCAGCGCAGCAAACATAGGAACAGATTTACTAACATTTTGTGCAGCGCAGCAAACATAGGAACAGATTTACTAACATTTTATGCAGCGCAGCAAACGTAGGAACAGATTTACTAACGTTTTATGCAGCGCAGCAAACTTAGAAACAGATTTACTAACATTTTATGCTGCGCAGCAAACATAGGAACAGATTTACTAACATTTTGTGCAGCGCAGCAAACATAGGAACAGATTTACTAACATTTTATGCAGCGCAGCAAACGTAGGAACAGATTTACTAACGTTTTATGCAGCGCAGCAAACATAGAAACAGATTTACTAACATTTTATGCAGCGCAGCAAACATAGGAACAGATTTACTAAAATTTTATGCTGCGCAGCAAACATAGGAACAGATTTACTAACATTTTGTGCAGCGCAGCAAACATAGAAACAGATTTACTAACATTTTATGCAGCGCAGCAAACATAAGTCAGATTTACTAACGTTTTATGCAGCGCAGCAAACATAGAAACAGATTTACTAACATTTTATGCTGCGCAGCAAACATAGGAACAGATTTACTAACATTTTGCGCAGCGCAGCAAACATAGCAACAGATTTACTAACATTTTATGCAGCGCAGCAAACATAGGAACAGATTTACTAACATTTTGTGCAGCGCAGCAAACATAGGAACAGATTTACTAACATTTTATGCTGCGCAGCAAACATAGGAACAGATTTACTAACGTTTTATGCAGCGCAGCAAACATAGGAACAGATTTACTAACGTTTTATGCAGCGCAGCAAACATAGGAACAGATTTACTAACATTTTATGCAGCGCAGCAAACGTAGGAACAGATTTACTAACGTTTTATGCAGCGCAGCAAACATAGGAACAGATTTACTAACATTTTGTGCAGCGCAGCAAACATAAGTCAGATTTACTAACATTTTATGCAGCGCAGCAAACGTAGGAACAGATTTACTAACGTTTTATGCAGCGCAGCAAACATAGAAACAGATTTACTAACATTTTATGCAGCGCAGCAAACGTAGGAACAGATTTACTAACGTTTTATGCAGCGCAGCAAACATAGGTCAGATTAACTAACATTTTATGCTGCGCAGCAAACATAGAAACAGATTTACTAACATTTTATGCTGCGCAGCAAACATAGGAACAGATTTACTAACATTTTGTGCAGCGCAGCAAACATAAGTCAGATTTACTAACGTTTTATGCAGCGCAGCAAACATAGAACAGATTTACTAACGTGTTATGCAGCACATCAAACATAGGAACAGATTTACTAATGTTTTATGCAGCGCAGCAAACATAGGAACAGATTTACTAACATTTTATGCAGCGCAGCAAACATAGAACAGGTTTACTAACGTGTTATGCAGCGCATCAAACATAGGAACAGATTTACTAACATTTTATGCAGCGCAGCAAACATAGGAACAGATTTACTAACATTTTGTGCAGCGCAGCAAACATAGGTCAGATTTACTAACATTTTATGCAGCGCAGCAAACGTAGGAACAGATTTACTAACATTTTATGCAGCGCAGCAAACATAGGAACAGATTTACTAACGTTTTATGCAGCGCAGCAAATATAGAAACAGATTAACTAACATTTTGTGCAGCGCAGCAAACATAGGAACAGATTTACTAACATTTTATGCAGCGCAGCAAACGTAGGAACAGATTTACTAACGTTTTATGCAGCGCAGCAAACATAGAAACAGATTTACTAACAGTTTATGCTGCGCAGCAAACATAGGAACAGATTTACTAACATTTTGTGCAGCGCAGCAAACATAAGTCAGATTTACTAACGTTTTCTGCAGCGCAGCAAACATAGAAAGAGATTTACTAACATTTTATGCTGCGCAGCAAACATAGGAACAGATTTACTAACATTTTGTGCAGCGCAGCAAACATAGGAACAGATTTACCAACATTTTATGCAGCGCAGCAAACATAGGAACAGATTTACTAACGTTTTATGCAGCGCAGCAAACATAGAAACAGATTTACTAACTTTTTATGCAGCGCAGCAAACATAAGTCAGATTTACTAACGTTTTATGCAGCGCAGCAAACATAGAAACAGATTTACTAACATTTTATGCTGCGCAGCAAACATAGGAACAGATTTACTAACATTTTATGCTGCGCATCAAACATAGGAACAGATTTACTAACATTTTATGCTGCGCAGCAAACATAGGAACAGATTTACTAACATTTTGCACAGCGCAGCAAACATAGCAACAGATTTACTAACATTTTATGCAGCGCAGCAAACATAGGAACAGATTTACTAACATTTTGTGCAGCGCAGCAAACATAGGAACAGATTTACTAACATTTTATGCTGCGCAGCAAACATAGGAACAGATTTACCAACATTTTGTGCAGCGCAGCAAACATAAGTCAGATTTACTAACATTTTATGCTGCGCAGCAAACATAGGAACAGATTTACTAACATTTTGCGCAGCGCAGCAAACATAGCAACAGATTTACTAACATTTTATGCAGCGCAGCAAACATAGGAACAGATTTACTAACATTTTGTGCAGCGCAGCAAACATAGGAACAGATTTACTAACATTTTATGCTGCGCAGCAAACATAGGAACAGATTTACTAACGTTTTATGCAGCGCAGCAAACATAGGAACAGATTTACTAACGTTTTATGCAGCGCAGCAAACATAGGAACAGATTTACTAACATTTTATGCAGCGCAGCAAACGTAGGAACAGATTTACTAACGTTTTATGCAGCGCAGCAAACATAGGAACAGATTTACTAACATTTTGTGCAGCGCAGCAAACATAAGTCAGATTTACTAACATTTTATGCAGCGCAGCAAACGTAGGAACAGATTTACTAACGTTTTATGCAGCGCAGCAAACATAGAAACAGATTTACTAACATTTTATGCAGCGCAGCAAACGTAGGAACAGATTTACTAACGTTTTATGCAGCGCAGCAAACATAGGTCAGATTAACTAACATTTTATGCTGCGCAGCAAACATAGAAACAGATTTACTAACATTTTATGCTGCGCAGCAAACATAGGAACAGATTTACTAACATTTTGTGCAGCGCAGCAAACATAAGTCAGATTTACTAACGTTTTATGCAGCGCAGCAAACATAGAACAGATTTACTAACGTGTTATGCAGCACATCAAACATAGGAACAGATTTACTAATGTTTTATGCAGCGCAGCAAACATAGGAACAGATTTACTAACATTTTATGCAGCGCAGCAAACATAGAACAGGTTTACTAACGTGTTATGCAGCGCATCAAACATAGGAACAGATTTACTAACATTTTATGCAGCGCAGCAAACATAGGAACAGATTTACTAACATTTTGTGCAGCGCAGCAAACATAGGTCAGATTTACTAACATTTTATGCAGCGCAGCAAACGTAGGAACAGATTTACTAACATTTTATGCAGCGCAGCAAACATAGGAACAGATTTACTAACGTTTTATGCAGCGCAGCAAATATAGAAACAGATTAACTAACATTTTGTGCAGCGCAGCAAACATAGGAACAGATTTACTAACATTTTATGCAGCGCAGCAAACGTAGGAACAGATTTACTAACGTTTTATGCAGCGCAGCAAACATAGAAACAGATTTACTAACAGTTTATGCTGCGCAGCAAACATAGGAACAGATTTACTAACATTTTGTGCAGCGCAGCAAACATAAGTCAGATTTACTAACGTTTTCTGCAGCGCAGCAAACATAGAAAGAGATTTACTAACATTTTATGCTGCGCAGCAAACATAGGAACAGATTTACTAACATTTTGTGCAGCGCAGCAAACATAGGAACAGATTTACCAACATTTTATGCAGCGCAGCAAACATAGGAACAGATTTACTAACGTTTTATGCAGCGCAGCAAACATAGAAACAGATTTACTAACTTTTTATGCAGCGCAGCAAACATAAGTCAGATTTACTAACGTTTTATGCAGCGCAGCAAACATAGAAACAGATTTACTAACATTTTATGCTGCGCAGCAAACATAGGAACAGATTTACTAACATTTTATGCTGCGCATCAAACATAGGAACAGATTTACTAACATTTTATGCTGCGCAGCAAACATAGGAACAGATTTACTAACATTTTGCACAGCGCAGCAAACATAGCAACAGATTTACTAACATTTTATGCAGCGCAGCAAACATAGGAACAGATTTACTAACATTTTGTGCAGCGCAGCAAACATAGGAACAGATTTACTAACATTTTATGCTGCGCAGCAAACATAGGAACAGATTTACCAACATTTTGTGCAGCGCAGCAAACATAAGTCAGATTTACTAACATTTTATGCAGCGCAGCAAACGTAGGAACAGATTTACTAACGTTTTATGCAGCGCAGCAAACATAGAAACAGATTTACTAACATTTTGTGCAGCGCAGCAAACATGGGAACAGATTTACTAACGTTTTATGCAGCGCAGCAAACATAAGTCAGATTTACTAACATTTTATGCTGCGCAGCAAACATAGGAACAGATTTACTAACATTTTGTGCAGCGCAGCAAACATAAGTCAGATTTACTAACATTTTATGCAGCGCAGCAAACGTAGGAACAGATTTACTAATGTTTTATGCAGCGCAGCAAACATAGAAACAGATTTACTAACATTTTGTGCAGCGCAGCAAACATAGGAACAGATTTACTAACATTTTATGCAGCGCAGCAAACGTAGGAACAGATTTACTAACGTTTTATGCAGCGCAGCAAACATAGAAACAGATTTACTAACATTTTATGCAGCGCAGCAAACATAAGTCATATTTACTAACGTTTTATGCAGCGCAGCAAACATAGAAACAGATTTACTAACATTTTATGCTGCGCAGCAAACATAGGAACAGATTTACTAACATTTTATGTTGCGCATCAAACATAGGAACAGATTTACTAACATTTTATGCTGCGCAGCAAACATAGGAACAGATTTACTAACATTTTGCGCAGCGCAGCAAACATAGCAACAGATTTACTAACATTTTATGCAGCGCAGCAAACATAGGAACAGATTTACTAACATTTTGTGCAGCGCAGCAAACATAGGAACAGATTTACTAACATTTTATGCTGCGCAGCAAACATAGGAACAGATTTACCAACATTTTGTGCAGCGCAGCAAACATAAGTCAGATTTACTAACATTTTATGCAGCGCAGCAAACGTAGGAACAGATTTACTAACGTTTTATGCAGCGCAGCAAACATAGAAACAGATTTACTAACATTTTGTGCAGCGCAGCAAACATAGGAACAGATTTACTAACATTTTATGCAGCGCAGCAAACATAAGTCAGATTTACTAACATTTTATGCTGCGCAGCAAACATAGGAACAGATTTACTAACATTTTGTGCAGCGCAGCAAACATAAGTCAGATTTACTAACATTTTATGCAGCGCAGCAAACGTAGGAACAGATTTACTAACGTTTTATGCAGCGCAGCAAACATAGAAACAGATTTACTAACATTTTGTGCAGCGCAGCAAACATAGGAACAGATTTACTAACATTTTATGCAGCGCAGCAAACGTAGGAACAGATTTACTAACGTTTTATGCAGCGCAGCAAACATAGAAACAGATTTACTAACATTTTATGCAGCACAGCAAACATAAGTCAGATTTACTAACGTTTTATGCAGCGCAGCAAACATAGAAACAGATTTACTAACGTTTTATGCAGCGCAGCAAACATAAGTCAGATTTACTAACGTTTTATGCAGCACAGCAAACATAGAAACAGATTTACTAACATTTTATGCAGCGCAGCAAACGTAGGAAATGATTTACTAACGTTTTATGCAGCGCAGCAAACATAGAAACAGATTTACTAACATTTTATGCAGCGCAGCAAACATAAGTCAGATTTACTAACGTTTTATGCAGCGCAGCAAACATAGAAACAGATTTACTAACATTTTATGCAGCGCAGCAAACATAAGTCAGATTTACTAACCTTTTATGCAGCGCAGCAAACATAGAAACAGATTTACTAACGTTTTATGCAGAGCAGCAAACGTAGGAACAGATTTACTAACGTTTTATGCAGCGCAGCAAACATAGGAACAGATTTACTAACATTTTATGCAGCGCAGCAAACGTAGGAACAGATTTACTAACATTTTGTGCAGCGCAGCAAACATAGAAACAGATTTACTAACATTTTGTGAAGCGCAGCAAACATAGGTCAGATTTACTAACATTTTATGCAGCGCAGCAAACATAGAACAGGTTTACTAACGTGTTATGCAGCGCATCAAACATAGGAACAGATTTACTAACATTTTATGCAGCGCAGCAAAGTACGAACAGATTTACTAAAGTTTTATGCAGCGCAGCAAACATAGAAACAGATTTACTAACATTTTGTGCAGCGCAGCAAACATAGGTCAGATTTACTAACATTTTATGCAGCGCAGCAAACATAGAACAGGTTTACTAACGTATTATGCAGCACATCAAACATAGGAACAGATTTACTAATGTTTTATGCAGCGCAGCAAACATAGGAACAGATTTACTAACATTTTATGCAGCGCAGCAAACATAGAACAGGTTTACTAACGTGTTATGCAGCGCATCAAACATAGGAACAGATTTACTAACATTTTATGCAGCGCAGCAAACATAGGAACAGATTTAATAACATTTTGTGCAGCGCAGCAAACATAGGTCAGATTTACTAACATTTTATGCAGCGCAGCAAACATAGAACAGGTTTACTAACGTGTTATGCAGCGCATCAAACATAGGAACAGATTTACTAACATTTTATGCAGCGCAGCAAACGTAGGAACAGATTTACTAACGTTTTATGCAGCGCAGCAAACATAGGTCAGATTTACTAACATTTTATGCTGCGCAGCAAACATAGAAACAGATTTACTAACATGTTATGCTGCGCAGCAAACGTAGGAACAGATTTACTAACATTTTATGCAGCGCAGCAAACGTAGGAACAGATTTACTAACGTTTTATGCAGCGCAGCAAACATAGGTCAGATTTACTAACATTTTATGCTGCGCAGCAAACATAGGAACAGATTTACTAACATTTTATGCAGCGCAGCAAACGTAGGAACAGATTTACTAACGTTTTATGCAGCGCAGCAAACATAGGTCAGATTAACTAACATTTTATGCTGCGCAGCAAACATAGAAACAGATTTACTAACATTTTATGCTGCGCAGCAAACATAGGAACAGATTTACTAACATTTTGTGCAGCGCAGCAAACATAAGTAGGATTTACTAACGTTTTATGCAGCGCAGCAAACATAGAACAGATTTACTAACGTGTTATGCAGCACATCAAACATAGGAACAGATTTACTAATGTTTTATGCAGCGCAGCAAACATAGGAACAGATTTACTAACATTTTATGCAGCGCAGCAAACATAGAACAGGTTTACTAACGTGTTATGCAGCGCATCAAACATAGGAACAGATTTACTAACATTTTATGCAGCGCAGCAAACATAGGAACAGATTTACTAACCTTTTGTGCAGCGCAGCAAACATAGGTCAGATTTACTAACATTTTATGCAGCGCAGCAAACGTAGGAACAGATTTACTAACATTTTATGCAGCGCAGCAAACGTAGGAACAGATTTACTAACGTTTTATGCAGCGCAGCAAACATAGAAACAGATTTACTAACATTTTGTGCAGCGCAGCAAACATAAGTCAGATTTACTAACGTTTTATGCAGCGCAGCAAACATAGAACAGGTTTACTAACATTTTATGCTGCGCAGCAAACATAGAAACAGATTTACTAACATTTTATGCAGCGCAGCAAACGTAGGAACAGATTTACTAACATTTTATGCAGCGCAGCAAACATAGAAACAGATTTCCTAACATTTTGTGCAGCACAGCAAACATAAGTCAGATTTACTAACGTTTTATGCAGCGCAGCAAACATAGAACAGGTTTGCTAACATTTTATGCTGCGCAGCAAACATAGAAACAGATTTACTAACATTTTATGCAGCGCAGCAAACGTAGGAACAGATTTACTAACATTTTATGCAGCGCAGCAAACGTAGGAACAGATTTACTAACGTTTTATGCAGCGCAGCAAACATAGGTCAGATTTACTAACATTTTATGCTGCGCAGCAAACATAGGAACAGATTTACTAACATTTTATGCAGCGCAGCAAACGTAGGAACAGATTTACTAACGTTTTATGCAGCGCAGCAAACATAAGTCAGATTAACTAACATGTTATGCTGCGCAGCAAACATAGAAACAGATTTACTAACATTTTATGCTGCGCAGCAAACATGGGAACAGATTTACTAACAATTTGTGCAGCGCAGCAAACATAAGTCAGATTTACTAACGTTTTATGCAGCGCAGCAAACATAGAACAGATTTACTAACGTGTTATGCAGCACATCAAACATAGGAACAGATTTACTAATGTTTTATGCAGCGCAGCAAACATAGGAACAGATTTACTAACATTTTATGCAGCGCAGCAAACATAGAACAGGTTTACTAACGTGTTATGCAGCACATCAAACATAGGAACAGATTTACTAACATTTTATGCAGCGCAGCAAACATAGGAACAGATTTACTAACATTTTGTGCAGCGCAGCAAACATAGGTCAGATTTACTAACATTTTATGCAGCGCAGCAAACGTAGGAACAGATTTACTAACATTTTATGCAGCGCAGCAAACGTAGGAACAGATTTACTAACGTTTTATGCAGCGCAGCAAACATAGAAACCGATTTACTAACATTTTGTGCAGCGCAGCAAACATAGGAACAGATTTACTAACATTTTATGCAGCGCAGCAAACGTAGGAACAGATTTACTAACGTTTTATGCAGCGCAGCAAACATAGAAACAGATTTACTAACATTTTATGCTGCGCAGCAAACATAGGAACAGATTTACTAACATTGTGTGCAGCGCAGCAAACATAGGAACAGATTTACTAACATTTTATGCAGCGCAGCAAACGTAGGAACAGATTTACTAACGTGTTATGCAGCGCTGCAAGCATAGGAACAGATTTACTAACATTTTGTGCAGCGCAGCAAACATAGGAACAGATTTACTAACATTTTGTGCAGCGCAGCAAACGTAGGAACAGATTTACTGACGTTTTATGCAGCGCAGCAAACATAGAAACAGATTTACTAACATTTTATGCTGCGCAGCAAACATAGGAACAGATTTACTAACATTTTGTGCAGCGCAGCAAACGTAGGAACGGATTTACTAACATTTTATGCAGCGCAGCAAACGTAGGAACAGATTTACTAACGTTTTATGCAGCGCAGCAAACATAGAAACAGATTTACTAACATTTTGTGCAGCGCAGCAAACATAGGAACAGATTTACTAACATTTTGTGCAGCGCAGCAAACATAGGAACAGATTTACTAACATTTTATGCAGCGCAGCAAACGTAGGAACAGATTTACTAACGTTTTATGCAGCGCAGCAAACTTAGAAACAGATTTACTAACATTTTATGCTGCGCAGCAAACATAGGAACAGATTTACTAACATTTTGTGCAGCGCAGCAAACATAGGAACAGATTTACTAACATTTTATGCAGCGCAGCAAACGTAGGAACAGATTTACTAACGTTTTATGCAGCGCAGCAAACATAGAAACAGATTTACTAACATTTTATGCAGCGCAGCAAACATAGGAACAGATTTACTAAAATTTTATGCTGCGCAGCAAACATAGGAACAGATTTACTAACATTTTGTGCAGCGCAGCAAACATAGAAACAGATTTACTAACATTTTATGCAGCGCAGCAAACATAAGTCAGATTTACTAACGTTTTATGCAGCGCAGCAAACATAGAAACAGATTTACTAACATTTTATGCTGCGCAGCAAACATAGGAACAGATTTACTAACATTTTGCGCAGCGCAGCAAACATAGCAACAGATTTACTAACATTTTATGCAGCGCAGCAAACATAGGAACAGATTTACTAACATTTTGTGCAGCGCAGCAAACATAGGAACAGATTTACTAACATTTTATGCTGCGCAGCAAACATAGGAACAGATTTACTAACGTTTTATGCAGCGCAGCAAACATAGGAACAGATTTACTAACGTTTTATGCAGCGCAGCAAACATAGGAACAGATTTACTAACATTTTATGCAGCGCAGCAAACGTAGGAACAGATTTACTAACGTTTTATGCAGCGCAGCAAACATAGGAACAGATTTACTAACATTTTGTGCAGCGCAGCAAACATAAGTCAGATTTACTAACATTTTATGCAGCGCAGCAAACGTAGGAACAGATTTACTAACGTTTTATGCAGCGCAGCAAACATAGAAACAGATTTACTAACATTTTATGCAGCGCAGCAAACGTAGGAACAGATTTACTAACGTTTTATGCAGCGCAGCAAACATAGGTCAGATTAACTAACATTTTATGCTGCGCAGCAAACATAGAAACAGATTTACTAACATTTTATGCTGCGCAGCAAACATAGGAACAGATTTACTAACATTTTGTGCAGCGCAGCAAACATAAGTCAGATTTACTAACGTTTTATGCAGCGCAGCAAACATAGAACAGATTTACTAACGTGTTATGCAGCACATCAAACATAGGAACAGATTTACTAATGTTTTATGCAGCGCAGCAAACATAGGAACAGATTTACTAACATTTTATGCAGCGCAGCAAACATAGAACAGGTTTACTAACGTGTTATGCAGCGCATCAAACATAGGAACAGATTTACTAACATTTTATGCAGCGCAGCAAACATAGGAACAGATTTACTAACATTTTGTGCAGCGCAGCAAACATAGGTCAGATTTACTAACATTTTATGCAGCGCAGCAAACGTAGGAACAGATTTACTAACATTTTATGCAGCGCAGCAAACATAGGAACAGATTTACTAACGTTTTATGCAGCGCAGCAAATATAGAAACAGATTAACTAACATTTTGTGCAGCGCAGCAAACATAGGAACAGATTTACTAACATTTTATGCAGCGCAGCAAACGTAGGAACAGATTTACTAACGTTTTATGCAGCGCAGCAAACATAGAAACAGATTTACTAACAGTTTATGCTGCGCAGCAAACATAGGAACAGATTTACTAACATTTTGTGCAGCGCAGCAAACATAAGTCAGATTTACTAACGTTTTCTGCAGCGCAGCAAACATAGAAAGAGATTTACTAACATTTTATGCTGCGCAGCAAACATAGGAACAGATTTACTAACATTTTGTGCAGCGCAGCAAACATAGGAACAGATTTACCAACATTTTATGCAGCGCAGCAAACATAGGAACAGATTTACTAACGTTTTATGCAGCGCAGCAAACATAGAAACAGATTTACTAACTTTTTATGCAGCGCAGCAAACATAAGTCAGATTTACTAACGTTTTATGCAGCGCAGCAAACATAGAAACAGATTTACTAACATTTTATGCTGCGCAGCAAACATAGGAACAGATTTACTAACATTTTATGCTGCGCATCAAACATAGGAACAGATTTACTAACATTTTATGCTGCGCAGCAAACATAGGAACAGATTTACTAACATTTTGCACAGCGCAGCAAACATAGCAACAGATTTACTAACATTTTATGCAGCGCAGCAAACATAGGAACAGATTTACTAACATTTTGTGCAGCGCAGCAAACATAGGAACAGATTTACTAACATTTTATGCTGCGCAGCAAACATAGGAACAGATTTACCAACATTTTGTGCAGCGCAGCAAACATAAGTCAGATTTACTAACATTTTATGCAGCGCAGCAAACGTAGGAACAGATTTACTAACGTTTTATGCAGCGCAGCAAACATAGAAACAGATTTACTAACATTTTGTGCAGCGCAGCAAACATGGGAACAGATTTACTAACGTTTTATGCAGCGCAGCAAACATAAGTCAGATTTACTAACATTTTATGCTGCGCAGCAAACATAGGAACAGATTTACTAACATTTTGTGCAGCGCAGCAAACATAAGTCAGATTTACTAACATTTTATGCAGCGCAGCAAACGTAGGAACAGATTTACTAATGTTTTATGCAGCGCAGCAAACATAGAAACAGATTTACTAACATTTTGTGCAGCGCAGCAAACATAGGAACAGATTTACTAACATTTTATGCAGCGCAGCAAACGTAGGAACAGATTTACTAACGTTTTATGCAGCGCAGCACACATAGAAACAGATTTACTAACATTTTATGCAGCACAGCAAACATAAGTCAGATTTACTAACGTTTTATGCAGCGCAGCAAACATAGAAACAGATTTACTAACGTTTTATGCAGCGCAGCAAACATAAGTCAGATTTACTAACGTTTTATGCAGCGCAGCAAACATAGAAACAGATTTACTAACATTTTATGCAGCGCAGCAAACGTAGGAACAGATTTACTAACGTTTTATGCAGCGCAGCAAACATAGAAACAGATTTACTAACATTTTATGCAGCGCAGCAAACATAAGTCAGATTTACTAACGTTTTATGCAGCGCAGCAAACATAGAAACAGATTTACTAACATTTTATGCAGCGCAGCAAACATAAGTCAGATTTACTAACCTTTTATGCAGCGCAGCAAACATAGAAACAGATTTACTAAGGTTTTATGCAGCGCAGCAAACGTAGGAACAGATTTACTAACGTTTTATGCAGCGCAGCAAACATAGGAACAGATTTACTAACATTTTATGCAGCGCAGCAAACGTAGGAACAGATTTACTAACATTTTGTGCAGCGCAGCAAACATAGGAACAGATTTACTAACATTTTATGCAGCGCAGCAAACATAGAAACAGATTTACTAACGTTTTATACAGCGCAGCAAACATAGAAACAGATTTACTAACGTTTTATGCAGCGCAGCAAACGTAGGAACAGATTTACTAACATTTTGTGCAGCGCAGCAAACATAGGAACAGATTTACTAACATTTTATGCAGCGCAGCAAACGTAGGAACAGATTTACTAACGTTTTATGCAGCGCAGCAAACATAGAAGCAGATTTACTAACATTTTATGCAGCGCAGCAAACATAAGTCAGATTTACTAACGTTTTATGCAGCGCAGCAAACATAGAAACAGATTTACTAACGTTTTATGCAGCGCAGCAAACATAAGTCAGATTTACTAACGTTTTATGCAGCGCAGCAAACATAGAAACAGATTTACTAACGTTTTATGCAGCGCAGCAAACGGAGGAACAGATTTACTAACATTTTGTGCAGCGCAGCAAACATAGGAACAGATTTACTAACATTGTATGCAGCGCAGCAAACGTAGGAACAGATTTACTAACGTTTTATGCAGCGCAGCAAACATAGAAACAGATTTACTAACATTTTATGCAGCGCAGCAAACATAAGTCAGATTTACTAACGTTTTATGCAGCGCAGCAAACATAGAAACAGATTTACTAACGTTTTATGCAGCGCAGCAAACATAAGTCAGATTTACTAACGTTTTATGCAGCGCAGCAAACATAGAAACAGATTTACTAACATTTTATGCAGCGCAGCAAACGTAGGAACAGATTTACTAACGTTTTATGCAGCGCAGCAAACATAGAAACAGATTTACTAACATTTTATGCAGCGCAGCAAACATAAGTCAGATATACTAACGTTTTATGCAGCGCAGCAAACATAGAAACAGATTTACTAACGTTTTATGCAGCGCAGCAAACATAGAAACAGATTTACTAACATTTTATGCAGCGCAGCAAACATAAGTCAGATTTACTAACGTTTTATGCAGCGCAGCAAACATAGAAACAGATTTACAAACATTTTATGCAGCGCAGCAAACATAAGTCAGATTTACTAACGTTTTATGCAGCGCAGCAAACATAGGAACAGATTTACTAACATTTTATGCAGCGCAGCAAACGTAGGAACAGATTTACTAACGTTTTATGCAGCGCAGCAAACATAGAAACAGATTTACTAACATTTTATGCAGCGCAGCAAACATAAGTCAGATTTACTAAAGTTTTATGCAGCGCAGCAAACATAGAAACAGATTTACTAACGTTTTATGCAGCGCAGCAAACATAGAAACAGATTTACTAACATTTTATGCAGCGCAGCAAACATAAGTCAGATTTACTAACGTTTTATGCAGCGCAGCAAACGTAGGAACAGATTTACTAACGTTTTATGCAGCTCAGGAGACATAGAAACAGATTTACTAACATTTTATGCAGCGCAGCAAACATAAGTCAGATTTACTAACGTTTTATGCAGCGCAGCAAACATAGGTCAGATTTACTAACGTTTTATGCAGCACATCAAACATAGGAACAGATTTACTAACATTTTATGCAGCGCAGCAAACATAGAAACAGATTTACTAACATTTTATGCAGCGCAGCAAACATAAGTCAGATTTACTAACGTTTTATGCAGCGCAGCAAACATAGAAACAGATTTACTAACGTTTTATGCAGCGCAGCAAACATAGCAACAGGGGGGCCAATACACAGAACTAATCTGAGACAAAATCCTAAACTTACTACTTTTGGTACTCACAGAAGGCATTTAGTAGCAGTAAAATTAGGATTCCTAACTTTACTACTACTAAACTGAGACAAAATCTTAACTTTACAACTTTCGGTATTTACAAGAGGGATTTAGTAGTAGTAAACATGATTCTTAACTTTACTTCTACTAAATGCCTTTTGTGAATACCGAAAGTCGTAAAGTTAGGATTTTGTCTCAGATGACTTTTGTGACTCGGGCCCAGATTTACTAACGTTTTATGCAGAACCTCAAACAAAGGGGCAGATTCACTAACGTCTGATGCAGCGCAGCAACAAAAGCTTTTGCACTCTGTTGCATCAAATGGAGACAGCAGAACCTCACACACACAGACTCAAAGGTTGCTTTGCGTTGCACAGTAGCCCTACAGCACCACAAAGCAGCGTTGTACCTTTCTTTGTGTCAAGGGGGTGTGCCCTGGGTGACACTTGGGTGTTCACAAGCAACCACCGATGTACTTTGATGCAAATCATTTTCTACTATAATCCGTACACTGGGATTCGCCAAAAAACATCTCCACGAGGCAGAGGAAATGCTGGAGAAAAGTTTTCTTGTCTCCTAACTTTTCCAAGTTTCATGTGCACTGTACTCTGCAGCACACATATCAACTTGGAAGAGTTTTAAATTATGTCTAAGCATAGTATTTTGTACTAGAAGGATTTCATTCAGTGTTAAACTTATGCTGGACATCGTACACATGCCATAGTGCAAGGGTAAGTGCGTGGTGCACGGCTGCCTAAAGTGCACTGACACAGGGGTACAGAGAAATAGCGCCATTTTTAGTAGATATAGTTCTGTTCTGGTCCCCCCCGTGACACAAAACAGTGCAGGAACTTGTGATGCTGCCCTGCGTAGCGACAAACGTAAGTAACGCTGCCCGATGGTATGTATGCCATTTTGTGTCTCGACATATCGCGACAGATTAGTGGGTGCTGCAGGTGGTTGCTTTGTCTTCCAACCCGTTCACCCCTGTCACAAGTCACGCATGGCCAGTCAGTCACTTCTGAGTGCCACCCGTTCTAGGCCACTGATAGGTAGGTCCTGCCTCTTAGAGAGGGGTCATTCTAAGGTGTCCTTCCTGGTCTAAACTCACTAACATGCCAGGTGTGGTTACCAGTGGAATCTCCTCGTGATTCTTTAGCAAAGCTCCCCCTTTGAAGGCGCTGCCATGTGAGCATCAAAGGATGTCCTTTCTCTATTGTTGTTTCTCCCTTTGAAGGGCAGCCTTTTTTACTCTGCTGTACAAACCCTGTTCATAAGGCAGGTGGGTCTTGTCTTCCGATGAAAGCCCGGGAAATCCAGCGCCCTGACTCACCCTGAACTCTTCCTTTGTGGTTAGAGCAGTAAGAAAGCGCGCAGTAACACACCTCTCAGCTGCACACACTTCACATCACACACACAGGAGCATATTCTCAAGGATTTATCGCAGAGTTATCAGCACTTTATCGCAGCCAAAGTGACGATAAATTCATCACCCTATTCACAAGCTGGTGCTAACAGCCGATATCACCAGTTTACCTGCGATAGCAGCCGATAAAAACATAGCCACAGACAACTATCGCTAATGAGATGCAGAGTAGGCGTTCCCGTGCAAAAAGCGGCCACAACACCACTTCACAACATTCCCAATGACCAGCCAGATCGGTGATAAGATCACAAAACAGGTCATAAGGCGCGTTAGCAGCAGGAATGTAACACCTGCCCTAACCTGGTGTAAAGTCGAACGACAACTGCACCATAAAAGGGAGCCCAGCGCAGAGCCACACCAGAAGAACAACAGATGCCATGGAGGTAGTGACCATGCAGCTCGGAGCACCAAGAGGGCCACAACACCCACCCCCACTACCCCCAGGTGCGCCACCCCCCTCTGGACCCACCTCCGCCCCCAGACCACCACAGAGTCAGTGCACACAATGACAGCGCACCTTCAGGAAACGCACCAGCCTCACAGACTTAACACCAGAGAATGTCATTGCCCACTACAGGCTCATAAGGACAACCATCCTCGGCATCCTGAACACCGTTGCCCACAGGCTGATGGTACGCACACAGCGGACAACTAATATCTCTCCGCAGACAAAGCTGCTAGCTGTGCTGCAATCTGTTGGACTCTGGTACCTACCAACCAACAACTGCCAGACTCGGAGGAGTCTCACAGCCAGCCCTATCACAGTTCCTCACACCTGTCTTGGATACCATCATCAGCTTGATACCCCAGCACCTTCACTTCCACAACACAGTGCAGGAACAGCTGGAGACAAAGCAAGGTTTCTATGCCTTAGCTGGCTTCCCGGCCGTGTTGGGGCAATCGACTGCACACGTGTCCCACTTATGCCCCCTGCGGATACTGCACACCACTACTGCAACAGAAAGCACACGCATTCCATCAATGTGCAGGCAATAGTGGACCACCGGGGACTCCTAACCAATGTCGTCACCAACTACCCAGGCAGTGTGCATGATTCCTTCATCTTCCGACAGTCCATCATCAACCAGCGCTTCCAGGATGGCACATATGGAATGGGACTGCTCATTGGTAAGTACCAAGTCAACACACCACACAGCCATAACAGCTTCGAAGCACAGCTCTGCCCACATGACCCTACCCAAGTACCCCGCAGGTCAGCGTCCTGTGGCAGTGGGCCCACGTGGACCGCTGTGCATCCTGGGCCACTAGCCCTGTGCGACTCGTGTCATCCCCCCTTGTAGTTCTGACATTGCATGTCTGAGTGCCTGATGACTTGTGGTGTAGTTGACTGCATCAGCTACTCCCTGCTGGCTCACTAACACTCACACCACACACAGCCAGCACAGCCGTCACTGGCTTGGTGGACCTGCCATCACATCCTGCCGAACCAAGTATTGACTCTTTTCTCCCTGCACTGTCACAGGTGATCAAGGATATGCACTCTGCCCTTGGATGATGAAACCCCTCCGAGATCTGAACACACCTGCCCAGAGGCAGTACAATGTGGCTCACATACGCACCAGGGGTATTGTTGAACGCACATTTGGCGTGTTGAAGTCACGTTTCAGGTGCCTGGACAGCACTGGTGGGAATCTCCTATACAGCCCGGACATCGTGTGCAAGCTGATCATTGCATGTTGTGTGTTGCACAACATCTGTGTTTGCACCAGGGCCTAATGGATCCCAGTTCCAGAGGTACCGGACGATGATGGTGGCGATGGGGCAGGTGGCCCACACAACTGTGGCAGGAATGGCCCGTAGGAATACCATCATTGACACTTACTTCTCGTGAGCACGTCACATTGTGACCATCCATGGCAATCAATCGACAGTAGTAAATGTCCAAATGCACTGCATGTGTGAATAAAACATATTTGCATGTCTCAGCTTGTACTTGTACATGTTGATGATAAATTTCCCTGCGTTCCAGGTGCGATTTGTCAGGCTGTGCACATTTGCTGAACCAGTTGAGTCTTGTGTTCAAATGTGGTGGGGGTGCTGTTTGTACCAGGATGTTGTCAATGCAGGGGTGCACTCCTGCCTATGTGCGTTTGCTGCACGGTGCGTGTGTCGCTCCTCCTGCTCTGATTTGTCTGCCACTGGTCTCTTTCGTGCGGAGTGCCTGTCGGTTCTGTCCTTCCACGGTGCTTGGATGCTGTGGTGTATATGTTGTCCACTGCAGTTGGCCAGAGTGCATCCATGGTACTCTGCTGTTGATGATTTTTGTTCAGTGGCATTTTCCGTATGCTGTTCTTGTACTATTTTCCCACATTGCGTGTGAGTATTGCTGCCCTCGGGCTGGTTGTCATTGTTTTCTTATTGTGCTTTTGCCCATCGCAGGCTTTGTCGCTTCGGGGTTTGTGTTTTTATCTCCGTCGAGGTGGTTGTTTCGCGGACGTTGTCTGTGGTGTTGACAAACTATTGCATGCTACCGCCGTGTTGTGAATTCCACGTTGTCACTGGGTTGTTTTCCTTTGATGTGCTGCGATATTGAAAGTTGCGTTACGCTACTCTTGTGGTAGTTATCACACGTTCTTGAGAATATACCCCTCGGTCTCTGAGCTCAATGACGTCATCCTTCTAATAATATGCCTAATTTCTATGAGACAAACTGGAACGTTGCACCTCTTCTGAACTGTACGAATTTTTCCCTCTTAAATAGTATCTCTGAAAATAAAGCTCTTGTTTTCCTAAGGTTTCCCTTTTCCTCTAAAGAATATTCTTTAGACAATGCAGCACACATAGAAACAGAAAAAACGAGAAGAAATAAAGAGTTTCTCCTCGTTTTTCCATGTTAAGACCACCCTTGTAAATATGGGCCAGCATCAACATCAATGGGTGTTGTGTGGAACGCCCACCGCAACACCCATTGCCCACCCCTTTCACACTGAGTTCAGACTGAAAGGGTGCCTTATTTACAACGTGGCATTAAGTGGCTTAGCGCTGCCTTGTAAATAAGGCGAAGCGAGTATCGTCACAGGAACGTCTAAATAAGTGACGTTCCTGTGTTGATAGGGGCTTGTAAATATGCCCCAACAAGTCTGCAAGCCGTCACCAAGTATCCGTATCAAGCACATTAGAAAACTAATTTGGGGTTCCCATACCGGGTAAACAGGAGGGCATCTGGGGGGGCAACCCTAAAATCTTTAAAAGCATCCGGCACAGGGAAACTACCTATAAAGTTATGTATCAAGGGTACCCGACCCCGTTATACTGAGCAAAGTGTATACCTCGTCTTCTACATTACGCATTACGCGGACGCTATATTCAGGGCGGTGGGGCCTTTCTGTATGTCTGGTGGTCGTGCGGGGTTAGTGAGACGCTTGGACAGAGATCCAAGGTAATATGAAAGGGACACTGCGTTATCCTATCCCGGCTCGTCCCAGTGTCTTGATACTGCGGCTACAACCTATGCTGGTAGAAGGTAGGGTGAGATCTGATTGGATATTGGTAATCTTTGTGGTGGGTGCAACGAAACCACTTATCGCCCTATTTTTGTAACAGAGAAAAGCACCCATACTGTAGCTGTGGTTTAATTGAGTCTGGCACGTACTCGCGATGGAACACACTTCTCGCAAACTAGATTCTCAGCTCTCGACCACCCTCTCATTGACTATATGTCTAGGATGAATTCTCATGCTCTTTTCGTACTAGGTTCAGAGTTGTTCGACTGATTGAATGAGTGAAGGACCCTCGCAGAACCACCAGGCTACTCTCCGGCATCGCAAAACAGCAGTTGATGGACAGAATGCAGAACATTGTCATACATTCACTCCAGTACAGAGATCTGGGCCTAAATCCATCGTTTTTTTGCACTCCACACCACCCCAGGTCAGACATGGCCATATGCAAATCAGCCTTGACCCTGTGCCTCATGGGAACAGTCCAGCCCAAACTGTCAAGCCATGTCTTTCCTGGAGCGGAATCAAGCATCCTAGGACCGGTTTCTGGCTATCAGCCGTCTTCAGCCAGGCTTGCTTGACTCCAGTGGTGTGGAGAGCACGGGACCCACGTCTGAGCATACCCATCCCACTCGGGGTGACAAATGCAAAAACAACAGTTGATGGACAGAATGCAGAACATTGTCATACATTCACCCCAGTACAGAGATCTGGGCCTAAATCCATAGTTTTGTTGCACTCCACACCACCCCAGTTCAGACATGGCCATATGCAAATCAGCCTTGACCCCGTGCCTCATGTGAACAGTCCAGCCTGAACTGCCAAGTCATGTCTTCCTTGGACCGGAATCAAGCATCCTAGGTCTGGTTTCTGGCTATCAGCCGTCTTCAGCCAGGATAGCTTGACTCCAGTGGTGTGGAGAGCCTGGGACTCACGTCTGAGCATCCCCAGCCCACTCGGGGTGACAAATGCAAAACTCTCCGGCATTGACCTACGCTTCATCGTGGTTTAAAATGGGGGCCA
The DNA here is from genome assembly GCF_964261635.1 of Lissotriton helveticus. Classification (NCBI taxonomy): domain Eukaryota; kingdom Metazoa; phylum Chordata; class Amphibia; order Caudata; family Salamandridae; genus Lissotriton; species Lissotriton helveticus. The sequence continues at coordinate 1,189,168,632 of NC_136072.1, read as the reverse complement.
CTCGCCATCCCACACTGCCTTCCCGCCTCCTCCCCCGCTCCCAGGATACTCTTGTGTTGGGTGTGAGGTTGGGGAGTTCGACTGGGTTATTTTTGGTGACATGTTAATGCTTCAGGCAATGTATGGGATAGCTCCTTGGCTGGAGTCAGACAGCATGATGTGTGCACCTGGGGCTGTGTGTCTACCCGCCCTCTCTCTTTCAGCAGTTTGTGCACCCTGGGGCAATCTCTACACGTGAGTCAGTTTGTGTCGGTTGCAAACTTCAATGAAAAGATGTGAAGGGAAATGATTCATGGTTTAGAAGGTAACTTCAAAGTGTTAACTCGCAGTGTCAACAAACCACAAACTTCCTTAGTTTGTAGCATCCAAAGCAGGCAGAAATGTGATTCCTGGTTTTGTCTATGAGCTCTGCTGAGAGTATAATGAATTCTGAAAAGTAAAATATAAAGCAAAAACACAACAAAGAGTAACCCAGCAGGTTCAGAACACCAAAGGGTTAAACAAACAAACAGGGAGGGGCCTGCTTTGAGGCCCTATGGAAAAGAGGCTCTTTGGAGGAACACCGGAGGGTGACTTTTACATCCTTTTGTTCTGGTTATTTTTCTGTGATTCATTTATTCACCAATCCCTTCTCTGCAAGATGAAAGCGCCCTGTCTTACCAAGCGCTTGAATCACTTAAAAAACACTTTGAATGAGGTTGTGTACGGTGGTTGTGGGCAAAAAGCAAATAAGTCTGAAAAAACTATTTTTAAATTAGCTTTTTTATGTCTCTCTGAAACTTCCTAAAAGAAAACTGACTCTTAGAGACATGCTAAAACACTGAGGGGCGATTTATCGCTATTTCACCACGCAACGCAGCGAGACAAGGTGCTGCGCTGCTTGTCGCGGAACGGAGAGGGCAGGGAAGCTCCATATGTACCAACACATGGTGTATTCCTGCTCTCTGCCTCCGCTGCCCACAGTCTAATGCCTATGTAGGCAACCTGGCACCTTCCTGCACAAAAACAATCCTCAGAGGCATATTCCTCTTTCTCAGTGTGCTGCGGAATGCATCACACATTGAAGGAGTAAGCAACAAGGAGGAATAAAGATATTTCTTTTCATTGCACCCCCCCCCCAGGATAACCAGTCTTGGTAAGTCTAAGAATGCACCATAGTCCATGAGGGGTTGTGCGGGAACACCCACACTGCATTCATTGAACGCCTCCCTAAGGCAGGGTAACACTAGACAAGGATGTATGACATTACAACGCATGCTTTTATCATGCATGCTTTTACAACGCAGTTTTTACAACGCATGCTGTTACAACGCATAGAGCTAAGGGGTGCTGGATAGTGAATAGTTTAATTTACTATTCCAACTCCAGTCCCCGTGGATAGTAGGGAAGGTGTTAGAGAGTAAATTAAATCTATTCCCTATCCTAGAGCGCCCCCAGCGCAATGCGTTGTAATGACATGCGTTGTAATGGTTGCGTCGTAAAGGCACTACGTGGTAAAAGTTGCGTTGTAAAGGATGTTTCCCCTAGGCAGCGACTTGTGCTGCATTGCGTTACATAGTAAATTTGACTGAAGTATTGCATTACCCTTCAGACACCCTGCATAACGCAAGGACAATGTAATACAATTCTGAATCTGGCACTGGGTCTCTGCTCTCGTCATTATGCCGATGCTACTCAGCACATAAAACTCTACAAGACTCTATCACCATCCTAAGCACATTAAGAGGAGCCTGCAGAATAAACACCACCAACAGTGAGTTCATATGAAGTAATCATGACAGCACTAAAAAGTGGCAAACTGACCCCAAAGAGCAAGCAGGACACTGCTCAAAGACTCTCTGGGCTTCCTACGAGGTGACAAACTACACCAAGACGCCCACATCAGCTCCACGGCAACAACAGCCCACCACCAGCTGAGACTTATCACATCAGTTAAGCGTGTCATGCCCAGTACCAACCTGAAGCAAGGGGTTCAAACCTTACTGATCCCTGCAACACAATACAGTACATCCCTGCTCCCCAGACTCCCCGCTGCTCAGAAAGCCACTCTAAGAGCCATTCTGAATGCTGGTGCAAGGTAGGTCACAATCACCAAAAACCGCAATCACACCACACCTGTGTTGATCTAATTTGACTCCCACTGCAAGCCGAAGCACCTTCAGGTCATCCAGACGTATCACTAAGGGCTAGATGTAGGTGATTGTAAATTACCGATTCGAAAATAACGAATTTTACCGATTCGGTATTTTCGAATCGCTAATTGCTATGTAGATAAAAATTCGGTAAAAAATACCGAATCGGTAAGATTCGGTATTTACTGAATCGGTAATTACCGATTCGGTAATTGTCATTCATTCCTATGGACCTGGAGGCCCATAGGAATGAATGTCAATTACCGAATCGGTAAATACCGATTCAGAAAAATAGGGAAAGAATCAAGGGTGGCAGGGTGTCACTTTGACACCCTGTTGCACCCATGATTAGTGCTTGTGTGCACATGTGGCACACATACATGGCCTAAGGGCATGTATGTCTGTCACACGGCACAGGTGTAAATGCACAGATTTGCATTTACTGAGGAATTCCTTATTTACCACCAACTAATAGTTGGTGGTAAATAACGAATCCTTAAAGCACAAAAGTACTCTTTTAAGTGCTTCCTGCATCTCATTTACCGACTCGGTAAATACCGAATCGGTAAATATACCACCTCGATAGGAAAAGCCTATTACCAGTCGGTAATAGCCTACCTACATCTGGCCCTTAGTTCCTGATACTACCAGGCCATCTGAGTAAAAAGACTCTCAAACATCTGTGATCTAACTGAACCATCGTCACCTTCCCTTCTCCTTCCACTTCTGGCAAACTGTGCATCCTAATCGGTGCTGGCAAGTAGGGGAATCCTACCAGATCCTGGTTCCAGCAGCCATTTCTGGGCTGAATCTGGCCGACCCCAGGAAACATGTTGAATTTGTCCTGTGCCATTTTCCAACACGGGACATAATTCAGTAGCGCCTGCACATGTCTGCATTCTGCAGGCAGTGAGGGGGCTTTTATTATTGTAACATCCAGCTGGGCCCACAGAAAAGGCCTGATTTAAGGGACCATCACCCCTTCTTTTGTTCAAGTATCACCCGGGCTGTGAGCTACATAGAGCATAGCACCTAGATGCCAATCCAATGGAAGGAAACGAAGGCACACTGCTGGTTATCACCACACAAGTACTTAAGAGAACCTGGTTTCAGAAAAAGGACAACGGTGGAGGATTCCCGACAGAACAGCACCTGGTCAAATATTCTCACAATATTAGTTTAGACCCACACTATAGTATATGGGACAATATGTGTGCACACTTCAAAAACACCCACCGTTACAATGTTGGTTCAAGACATGAACTATGGTATACTTTAAACAAGGTCAAGGTGCACCACTTTAGAAATTGTAGAAACTGATAACTTTGATGAGCTTAACAGCAAAAATCACATTTGTTTGTTACTTGTGTTCTTCAAGAGTTCTTTATTGAGTTCAGTTGAGAGTAAAAAATATACACAGGAGCTACAGCCGACGCGTTTCGTCCTCTTGGGACTTCTTCAGGGCACAATAAAGGATGAGATAATGTCCTTGTATCCTCTCCCGCAGTTATTAGGATTCGTGAAAATGTCTGTGACGTTTAAACTGTGCTCAAATAGGCATCCTGTTCAACAAAATATTTTCTGTGGAGGAAACTGATCTGTCCGCGCCGTTCTTGATCTTAGGCGAAAGGTATCTATTTGTAGTCTCGTTCTGCAAAAGCTCTTTAATAGGGGTATTTCAATCTTGTACATTTGATTCTCATCAAACTGTGGATGATAGTCCAAGTAGAGCTGGAACCAGGGTAAAAGGCACAGGATGTAGATTCTGTCTGACTATCTATAATTGTTAACTTGTTGTAGAGGGAAGTGTTTATTAGTCCTCCTGCTTAGACACTCTTGATAATGTGAGCTAAACCATCCCCTGGTTCCTAGAGCAGCATGCAATATAACGTCCTCCTCCGTCAGGTAGCAGCCTAAGATCAAGAACGGCGCGGACAGATCAGTTTCCTCCACAGAAAATATTTTGTTGAACAGGATGCCTATTTGAGCACAGTTTAAACGTCACAGACATTTTCACGAATCCTAATAACTGCGGGAGAGGATACAAGGACATTATCTCATCCTTTATTGTGCCCTGAAGAAGTCCCAAGAGGACGAAACGCGTCGGCTGTAGCTCCTGTGTGTATTTTTTACTCTCAACTGAACTCAATAAAGAACTCTTGAAGAACACAAGTAACAAACGAATGTGATTATTGCTGTTAACCTCATCAAAGTTATCAGTTTCTACAATTTCTAAAGTGGTGCACCTTGACCTTGTTTAAAGTATACTTAAGAGAACCTGTTGGAGGCAGGGTTTGAACCTTGTTCACCTCTCCACCCCGACTCTCTCTGACACTTTAGGAGTCAAAACTGTGACTGGACAAACACCGAACTCTCCCAGAACTGTGTTAACTACCACAGTTCTGTTACTGATATTATTATCCCATTAGATTTGCTGGGCACACAAAGATCTCTGAAGCAGGTGTCTTAACACTGTAAGATACTTTAAAATGCAGTCTCTGTGGGACCAATTAAGTATGCTAGTAAAGATGTAATGTCCCATATGTCTGCTTTGTCAATTTCTTTGCCACAGATTTGCTTTAAAATAAATGTGTGAGTTCTCTGTCAGATTCTACTTTTCAAGCTCTAGCCTTGTTACTCCACCCTCTTTCCTCTGTCACACCTAGACCCAACATTTTTGGGGTCGCGGAGTCAATGTTTTCCGATTCAAGCACAGTTGTTCTCAGAGGTGGGGTCTCACTGTATCCAGCCCTTAAAACAGTCCTCCTTTGCCTATCTGGCAACCTTGCAATTTCCATCTTCAACAATGAGAAAATCATGTTCCAAGTGAATGATAGGATCCTAGCCTTCGCTGACAATATCTTTATTACTTTCAAACGCCCCTAGCAAATTCACATCCCTACCCGTCGGATCGCTCACCCTCTCTCCCTAGTCCCCCTTCCTCATCTTCTCCCAATATTCATCCCTTCACACCTGATCTCCTCCATTCCACATGCCTACATCCATCTCCAACACTCCCAATATTCCTTTTACCCTCATTCACCCTCCTACTTTCCAGATTCAATCATCCACCCACCAAACACTCCAGCAGGATCCAGACACCTATCCCCACACCCAGCACCTTCAGCTGGAGTCCACACACCCTCCCACTCATCGCTCAAAAGAACTTCCCCCTCCAACTTTCTCACAGCACCTCCCAAATTTCACTTGCCAACAACTCCCCAGACCAGTAACCCATCACCCTTCACGGGAAACAGCCATCACAACGCGGGCACAACAACGTACTATCATTACAACGAAACTTTTACAATGCAAGATGCATTACAACACATGCTATTAGAACGCATTCCATTACAACGCAGATGCTATTACAACACATGCCATTACAACATAAGTATGGGTAAGTATTTAATTTAATTAATACTAATTTAATTTTAATTTAATTTACTTACAGATTTTTTATTAATTTAATTAAATATAATTTTACTTTAATTTAATATATTTTAATTTAATTTCATTTCAATTTAATTTATTTTAATTAAACCCATATACTATCCAACACTTACACTAGTATTACACCCCCCTGGCGTAAGAATAGTCATTTTAACCCCTACACTATCCAACACTTACCCTACTATTACACCCCCTGAAGTTAGAATAGTAATTTTAACACCTACACTATCCAACACTTATCCTACTATTACACCCCCCTGGAGTTAGAATAGTAATTTTAACCCCTACACTATCCAACATTTATACTACTATTATATTCCCATTAATTAAAATAAAAAATACTTACCCATACTTACGTTGTAATGGCATGCATTGTAATAGCATCTGCGTTGTAATGGCATGCGTTGTAATAGCATGCATTGTAATGGATCTTGCGTTGTAAAAGTTTCGTTGTAATGGTATGCATTGTGAATGTATGCGTTGTAACGTCATACATCCCCCTCACCATCTCATCCATCAAGAGCAATCACCTCCCAAACCCTTCCCACCTTAACTCATCACTTCCGCACACTTAATCTCACACTCTTCTAACTCCTTGGATCCTCGAGCCTTCCCCAGCACCTACCACAAAAGAACATTATAAGCCTCATCCCTCCCTGCACCGGACTCACAAAGAAAATAGATATCCTTATCCAACAACTTCTCTCATTTCAAAAACTTGATTGCCTCTCACAGATGTGATCCACCTCATCTGGAAGAGGTCAAGTGCCCTTCTCCAATCAAGATCCCTCTGGATAATCGTTCCCCAAGACCCAAACTGGCAAACTCCCCACTCAAAGCGAATGACATACAAAACCTTGTAAAAAGCTGTGAAAACACCGATGCCTCGATCACTCAATCCCTCAGCAAAACACAAAATGGCCTCCCTATCGTCACCATTATCTCAACCCGTAGAAGAGACGCATCCTCCATCCCCACCCAGAATTGTAGCTTATCCTCTAACCAAACCCATGTACCACCCTTCCTCTCGGGCAAACCAAACACAAACCTGCTGGTTCCTCCCTTATTGTAAGTTACACAACTGTCGCTCTGCAGTCAAACACTGCCTTGAGATCTCAGACTCAATCACCAAGAACAACATCGATATCCTGTTCCTCACCAAAACATCGCTGAATGATACCTCAATCAGCGTTCTTCCACCGCTACTACCCCACCTGTACTCCACTCTGATAAGTGAGCAGGAAGGCAACCAGGGTGCAAGCTTAGCGATCTTACACAAAAACTCTCTGAGCTGCAGACTACTCCCAAACACCCACTTTCAATCCTTTGAGTGTTTATCACTGGAAATCATCTCACAAGCCTCTCTAACCTCAGGCTGAATATGATCTAACACATTCCCGGTCAAACCGACGCCTTCATCGAAGAGTGCATGGAAATTTTCACAGAACAATTAGCCAGCTCTGACAACATTATCTTTCTTGGTGACTTCAACCTCCACTGGGATTCTGAAGAAAATTAACCACTGGACCACTTTACAACTTTTCTAGAAGACAATGACCTCCACCAGTGCTGCCAGAAACCAACACACTGCAAAGGTGCCACTCTCAACCTGATCATTTCCCGATCACCACTCCTCTCCACCAGTGACCGCATCATGGTTGATTGGTCGGATTACTTGTAATTGCTTTCCCCAAAAAGGGCAACAACCAGAGTAACCGAAGAGTATGTGGAAAAGTTAAAATCATTCCAACAAAATACAGAATTAGTAAATCTTGAAAAGGTAAAATTAAAATGGTACGAGGAGAAAATTGCCCAATCAGACCAATGCCTTAGGATAGAATTAAAAAAGAATAAAAGAAAAGGTATAATAAATCGTGCCAGCCGTCTGAAATGGTTTTCAATAAACTGTCAAATTAAAAAAGGGGAGATAAGGGCTGAAGCAAGAAAACAAAAGAAAGAATTCAATCAAGAGAGGAAAAAACATATAACTTCTCTAAAAGTAGAGTTTAAAAAGATGGCCCTCGACGCAAAAAGGGAATATAAAGAGAAATGCTGGGGAGAGCTGCTAGAATCAATTGAAAATAAGAACTTGAGACAATTTTGGAAATTGATAAAAGTAGCATCATCTCCCCCAGCTGGATATATGATTTGCGTTGTAAGTGAGGAGGCCTGGGACAAATACATAAGGGAACTGTACGAAGCTAGACTAGTCTCAGGAGCAAGAGTACCCCCAGGCTGGCAGGAAATTTCAGATGAATTTAAAGTAGACTTCACAGAAGACCATGTTGTAGAAATAATCAAGACGCTGAACCTAACTTGAGCGGCAGGGCCGGATAACCTCCCAGCCATAATACTTACGTCCCAAACAAAATGGTGGGCAAAGTTTTTCTCCCACCTTTTCCAACTAATCCTAACAGAGGGAAAAATGCCAATAAATTGGAAGGGGGCAATAATCAGACCTATCCACAAAAAGGGTAGCCCAGGGGAACCACAAAACTACAGATTGATAAATCTCCTGGACATAGGGGAAAAGGTCTTTTCAAAACTAGTCTTAAACAGACTAAATGAGTGGGTTGAGGAGAACTCAATAATTCCGATTGAACAGGGAGGGTTCAGAGCAGGACATTCAACGACAGATCATTGCTTCTCCTTATGGGCAATGGCAAGGAAGTCGACGGAGCAGAATGGAAAACTCTGTTGCTGCTTCGTGGACTTCCGAGCCGCATTTGACTCTGTGGACAGGGACTGTCTCTGGGAAATATTAATAAAGAAAAATATCCCAAGACACCTCTTGACGGTACTAAAAGAATTGCACCGGGAAAATTGGGCCCAAGTGATTAGGGATACTGAGGGGTCACTGACGCTGAAAATTCCAATCGGAAATGGTCTGAGGCAAGGTTGCGTACTGGCCCCCCAGTTATTCTCCATCTTCCTATCTGAATTGCCGAAATGCCTTGAAGTGAAGGGTAGTGCCAGCCCAAGAATGGATGGCAATAAAGTGCCATGTCTGCTATACGTAGATGATCTAGTAATAGTGGATCAAACAGAAATTGGCCTTCAAAGGAAATTAAATTCTTTTAATGAATATTGTAAAAAGTTATTTTTAAAGGTAAATCTAGACAAGACGAAAATCCTGTGCTTTGGGAAAAAAGCGATCAAGTTTAATTGGTTTTTAGGGGATCTTAAATTAGAATCTATAAATGAATACCGATACCTAAGTGTGTGGTTCGATAAAAAATTAAACTGGCAAACACACCTGGAAGCCCAAAAAGCGAAGTCACAAACTTCAATTGCTGGTTTAAAAATGTTTAACCGGGATTATGGGGATAAGTCTCACCGACCATTACTGAAAGCTTTTAATGCGATGATTCCATCACAAGTCCTCTCTGGAGCAGAGATCCTTTATTTGAGTGGTAAGGGAGTCTGGGACCTAGAGGAAGGAAAATGCTTGAAAAAGCTCTTATCCCTACCCCCATCGGCAATGGTGCAAGCCATAAGAACTGAGCTAGGGACAACTGCTTGGGGGGTACAGGCACAATGTGCAGTAATTAGATTTTGGAAACGCCTTGAAAATGACCAAAAAGTCGCACACTGGTGTCGAAAAGAAATACAACAAAGCGACCTAAAATGGGCAAAAATGTGTAGGAAGAGAATGTTACAGGCCTGCGAAAATATAAATGTGGATATATGCTGGGATTCGCTAACAATAGAGTGCTCAAAACATGAGTTAAGAATTAATGGCCAAGCTGCTACTAGAAACATGGACAGGGAATATCTTGGTAAGAAAATATCGGTGGATTTTATGATGAATGCATGGGGAAAGGAAACCTGGTTCCCCTATTTGGATCTATTGCCTAACCCGTGGTTTAGACAAGAGATCCTAAGGTTACGCATTGGGATCAATCCATGGATATCAAATAAAGAATTTAAAGCCAAAATGTTGGACCCTAATGGGCACTGTAAATGCAGGTTGGGTACAAAAGGGGATAACGTGCACTTTTTGTTGGATTGTACAAAAATTTTAGAACAGCGTAAACTTTGGCTGCGTCCAATATTTATAAAATACGATATAAGAATTAGGAAACAAGCACTTGAGATAATTACAGAGCTTCCAAGCATTGATATTGTAATCGTACTTGGGAAATTCATAAAGGTTGTACAGAGTTTTATAATAAGTCAGAAATAGATTTTAAAGTTTTAAATAGAAATGTGTCTAGAGTTAACTGGTTTTATGAATCTTTTAGGATAAAAATCATTTGGAGTAATTGATAATACGTGCACCCAGTTCTAAACACAAAATGACTGAGGAAGGTCCATTTACGTCTTTCTTTTAATGGAATGAGATTTTAACGAGAATTTTGTATGAATTGTATGAATTGTTGTTATTAGATGATATTTTAATGCAAGTAAGTACTGTGTATTGGATGTATGACACTACAACGCATGCTTTTACATCACATGCCTTTACAACGCAAGTATTACAACGCAGTCCATTACAACGCATAGTGCTTTGGGGTGCTGGATAGTGAATAGTTTAATTTACTATTCCAACTCCAGTCCCCGTGGACACTAGGGAAGGTTATTGGATAGTAAATTAACCTATTCCCTATCCTAAAGCGCCCCCCAGAGCAATGCGTTGTAATAGTTTGCGTTGTAATGGTTGCGTTGTAAAGGCTCTGCGATGTAAAAGTTGCGTAGTAAAGGTTGTTTACCCTGTGTATTGGTTTAAAGATTATGATCTAAATAAACTTACCTTTTGACTTGACTTGACTACTTGTAGATTCCCTTCATAAAGTCTATCTCAAAAAGAAAACCTTGTTCAACCAAAGAAAGAAAATATCTGGTTCAGAGATAACGGTAACATCTATACTGAAACCAGGGCCAATCTCGCCCTATCGAACCTCACCTCGATAGTGCCTCAACTTCATAACAGTGAGGCAGCAGACAATTTCAACTCCTACATGGACCCCGTGATTGAGGAATTTGCACCCATGGGTCTCCGAAGCCCTCTACGAAGAAAAGAAAAACATCAGAAAATTGGAAAAAGACTGGCAGCGAGCAGACTGGCGGCGAGCTACCTCACCGTTAAATGTAAGAAAGCTTTGGCCACATCTCTATAGCCAAGGCATCGCATGCCAGACCCCTCCTCGATATGGCCAAGAATAGATGGAAAAAACAATTTCAGGTAGTTATTCAAGCCAACAACTATCCCTCCAACCCCCCATTTAAGGCTTTGGAGATCCTTTGCAATAACTTTGCAGAGTTCTTTGACACAAAAGACATTAATCGCTCCCTTACTTCCAAAGCCAACAACATAATCAAAGAGGCACTGCCTTGCAAGGCACTTCAAACAAGATCCTCTTTCTCCCCAATGTCTGAGGAAGATTTACTATGAACTCTATCAAAGGTGAAACCCTCTAACCATCCTCACAACGCTATCCAACGACCCATCAGTAAATCACTGGCCAAACTGCTTCTCCCTATTTGGACAGTCCTGGTTAACTCATCATTGGATTAGGGTATGTTCCCAGACTGTCTTAAAAGGGGTCAAATTTTTCCTCTCCAAAAAGACAATCTCTGGACCTTGACGACTTCGAGAACTTGCACCCAGTATCTGTCCTGCCTCTCCTAAGCAAGGTGATAAAGTTGCGAAGCCTCCCAACTGTCCTCCCACATCCAGGACAACAACTTCCTCGACTCCCTTCAATCCAGATTCTGTCAGGACCACAGCACTGAGACTGCAGTTCTGGAGATTGTGGATAACGCCCTCCGCATCCTAGACACGGGCAATTGCTGTCTACTTGTGCTCCTCGACCTCTCTGCGGCGTTTGGCACGGTCAACCACCAGGCATGGCTAGACTCCCTGAAGCAATGAGTGGACATTGATGGCATCGTCCTTAAATTTTTCACATTTTACCTAACAAACCGTTCACATATTGTAAACATAGGGAGTTCTGTCTCAGAGCCAGTCAGCCTACAACAAGGGGTCCCACAAGGTTCAATTCTCTCCCCAACACTTTTCCACCTCTACCAATAGCCAGCATATACAATCCAAAGGCAAGCAGGAGTCTTCTTCCATCTATAGCCCGATGACACCCTATTCTACTTCAAGATCTAATATCCTGTAGAGTGCAACCACTTATACAACTCCCTGAATAGAATTTAAACTTGGATGGCTAACAGCCATTTCAAACTAAACCCACCGAAAAACAGAATTTCTTCTCCTCTCTCCAGAAAAGGCTGACACGCTGATCCAACGGTTCTCTTCCCAGACATGGACAACCTCCCTTCCATCTTTCAGAATGCCAGATCCCTGGGATTGACCCTCGACAGATGTCTGAAACTCCAGAACCATATCCACTCTATGGGTAAGAGTTCCCGTTTGTAGCTAAGGCTTCTTTGGGGAGTCAGGAACCTCATCCCTGCACAGTACCCTAGAGCTGTTTTTCAGGCTTTTGCTCTCTCCAGAGTTGACTATGGAATTGCACTCTTTTCCGGCACTCCCAAAGTTCACCTAGGTCCTCTCAGAGCAGTCCGACATGCCGTAGCCTGCTTCATGACAGGGCACAAGAAATGTGACTATATCTCCCCCACTCTACACTCCCTTGAGTGCCTCCCCATAGAAGCGAGAGCTCAGTTTCAAGCCTCCTGCACCGACTCATAAAGCTCTTCACTCCTCCTTACCCTCGCACCTCTCAGACAAACTGAAAATCTCAGGTGCGGGCCGGAACTCAAGTAACGCTAAATTGCTCCACCTCCAACCTCCCCATCTTCAACCTCGAGCGATGCCTGAGACAGTCCTTCTCCGAAGCGGTGCAAGATTATGAAACTCTCTCCTGTCGAGCCTCCGCGTGGCACGTCGAGTCACCTTCAAAAAACACCTCAAAGCACTTGTCTTTGAACAACAGCCAGTGGTTAATTTGTAAAACAAGCATTTGCAATGCAATCTCTCTCACCTTTGGGACCTTATATGTATTTAGCTATGCAGCACATTAGCCTGGGCGCTGAAACATCAACTGTCTTTATCATGGAGGGAAAGTCAGCACCAAACTGTGTGACACACCAGGTATGGGAAAACATGGAGAGAAATATTGCCTTTCAATTGGAAATGGTGTATTCCAAAGCTCTGTTTTTAATATGAAAGCAGGGCCTTCGGTGGTCATATCACTGAAAATACAAGATTAGAGGAAAATATTACTGTGTACGGGTGCTCTTGAAAGACAAATTGCTAAAGCCTGGAATCTAGGGAATGCTAAAGAGATTCTGGCATTTTACTGACCTCTGCTGGTCGTTTTCTATCAAGAAAGCTAAATAGAGGCAGTTGCAAGAAAAATTAAAAAAGAAAGTCCCTCAGCAGAAAGCAATTCTGGTATTTTACTGACCTCTGGTGGTCGTTTTCTATCAAGACAGTTAAATAGAGGCGGCTGAACAGAAAAAAAAGTTCCTAAGTGGAAGCAGACAAGTCCTAGGGATGATCTCCAGAGCCCACAAAGTACATACACATATAAGTATATAATAAGTACATACAAGAGGTCTTGAATGCTCGACCTAAAAATAAGTGCTGTGTCTCTCATCAGGAGGCAGTTTGCATCAGCCCATTTCTGGGGAGGAGGTGTGGCGTAAAGACCAGAGCTGCCGACTTCGGAGCTGGCGAACCTGTTTCAAGTCTCTGTGTTGGCTCACCATCCTGTGATTCGGACCAAATCACTTAATCTCTCTGCAAATTAATGTGTCCTTAACTGGCACACCCCAGTCCTGCCAAGTGCAGACCAACCTCAACCAGCGCAAATGATTTTTGTCCAGCTCGTGGTACTGTACCACCTGCTTGCCACTGCTATGTTTTACAATAAATACGTGTGAAGTGCTCTGTGTCACAGTGAGGCTAAACTGGTGCTCTCCCCTCCTCTAATGTTACATGTATATCTTCCATGTGTTATTGATACGTTCTGGTATACTCTGAAGAGCTGTGATGCCTATGGGCCAAGTCATACCATATAAAATCTCAAAATGAATACATTGTTCTGAAGAACAATGCAACTGTTAACTAACTTACCCATGCAAATCTGTTATCCTTGTTATACTAAGGGCGAAAAACCAAATCTGCTTGTAATTACCGCTGAACCCGAGTACCATTGCTCGTTGCCCGGTGGAGCTGTCCTATGCAGCTATAGAGGAGTCTGGCCATGGTTCACCCCCCACGGCCGTCACCTACCCAGCCGGACATCGGACATTGTTTTTAACGGTGCTTCACGATCTTGTCTATCTTTCAATCTGACTGCTTGTTTCCCCTGAAGTCCCTGCCCCACTCCGGTCTGCCTGACGCTATCTGCATTCTTTTTTCCCCTGTTTACCTCTCTCCCTCTACCTTCCATTCCACATGCAATGTTTTGTCTTTGCTACGTAACGCGAAAATAACTTATGTTAGCGTGTAATAGCATGTTTTTCGACTGTCTGTTCACACCGCGGTCCGAACAACCTTGACCGATGCCCGGTGGAGCTGTCCTATGCAGCTATAGAGGAGTCTGTCTGGCCCTGGTTCACCCCCTCGGCCGTCACCTACCTAGCCGGACATCTGACATTGTTTTTCTCGCCTCCCCTTTACGTTTCCTTCCCTCTATCTTTCGCTGATGTCTATACTTGGAATCTGTAACTGAAGTAATTATGTAATTTTTAACTTGCTGGTCCTCATGTAAAGCGCTCTGATACCTACGGGTCTAGCCAGCGCTATATAAAACTTTGCAAATAAATGGCTCACTGGTTAGAGGCGGCAGACCCGTAAGCAGAGGACGGCCCGGGACCAGGGTTCGATTCCCGACGCGGCAGGGTCGTGGACCAGGGTCAGCGGGCTCGATAATTCTCGCCTCGGTGCCTACTCCAGTCATGGACCACACTCGGCAACTCTGGGCATTAGCTTGCCTCATCTTCACGACGGCCCCCCAGACCGCCGGGGATGCTTGGTCGCGCCTTAGAGATACCCATTAGGGAACATCTCTCAGGGTGAGCCAGGACGGGTTCCCCAGCGGTCGAAGCGCGGAGATACTCCTCCGGGAGTTGATTCTAGCGCTATATAAACCCACAATTAATTAATTAATTAAATAAACTAAACAAACACCGGAACAGGTATGCAGAGTAAAAATGAGGCATTGGCAGCGTGATGTTTTGGTTGCAATGCCTCTATTCCACCAGCAGAGGGCGCTGTCGCCACTGTGAAGCC